>NW_028188967.1:600000-927515 GCF_054131305.1 Coturnix japonica
AAGTGAGGTCACCACACCCGGAAGTGAGGTCACCAAACCCGGAAGTGACGTCACTAAACCCGGAAGTGATGTCAGCAAACCCGGAAGTGAGGTCAGCAAACCCGGAAGTGACGTCACTAAACCCGGAAGTGATGTCAGCAAACCCGGAAGTGAGGTCACCACACCCGGAAGTGAGGTCACCAAACCCGGAAGTGACGTCACTAAACCCGGAAGTGAGGTCAGCAAACCCGGAAGTGAGGTCAGCAAACCCGGAAGTGAGGTCACCAAACCCGGAAGTGACGTCACTAAACCCGGAAGTGAGGTCACCAAACCCGGAAGTGACGTCACTAAACCCGGAAGTGAGGTCACCACACCCGGAAGTGAGGTCACCAAACCCGGAAGTGACGTCACTAAACCCGGAAGTGATGTCAGCAAACCCGGAAGTGAGGTCAGCAAACCCGGAAGTGAGGTCACCACACCCGGAAGTGAGGTCAGCAAACCCGGAAGTGAGGTCACCAAACCCGGAAGTGAGGTCACCAAACCCGGAAGTGAGGTCAACAAACCCGGAAGTGAGGTAAGCAGACCAGGAAAGTGAGGTCTGCTAATTCGGAACTCAGGTCTGCAAACCCAGAAGTGACTTCAGCAGACCCAGAAGTGACTTCAGCAAACCCGGAAGTGAGGTCAGCAAACCCGGAAGTGAGGTCACCACACCCGGAAGTGAGGTCACCACACCCGGAAGTGAGGTCACCAAACCCGGAAGTGACGTCACTAAACCCGGAAGTGATGTCAGCAAACCCGGAAGTGAGGTCAGCAAACCCGTAAGTGAGGTCACCACACCCGGAAGTGAGGTCAGCAAACCCGGTAGTGAGGTCACTAAACCTGGAAGTGAGGTCACCAAACCCGGAAGTGACGTCACTAAACCCGGAAGTGAGGTCAACAAACCTGGAAGTGAGGTCACCACACCCGGAAGTGAGGTCACCAAACCCGGAAGTGAGGTCACCACACCCGGAAGTGAGGTCACCAAACCTGGAAGTGACGTCACTAAACCCGGAAGTGAGGTCAGCATACCCGGAAGTGACGTCACCACACCCGGAAGTGATGTCAGCAAACCCGGAAGTGAGGTCACCAAACCCGGAAGTGACGTCACTAAACCCGGAAGTGATGTCAGCAAACCCGGAAGTGAGGTCAGCAAACCCGTAAGTGAGGTCACCACACCCGGAAGTGAGGTCAGCAAACCCGGTAGTGAGGTCACTAAACCCGGAAGTGAGGTCACCAAACCCGGAAGTGAGGTCACCACACCCGGAAGTGAGGTCACCACACCCGGAAGTGACGTCACTAAACCCGGAAGTGAGGTCAGCATACCCGGAAGTGAGGTCACTAAACCCGGAAGTGAGGTCAACACACCCGGAATTGACGTCACCAAACCCGGAAGTGAGGTCAGCATACCCGGAAGTGAGGTAAGCAGACCAGGAAAGTGAGGTCTGCTAATTCGGAACTCAGGTCTGCAAACCCAGAAGTGACTTCAGCAGACCCAGAAGTGACTTCAGCAAACCCGGAAGTGAGGTCACCACACCCGGAAGTGAGGTCACCAAACCCGGAAGTGACGTCACTAAACCCGGAAGTGAGGTCACCACACCCAGAAGTGAGGTCACCAAACCCGGAAGTGAGGTCACCAAACCCGGAAGTGATGTCACTAAACCCGGAAGTGAGGTCAACACACCCGGAATTGACGTCACTAAACCCGGAAGTGAGGTCAGCATACCCGGAAGTGAGGTAAGCTGACCAGGAAAGTGAGGTCTGCTAATTCGGAACTCAGGTCTGCAAACCCAGAAGTGACTTCAGCAGACCCAGAAGTGACTTCAGCAAACCCGGAAGTGAGGTCAGCAAACCCGGAAGTGAGGTCACCACACCCGGAAGTAAGGTCAGCAAACCCGGAAGTGAGGTCACCACACCCGGAAGTGAGGTCACCAAACCCGGAAGTGACGTCACTAAACCCGGAAGTGAGGTCAGCAAACCCGGAAGTGAGGTCAGCAAACCCGGAAGTGAGGTCACCACACCCGGAAGTGAGGTCACCAAACCCGGAAGTGAGGTCACCACACCCGGAAGTGAGGTCACCAAACCCGGAAGTGACGTCACTAAACCCGGAAGTGAGGTCACCAAACCCGGAAGTGACGTCACTAAACCCGGAAGTGATGTCAGCAAACCCGGAAGTGAGGTCAGCAAACCCGGAAGTGAGGTCACCACACGCGGAAGTGAGGTCAGCAAACCCGGAAGTGAGGTCACCACACCCGGAAGTGAGGTCACCAAACCCGGAAGTGACGTCACTAAACCCGGAAGTGAGGTCACCACACCCAGAAGTGAGGTCACCAAACCCGGAAGTGAGGTCACCAAACCCGGAAGTGACGTCACTAAACCCGGAAGTGAGGTCAGCAAACCCGGAAGTGAGGTCACCACACCCGGAAGTGATGTCAGCAAACCCGGAAGTGAGGTCACCACACCCAGAAGTGAGGTCACCAAACCCGGAAGTGACGTCACTAAACCCGGAAGTGAGGTCAGCAAACCCGGAAGTGAGGTCAGCAAACCCGGAAGTGAGGTCACCAAACCCGGAAGTGACGTCACTAAACCCGGAAGTGAGGTCACCAAACCCGGAAGTGACGTCACTAAACCCGGAAGTGAGGTCACCACACCCGGAAGTGCGGTCACCAAACCCGGAAGTGACGTCACTAAACCCGGAAGTGATGTCAGCAAACCCGGAAGTGAGGTCAGCAAACCCGGAAGTGAGGTCACCACACCCGGAAGTGAGGTCAGCAAACCCGGAAGTGAGGTCACCAAACCCGGAAGTGAGGTCAACAAACCCGGAAGTGAGGTAAGCAGACCAGGAAAGTGAGGTCTGCTAATTCGGAACTCAGGTCTGCAAACCCAGAAGTGACTTCAGCAAACCCAGAAGTGACTTCAGCAAACCCGGAAGTGAGGTCACCACACCCGGAAGTGAGGTCACCACACCCGGAAGTGAGGTCACCACACCCGGAAGTGAGGTCAGCAAACCCGGAAGTGACGTCACTAAACCCGGAAGTGATGTCAGCAAACCCGGAAGTGAGGTCAGCAAACCCGTAAGTGAGGTCACCACACCCGGAAGTGAGGTCAGCAAACCCGGTAGTGAGGTCACTAAACCCGGAAGTGAGGTCACCAAACCCGGAAGTGACGTCACTAAACCCGGAAGTGAGGTCAGCAAACCCGGAAGTGAGGTCACCACACCCGGAAGTGAGGTCACCAAACCCGGAAGTGAGGTCACCACACCCGGAAGTGAGGTCACCAAACCTGGAAGTGACGTCACTAAACCCGGAAGTGAGGTCAGCATACCCGGAAGTGACGTCACCACACCCGGAAGTGAGGTCAGCAAACCCGGAAGTGAGGTCACCACACCCGGAAGTGATGTCAGCAAACCCGGAAGTGAGGTCACCACACCCAGAAGTGAGGTCACCAAACCCGGAAGTGACGTCACTAAACCCGGAAGTGAGGTCAGCAAACCCGGAAGTGAGGTCAGCAAACCCGGAAGTGAGGTCACCAAACCCGGAAGTGACGTCACTAAACCCGGAAGTGAGGTCACCAAACCCGGAAGTGACGTCACTAAACCCGGAAGTGAGGTCACCACACCCGGAAGTGCGGTCACCAAACCCGGAAGTGACGTCACTAAACCCGGAAGTGATGTCAGCAAACCCGGAAGTGAGGTCAGCAAACCCGGAAGTGAGGTCACCACACCCGGAAGTGAGGTCAGCAAACCCGGAAGTGAGGTCACCAAACCCGGAAGTGAGGTCAACAAACCCGGAAGTGAGGTAAGCAGACCAGGAAAGTGAGGTCTGCTAATTCGGAACTCAGGTCTGCAAACCCAGAAGTGACTTCAGCAAACCCAGAAGTGACTTCAGCAAACCCGGAAGTGAGGTCACCACACCCGGAAGTGAGGTCACCACACCTGGAAGTGAGGTCACCACACCCGGAAGTGAGGTCAGCAAACCCGGAAGTGACGTCACTAAACCCGGAAGTGATGTCAGCAAACCCGGAAGTGAGGTCAGCAAACCCGTAAGTGAGGTCACCACACCCGGAAGTGAGGTCAGCAAACCCGGTAGTGAGGTCACTAAACCCGGAAGTGAGGTCACCAAACCCGGAAGTGACGTCACTAAACCCGGAAGTGAGGTCAGCAAACCCGGAAGTGAGGTCACCACACCCGAAAGTGAGGTCACCAAACCCGGAAGTGAGGTCACCACACCCGGAAGTGAGGTCACCAAACCTGGAAGTGACGTCACTAAACCCGGAAGTGAGGTCAGCATACCCGGAAGTGACGTCACCACACCCGGAAGTGAGGTCAGCAAACCCGGAAGTGAGGTCACCACACCCGGAAGTGAGGTCAGCAAACCCGGAAGTGAGGTCACCACACCCGGAAGTGAGGTCAGCAAACCCGGAAGTGAGGTCAGCAAACCCGGAAGTGAGGTCACCACACCCGGAAGTGAGGTCACCAAACCCGGAAGTGAGGTCACCACACCCGGAAGTGACGTCACTAAACCCGGAAGTGAGGTCAGCATACCCGGAAGTGACGTCACCACAACCGGAAGTGAGGTCACCACACCCGGAAGTGAGGTCACCAAACCCGGAAGTGACGTCACTAAATCCGGAAGTGAGGTCAGCAAACCCGGAAGTGAGGTCACCAAACGCGGAAGTGAGGTCACCACACCCGGAAGTGAGGTCACCAAAACCGGAAGTGACGTCACTAAACCCGGAAGTGATGTCAGCAAACCCGGAAGTGAGGTCAGCAAACCCGGAAGTGAGGTCACCACACCCGGAAGTGATGTCAGCAAACCCGGAAGTGAGGTCACCACACCCAGAAGTGAGGTCACCAAACCCGGAAGTGACGTCACTAAACCCGGAAGTGAGGTCAGCAAACCCGGAAGTGAGGTCAGCAAACCCGGAAGTGAGGTCACCAAACCCGGAAGTGACGTCACTAAACCCGGAAGTGAGGTCACCAAACCCGGAAGTGACGTCACTAAACCCGGAAGTGAGGTCACCACACCCGGAAGTGCGGTCACCAAACCCGGAAGTGACGTCACTAAACCCGGAAGTGATGTCAGCAAACCCGGAAGTGAGGTCAGCAAACCCGGAAGTGAGGTCACCACACCCGGAAGTGAGGTCACCAAACCCGGAAGTGAGGTCAACAAACCCGGAAGTGAGGTCAACAAACCCGGAAGTGAGGTAAGCAGACCAGGAAAGTGAGGTCTGCTAATTCGGAACTCAGGTCTGCAAACCCAGAAGTGACTTCAGCAGACCCAGAAGTGACTTCAGCAAACCCGGAAGTGAGGTCAGCAAACCCGGAAGTGAGGTCACCACACCCGGAAGTGAGGTCAGCAAACCCGGAAGTGAGGTCACCAAACCCGGAAGTGACGTCACTAAACCCGGAAGTGATGTCAGCAAACCCGGAAGTGAGGTCAGCAAACCCGTAAGTGAGGTCACCACACCCGGAAGTGAGGTCAGCAAACCCGGTAGTGAGGTCACTAAACCCGGAAGTGAGGTCACCAAACCCGGAAGTGACGTCACTAAACCCGGAAGTGAGGTCAGCAAACCCGGAAGTGAGGTCACCACACCCGGAAGTGAGGTCACCAAACCCGGAAGTGAGGTCACCACACCCGGAAGTGAGGTCACCAAACCTGGAAGTGACGTCACTAAACCCGGAAGTGAGGTCAGCATACCCGGAAGTGACGTCACCACACCCGGAAGTGATGTCAGCAAACCCGGAAGTGAGGTCACCAAACCCGGAAGTGACGTCACTAAACCCGGAAGTGATGTCAGCAAACCCGGAAGTGACGTCACTAAACCCGGAAGTGAGGTCAGCAAACCCGGAAGTGAGGTCACCAAACCCGGAAGTGAGGTCACCACACCCGGAAGTGAGGTCAGCAAACCCGGAAGTGAGGTCACCACACCCGGAAGTGAGGTCAGCAAACCCGGAAGTGAGGTCAGCAAACCCGGAAGTGAGGTCACCAAACCCGGAAGTGACGTCACTAAACCCGGAAGTGATGTCAGCAAACCCGGAAGTGAGGTCAGCAAACCCGGAAGTGAGGTCACCACACCCGGAAGTGAGGTCACCACACCCGGAAGTGAGGTCACCAAACCCGGAAGTGAGGTCACCACACCCGGAAATGAGGTCAGCAAACCCGGAAGTGAGGTCAGCAAACCCGGAAGTGAGGTCACCACACCCGGAAGTGAGGTAACCAAACCCGGAAGTGAGGTCACCACACCCGGAAGTGAGGTCAGCAAACCCGGAAGTGACGTCACTAAACCCGAAAGTGATGTCAGCAAACCCGGAAGTGAGGTCAGCAAACCCGGAAGTGAGGTCACCACACCCGGAAGTGATGTCAGCAAACCCGGAAGTGAGGTCACCACACCCGGAAGTGAGGTCACCAAACCCGGAAGTGACGTCACTAAACCCGGAAGTGAGGTCAGCAAACCCAGAAGTGACTTCAGCAGACCCAGAAGTGACTTCAGCAAACCCGGAAGTGAGGTCAGCAAACCCGGAAGTGAGGTCAGCAAACCCGGAAGTGAGGTCACCACACCCGGAAGTGACGTCACTAAACCCGGAAGTGATGTCAGCAAACCCGGAAGTGAGGTCAGCAAACCCGGAAGTGAGGTCACCACACCCGGAAGTGAGGTCACCACACCCGGAAGTGAGGTCACCAAACCCGGAAGTGAGGTCACCACACCCGGAAGTGAGGTCACCAAACCCGGAAGTGACGTCACTAAACCCGGAAGTGAGGTCAGCATACCCGGAAGTGACGTCACCACACCCGGAAGTGAGGTCACCACACCCGGAAGTGAGGTCACCAAACCCGGAAGTGACGTCACTAAACCCGGAAGTGATGTCAGCAAACCCGGAAGTGAGGTCAGCAAACCCGGAAGTGAGGTCACCACACCCGGAAGTGAGGTCAGCAAACCCGGAAGTGAGGTCACCACACCCGGAAGTGAGGTCAGCAAACCCGGAAGTGAGGTCACCACACCCGGAAGTGAGGTCACCAAACCCGGAAGTGAGGTCACCACACCCGGAAGTGAGGTCACCACACCCGGAAGTGACGTCACTAAACCCGGAAGTGAGGTCAGCATACCCGGAAGTGACGTCACCACACCCGGAAGTGAGGTCACCACACCCGGAAGTGAGGTCACCAAACCCGGAAGTGACGTCACTAAACCTGGAAGTGATGTCAGCAAACCCGGAAGTGAGGTCAGTAAACCCGGAAGTGAGGTCACCACACCCGGAAGTGAGGTCACCACACCCAGAAGTGAGGTCACCACACCCGGAAGTGAGGTCAGCAAACCCGGAAGTGAGGTCACCAAACCCGGAAGTGAGGTCACCAAACCCGGTAGTGAGCTAAGCAGACCAGGAAAGTGAGGTCTGCTAATTCGGAACTCAGGTCTGCAAACCCAGAAGTGACTTCAGCAGACCCAGAAGTGACTTCAGCAAACCCGGAAGTGAGGTCAGCAAACCCGGAAGTGAGGTCACCACACCCGGAAGTGAGGTCAGCAAACCCGGAAGTGAGGTCAGCAAACGCGGAAGTGAGGTCACCACACCCGGAAGTGAGGTCACCAAACCCGGAAGTGACGTCACTAAACCCGGAAGTGATGTCAGCAAACCCGGAAGTGAGGTCAGCAAACCCGGAAGTGACGTCACTAAACCCGGAAGTGATGTCAGCAAACCCGGAAGTGAGGTCACCACACCCGGAAGTGAGGTCACCAAACCCGGAAGTGACGTCACTAAACCCGGAAGTGAGGTCACCAAACCCGGAAGTGAGGTCACCAAACCCGGTAGTGAGCTAAGCAGACCAGGAAAGTGAGGTCTGCTAATTCGGAACTCAGGTCTGCAAACCCAGAAGTGACTTCAGCAGACCCAGAAGTGACTTCAGCAAACCCGGAAGTGAGGTCAGCAAACCCGGAAGTGAGGTCACCACACCCGGAAGTGAGGTCAGCAAACCCAGAAGTGAGGTCAGCAAACGCGGAAGTGAGGTCACCACACCCGGAAGTGAGGTCACCAAACCCGGAAGTGACGTCACTAAACCCGGAAGTGATGTCAGCAAACCCGGAAGTGAGGTCAGCAAACCCGGAAGTGACGTCACTAAACCCGGAAGTGATGTCAGCAAACCCGGAAGTGAGGTCACCACACCCGGAAGTGAGGTCACCAAACCCGGAAGTGACGTCACTAAACCCGGAAGTGAGGTCAGCAAACCCGGAAGTGAGGTCAGCAAACCCGGAAGTGAGGTCACCAAACCCGGAAGTGACGTCACTAAACCCGGAAGTGAGGTCACCACACCCGGAAGTGAGGTCACCAAACCCGGAAGTGACGTCACTAAACCCGGAAGTGAGGTCATCAAACCCGGAAGTGAGGTCAGCAAACCCGGAAGTGAGGTCACCACACCCGGAAGTGAGGTCAGCAAACCCGGAAGTGAGGTCACCAAACCCGGAAGTGAGGTCAACAAACCCGGAAGTGAGGTAAGCAGACCAGGAAAGTGAGGTCTGCTAATTCGGAACTCAGGTCTGCAAACCCAGAAGTGACTTCAGCAGACCCAGAAGTGACTTCAGCAAACCCGGAAGTGAGGTCACCACACCCGGAAGTGAGGTCACCAAACCTGGAAGTGACGTCACTAAACCCGGAAGTGAGGTCAGCATACCCGGAAGTGACGTCACCACACCCGGAAGTGATGTCAGCAAACCCGGAAGTGAGGTCACCAAACCCGGAAGTGACGTCACTAAACCCGGAAGTGATGTCAGCAAACCCGGAAGTGACGTCACTAAACCCGGAAGTGAGGTCAGCAAACCCGGAAGTGAGGTCAGCAAACCCGGAAGTGAGGTCACCACACCCGGAAGTGAGGTCACCAAACCCGGAAGTGAGGTCACCACACCCGGAAGTGAGGTCACCAAACCCGGAAGTGACGTCACTAAACCCGGAAGTGAGGTCAGCATACCCGGAAGTGAGGTCACTAAACCCGGAAGTGAGGTCAACACACCCGGAATTGACGTCACTAAACCCGGAAGTGAGGTCAGCATACCCGGAAGTGAGGTCAGCAAACCCGGAAGTGAGGTCACCACACCCGGAAGTGAGGTCACCAAACCCGGAAGTGAGGTCACCACACCCGGAAGTGAGGTCACCAAACCCGGAAGTGACGTCACTAAACCCGTAAGTGAGGTCAGCAAACCCGGAAGTGAGGTCAGCAAACCCGGAAGTGAGGTCACCACACCCGGAAGTGCGGTCACCAAACCCGGAAGTTACGTCACTAAACCCGGAAGTGAGGTCAGCAAACCCAGAAGTGACTTCAGCAGACCCAGAAGTGACTTCAGCAAACCCGGAAGTGAGGTCAGCAAACCCGGAAGTGAGGTCAGCAAACCCGGAAGTGAGGTCACCAAACCCGGAAGTGACGTCACTAAACCCGGAAGTGATGTCAGCAAACCCGTAAGTGAGGTCAGCAAACCCGGAAGTGAGGTCACCACACCCGGAAGTGAGGTCACCACACCCGGAAGTGAGGTCACCAAACCCGGAAGTGAGGTCACCACACCCGGAAATGAGGTCAGCAAACCCGGAAGTGAGGTCAGCAAACCCGGAAGTGAGGTCACCAAACCCGGAAGTGACGTCACTAAACCCGGAAGTGAGGTCACCACACCCGGAAGTGAGGTCAGCAAACCCGGAAGTGACGTCACTAAACCCGAAAGTGATGTCAGCAAACCCGGAAGTGAGGTCAGCAAACCCGGAAGTGAGGTCACCACACCCGGAAGTGAGGTCACCACACCCGGAAGTGAGGTCACCAAACCCGGAAGTGAGGTCACCACACCCGGAAATGAGGTCAGCAAACCCGGAAGTGAGGTCACCACACCCGGAAGTGAGGTCACCAAACCCGGAAGTGACGTCACTAAACCCGGAAGTGAGGTCAGCATACCCGGAAGTGACGTCACCACACCCGGAAGTGAGGTCACCACACCCGGAAGTGAGGTCACCAAACCCGGAAGTGACGTCACTAAACCCGGAAGTGATGTCAGCAAACCCGGAAGTGAGGTCAGCAAACCCGGAAGTGAGGTCACCACACCCGGAAGTGAGGTCAGCAAACCCGGAAGTGAGGTCACCACACCCGGAAGTGAGGTCAGCAAACCCGGAAGTGAGGTCACCACACCCGGAAGTGAGGTCACCAAACCCGGAAGTGAGGTCACTACACCCGGAAGTGAGGTCACCACACCCGGAAGTGACGTCACTAAACCCGGAAGTGAGGTCAGCATACCCGGAAGTGACGTCACCACACCCGGAAGTGAGGTCACCACACCCGGAAGTGAGGTCACCAAACCCGGAAGTGACGTCACTAAACCCGGAAGTGATGTCAGCAAACCCGGAAGTGAGGTCAGTAAACCCGGAAGTGAGGTCACCACACCCGGAAGTGAGGTCACCACACCCAGAAGTGAGGTCACCACACCCGGAAGTGAGGTCAGCAAACCCGGTAGTGAGCTAAGCAGACCAGGAAAGTGAGGTCTGCTAATTCGGAACTCAGGTCTGCAAACCCAGAAGTGACTTCAGCAGACCCAGAAGTGACTTCAGCAAACCCGGAAGTGAGGTCAGCAAACCCGGAAGTGAGGTCACCACACCCGGAAGTGAGGTCAGCAAACCCGGAAGTGAGGTCAGCAAACGCGGAAGTGAGGTCACCACACCCGGAAGTGAGGTCACCAAACCCGGAAGTGACGTCACTAAACCCGGAAGTGATGTCAGCAAACCCGGAAGTGAGGTCAGCAAACCCGGAAGTGACGTCACTAAACCCGGAAGTGATGTCAGCAAACCCGGAAGTGAGGTCACCACACCCGGAAGTGAGGTCACCAAACCCGGAAGTGACGTCACTAAACCCGGAAGTGAGGTCACCAAACCCGGAAGTGAGGTCACCAAACCCGGTAGTGAGCTAAGCAGACCAGGAAAGTGAGGTCTGCTAATTCGGAACTCAGGTCTGCAAACCCAGAAGTGACTTCAGCAGACCCAGAAGTGACTTCAGCAAACCCGGAAGTGAGGTCAGCAAACCCGGAAGTGAGGTCACCACACCCGGAAGTGAGGTCAGCAAACCCGGAAGTGAGGTCAGCAAACGCGGAAGTGAGGTCACCACACCCGGAAGTGAGGTCACCAAACCCGGAAGTGACGTCACTAAACCCGGAAGTGATGTCAGCAAACCCGGAAGTGAGGTCAGCAAACCCGGAAGTGACGTCACTAAACCCGGAAGTGATGTCAGCAAACCCGGAAGTGAGGTCACCACACCCGGAAGTGAGGTCACCAAACCCGGAAGTGACGTCACTAAACCCGGAAGTGAGGTCAGCAAACCCGGAAGTGAGGTCAGCAAACCCGGAAGTGAGGTCACCAAACCCGGAAGTGACGTCACTAAACCCGGAAGTGAGGTCACCAAACCCGGAAGTGACGTCACTAAACCCGGAAGTGAGGTCACCACACCCGGAAGTGAGGTCACCAAACCCGGAAGTGACGTCACTAAACCCGGAAGTGATGTCAGCAAACCCGGAAGTGAGGTCAGCAAACCCGGAAGTGAGGTCACCACACCCGGAAGTGAGGTCAGCAAACCCGGAAGTGAGGTCACCAAACCCGGAAGTGAGGTCACCAAACCCGGAAGTGAGGTCAACAAACCCGGAAGTGAGGTAAGCAGACCAGGAAAGTGAGGTCTGCTAATTCGGAACTCAGGTCTGCAAACCCAGAAGTGACTTCAGCAGACCCAGAAGTGACTTCAGCAAACCCGGAAGTGAGGTCAGCAAACCCGGAAGTGAGGTCAGCAAACCCGGAAGTGAGGTCAGCAAACCCGGAAGTGAGGTCACCAAACCCGGAAGTGACGTCACTAAACCCGGAAGTGATGTCAGCAAACCCGGAAGTGAGGTCAGCAAACCCGGAAGTGAGGTCACCACACCCGGAAGTGAGGTCACCACACCCGGAAGTGAGGTCACCAAACCCGGAAGTGAGGTCACCACACCCGGAAATGAGGTCAGCAAACCCGGAAGTGAGGTCAGCAAACCCGGAAGTGAGGTCACCACACCCGGAAGTGAGGTAACCAAACCCGGAAGTGAGGTCACCACACCCGGAAGTGAGGTCAGCAAACCCGGAAGTGACGTCACTAAACCCGAAAGTGATGTCAGCAAACCCGGAAGTGAGGTCAGCAAACCCGGAAGTGAGGTCACCACACCCGGAAGTGATGTCAGCAAACCCGGAAGTGAGGTCACTAAACCCGGAAGTGAGGTCACCAAACCCGGAAGTGAGGTCACCACACCCGGAAGTGAGGTCACCACACCCGGAAGTGACGTCACTAAACCCGGAAGTGAGGTCAGCATACCCGGAAGTGAGGTCACTAAACCCGGAAGTGAGGTCAACACACCCGGAATTGACGTCACCAAACCCGGAAGTGAGGTCAGCATACCCGGAAGTGAGGTAAGCAGACCAGGAAAGTGAGGTCTGCTAATTCGGAACTCCGGTCTGCAAACCCAGAAGTGACTTCAGCAGACCCAGAAGTGACTTCAGCAAACCCGGAAGTGAGGTCACCACACCCGGAAGTGAGGTCACCAAACCCGGAAGTGACGTCACTAAACCCGGAAGTGAGGTCACCACACCCAGAAGTGAGGTCACCAAACCCGGAAGTGAGGTCACCAAACCCGGAAGTGATGTCACTAAACCCGGAAGTGAGGTCAACACACCCGGAATTGACGTCACTAAACCCGGAAGTGAGGTCAGCATACCCGGAAGTGAGGTAAGCTGACCAGGAAAGTGAGGTCTGCTAATTCGGAACTCAGGTCTGCAAACCCAGAAGTGACTTCAGCAGACCCAGAAGTGACTTCAGCAAACCCGGAAGTGAGGTCAGCAAACCCGGAAGTGAGGTCACCACACCCGGAAGTAAGGTCAGCAAACCCGGAAGTGAGGTCACCACACCCGGAAGTGAGGTCACCAAACCCGGAAGTGACGTCACTAAACCCGGAAGTGAGGTCAGCAAACCCGGAAGTGAGGTCAGCAAACCCGGAAGTGAGGTCACCACACCCGGAAGTGAGGTCACCAAACCCGGAAGTGAGGTCACCACACCCGGAAGTGAGGTCACCAAACCCGGAAGTGACGTCACTAAACCCGGAAGTGAGGTCACCAAACCCGGAAGTGACGTCACTAAACCCGGAAGTGATGTCAGCAAACCCGGAAGTGAGGTCAGCAAACCCGGAAGTGAGGTCACCACACGCGGAAGTGAGGTCAGCAAACCCGGAAGTGAGGTCACCACACCCGGAAGTGAGGTCACCAAACCCGGAAGTGACGTCACTAAACCCGGAAGTGAGGTCACCACACCCAGAAGTGAGGTCACCAAACCCGGAAGTGAGGTCACCAAACCCGGAAGTGACGTCACTAAACCCGGAAGTGAGGTCAGCATACCCGGAAGTGACGTCACCACACCCGGAAGTGAGGTCACCACACCCGGAAGTGAGGTCACCAAACCCGGAAGTGACGTCACTAAACCCGGAAGTGATGTCAGCAAACCCGGAAGTGAGGTCAGCAAACCCGGAAGTGAGGTCACCACATCCGGAAGTGAGGTCAGCAAACCCGGAAGTGAGGTCACCACACCCGGAAGTGAGGTCAGCAAACCCGGAAGTGAGGTCACCACACCCGGAAGTGAGGTCACCAAACCCGGAAGTGACGTCACTAAACCCGGAAGTGATGTCAGCAAACCCGGAAGTGAGGTCAGCAAACCCGGAAGTGAGGTCACCACACCCGGAAGTGATGTCAGCAAACCCGGAAGTGAGGTCACCACACCCGGAAGTGATGTCAGCAAACCCGGAAGTGAGGTCACCACACCCAGAAGTGAGGTCACCAAACCCGGAAGTGACGTCACTAAACCCGGAAGTGAGGTCAGCAAACCCGGAAGTGAGGTCAGCAAACCCGGAAGTGAGGTCACCAAACCCGGAAGTGACGTCACTAAACCCGGAAGTGAGGTCACCAAACCCGGAAGTGACGTCACTAAACCCGGAAGTGAGGTCACCACACCCGGAAGTGCGGTCACCAAACCCGGAAGTGACGTCACTAAACCCGGAAGTGATGTCAGCAAACCCGGAAGTGAGGTCAGCAAACCCGGAAGTGAGGTCACCACACCCGGAAGTGAGGTCACCAAACCCGGAAGTGAGGTCAACAAACCCGGAAGTGAGGTCAACAAACCCGGAAGTGAGGTAAGCAGACCAGGAAAGTGAGGTCTGCTAATTCGGAACTCAGGTCTGCAAACCCAGAAGTGACTTCAGCAGACCCAGAAGTGACTTCAGCAAACCCGGAAGTGAGGTCAGCAAACCCGGAAGTGAGGTCACCACACCCGGAAGTGAGGTCAGCAAACCCGGAAGTGAGGTCACCAAACCCGGAAGTGACGTCACTAAACCCGGAAGTGATGTCAGCAAACCCGGAAGTGAGGTCAGCAAACCCGTAAGTGAGGTCACCACACCCGGAAGTGAGGTCAGCAAACCCGGTAGTGAGGTCACTAAACCCGGAAGTGAGGTCACCAAACCCGGAAGTGACGTCACTAAACCCGGAAGTGAGGTCAGCAAACCCGGAAGTGAGGTCACCACACCCGGAAGTGAGGTCACCAAACCCGGAAGTGAGGTCACCACACCCGGAAGTGAGGTCACCAAACCTGGAAGTGACGTCACTAAACCCGGAAGTGAGGTCAGCATACCCGGAAGTGACGTCACCACACCCGGAAGTGATGTCAGCAAACCCGGAAGTGAGGTCACCAAACCCGGAAGTGACGTCACTAAACCCGGAAGTGATGTCAGCAAACCCGGAAGTGACGTCACTAAACCCGGAAGTGAGGTCAGCAAACCCGGAAGTGAGGTCACCAAACCCGGAAGTGAGGTCACCACACCCGGAAGTGAGGTCAGCAAACCCGGAAGTGAGGTCACCACACCCGGAAGTGAGGTCAGCAAACCCGGAAGTGAGGTCAGCAAACCCGGAAGTGAGGTCACCAAACCCGGAAGTGACGTCACTAAACCCGGAAGTGATGTCAGCAAACCCGGAAGTGAGGTCAGCAAACCCGGAAGTGAGGTCACCACACCCGGAAGTGAGGTCACCACACCCGGAAGTGAGGTCACCAAACCCGGAAGTGAGGTCACCACACCCGGAAATGAGGTCAGCAAACCCGGAAGTGAGGTCAGCAAACCCGGAAGTGAGGTCACCACACCCGGAAGTGAGGTAACCAAACCCGGAAGTGAGGTCACCACACCCGGAAGTGAGGTCAGCAAACCCGGAAGTGACGTCACTAAACCCGAAAGTGATGTCAGCAAACCCGGAAGTGAGGTCAGCAAACCCGGAAGTGAGGTCACCACACCCGGAAGTGATGTCAGCAAACCCGGAAGTGAGGTCACCACACCCGGAAGTGAGGTCACCAAACCCGGAAGTGACGTCACTAAACCCGGAAGTGAGGTCAGCAAACCCAGAAGTGACTTCAGCAGACCCAGAAGTGACTTCAGCAAACCCGGAAGTGAGGTCAGCAAACCCGGAAGTGAGGTCAGCAAACCCGGAAGTGAGGTCACCACACCCGGAAGTGACGTCACTAAACCCGGAAGTGATGTCAGCAAACCCGGAAGTGAGGTCAGCAAACCCGGAAGTGAGGTCACCACACCCGGAAGTGAGGTCACCACACACGGAAGTGAGGTCACCAAACCCGGAAGTGAGGTCACCACACCCGGAAGTGAGGTCACCAAACCCGGAAGTGACGTCACTAAACCCGGAAGTGAGGTCAGCATACCCGGAAGTGACGTCACCACACCCGGAAGTGAGGTCACCACACCCGGAAGTGAGGTCACCAAACCCGGAAGTGACGTCACTAAACCCGGAAGTGATGTCAGCAAACCCGGAAGTGAGGTCAGCAAACCCGGAAGTGAGGTCACCACACCCGGAAGTGAGGTCAGCAAACCCGGAAGTGAGGTCACCACACCCGGAAGTGAGGTCAGCAAACCCGGAAGTGAGGTCACCACACCCGGAAGTGAGGTCACCAAACCCGGAAGTGAGGTCACCACACCCGGAAGTGAGGTCACCACACCCGGAAGTGACGTCACTAAACCCGGAAGTGAGGTCAGCATACCCGGAAGTGACGTCACCACACCCGGAAGTGAGGTCACCACACCCGGAAGTGAGGTCACCAAACCCGGAAGTGACGTCACTAAACCTGGAAGTGATGTCAGCAAACCCGGAAGTGAGGTCAGTAAACCCGGAAGTGAGGTCACCACACCCGGAAGTGAGGTCACCACACCCAGAAGTGAGGTCACCACACCCGGAAGTGAGGTCAGCAAACCCGGAAGTGAGGTCACCAAACCCGGAAGTGAGGTCACCAAACCCGGTAGTGAGCTAAGCAGACCAGGAAAGTGAGGTCTGCTAATTCGGAACTCAGGTCTGCAAACCCAGAAGTGACTTCAGCAGACCCAGAAGTGACTTCAGCAAACCCGGAAGTGAGGTCAGCAAACCCGGAAGTGAGGTCACCACACCCGGAAGTGAGGTCAGCAAACCCGGAAGTGAGGTCAGCAAACGCGGAAGTGAGGTCACCACACCCGGAAGTGAGGTCACCAAACCCGGAAGTGACGTCACTAAACCCGGAAGTGATGTCAGCAAACCCGGAAGTGAGGTCAGCAAACCCGGAAGTGACGTCACTAAACCCGGAAGTGATGTCAGCAAACCCGGAAGTGAGGTCACCACACCCGGAAGTGAGGTCACCAAACCCGGAAGTGACGTCACTAAACCCGGAAGTGAGGTCACCAAACCCGGAAGTGAGGTCACCAAACCCGGTAGTGAGCTAAGCAGACCAGGAAAGTGAGGTCTGCTAATTCGGAACTCAGGTCTGCAAACCCAGAAGTGACTTCAGCAGACCCAGAAGTGACTTCAGCAAACCCGGAAGTGAGGTCAGCAAACCCGGAAGTGAGGTCACCACACCCGGAAGTGAGGTCAGCAAACCCAGAAGTGAGGTCAGCAAACGCGGAAGTGAGGTCACCACACCCGGAAGTGAGGTCACCAAACCCGGAAGTGACGTCACTAAACCCGGAAGTGATGTCAGCAAACCCGGAAGTGAGGTCAGCAAACCCGGAAGTGACGTCACTAAACCCGGAAGTGATGTCAGCAAACCCGGAAGTGAGGTCACCACACCCGGAAGTGAGGTCACCAAACCCGGAAGTGACGTCACTAAACCCGGAAGTGAGGTCAGCAAACCCGGAAGTGAGGTCAGCAAACCCGGAAGTGAGGTCACCAAACCCGGAAGTGACGTCACTAAACCCGGAAGTGAGGTCACCACACCCGGAAGTGAGGTCACCAAACCCGGAAGTGACATCACTAAACCCGGAAGTGAGGTCATCAAACCCGGAAGTGAGGTCAGCAAACCCGGAAGTGAGGTCACCACACCCGGAAGTGAGGTCAGCAAACCCGGAAGTGAGGTCACCAAACCCGGAAGTGAGGTCAACAAACCCGGAAGTGAGGTAAGCAGACCAGGAAAGTGAGGTCTGCTAATTCGGAACTCAGGTCTGCAAACCCAGAAGTGACTTCAGCAGACCCAGAAGTGACTTCAGCAAACCCGGAAGTGAGGTCACCACACCCGGAAGTGAGGTCACCAAACCTGGAAGTGACGTCACTAAACCCGGAAGTGAGGTCAGCATACCCGGAAGTGACGTCACCACACCCGGAAGTGATGTCAGCAAACCCGGAAGTGAGGTCACCAAACCCGGAAGTGACGTCACTAAACCCGGAAGTGATGTCAGCAAACCCGGAAGTGACGTCACTAAACCCGGAAGTGAGGTCAGCAAACCCGGAAGTGAGGTCAGCAAACCCGGAAGTGAGGTCACCACACCCGGAAGTGAGGTCACCAAACCCGGAAGTGAGGTCACCACACCCGGAAGTGAGGTCACCAAACCCGGAAGTGACGTCACTAAACCCGGAAGTGAGGTCAGCATACCCGGAAGTGAGGTCACTAAACCCGGAAGTGAGGTCAACACACCCGGAATTGACGTCACTAAACCCGGAAGTGAGGTCAGCATACCCGGAAGTGAGGTCAGCAAACCCGGAAGTGAGGTCACCACACCCGGAAGTGAGGTCACCAAACCCGGAAGTGAGGTCACCACACCCGGAAGTGAGGTCACCAAACCCGGAAGTGACGTCACTAAACCCGTAAGTGAGGTCAGCAAACCCGGAAGTGAGGTCAGCAAACCCGGAAGTGAGGTCACCACACCCGGAAGTGCGGTCACCAAACCCGGAAGTTACGTCACTAAACCCGGAAGTGAGGTCAGCAAACCCAGAAGTGACTTCAGCAGACCCAGAAGTGACTTCAGCAAACCCGGAAGTGAGGTCAGCAAACCCGGAAGTGAGGTCAGCAAACCCGGAAGTGAGGTCACCAAACCCGGAAGTGACGTCACTAAACCCGGAAGTGATGTCAGCAAACCCGTAAGTGAGGTCAGCAAACCCGGAAGTGAGGTCACCACACCCGGAAGTGAGGTCACCACACCCGGAAGTGAGGTCACCAAACCCGGAAGTGAGGTCACCACACCCGGAAATGAGGTCAGCAAACCCGGAAGTGAGGTCAGCAAACCCGGAAGTGAGGTCACCAAACCCGGAAGTGACGTCACTAAACCCGGAAGTGAGGTCACCACACCCGGAAGTGAGGTCAGCAAACCCGGAAGTGACGTCACTAAACCCGAAAGTGATGTCAGCAAACCCGGAAGTGAGGTCAGCAAACCCGGAAGTGAGGTCACCACACCCGGAAGTGAGGTCACCACACCCGGAAGTGAGGTCACCAAACCCGGAAGTGAGGTCACCACACCCGGAAATGAGGTCAGCAAACCCGGAAGTGAGGTCACCACACCCGGAAGTGAGGTCACCAAACCCGGAAGTGACGTCACTAAACCCGGAAGTGAGGTCAGCATACCCGGAAGTGACGTCACCACACCCGGAAGTGAGGTCACCACACCCGGAAGTGAGGTCACCAAACCCGGAAGTGACGTCACTAAACCCGGAAGTGATGTCAGCAAACCCGGAAGTGAGGTCAGCAAACCCGGAAGTGAGGTCACCACACCCGGAAGTGAGGTCAGCAAACCCGGAAGTGAGGTCACCACACCCGGAAGTGAGGTCAGCAAACCCGGAAGTGAGGTCACCACACCCGGAAGTGAGGTCACCAAACCCGGAAGTGAGGTCACTACACCCGGAAGTGAGGTCACCACACCCGGAAGTGACGTCACTAAACCCGGAAGTGAGGTCAGCATACCCGGAAGTGACGTCACCACACCCGGAAGTGAGGTCACCACACCCGGAAGTGAGGTCACCAAACCCGGAAGTGACGTCACTAAACCCGGAAGTGATGTCAGCAAACCCGGAAGTGAGGTCAGTAAACCCGGAAGTGAGGTCACCACACCCGGAAGTGAGGTCACCACACCCAGAAGTGAGGTCACCACACCCGGAAGTGAGGTCAGCAAACCCGGTAGTGAGCTAAGCAGACCAGGAAAGTGAGGTCTGCTAATTCGGAACTCAGGTCTGCAAACCCAGAAGTGACTTCAGCAGACCCAGAAGTGACTTCAGCAAACCCGGAAGTGAGGTCAGCAAACCCGGAAGTGAGGTCACCACACCCGGAAGTGAGGTCAGCAAACCCGGAAGTGAGGTCAGCAAACGCGGAAGTGAGGTCACCACACCCGGAAGTGAGGTCACCAAACCCGGAAGTGACGTCACTAAACCCGGAAGTGATGTCAGCAAACCCGGAAGTGAGGTCAGCAAACCCGGAAGTGACGTCACTAAACCCGGAAGTGATGTCAGCAAACCCGGAAGTGAGGTCACCACACCCGGAAGTGAGGTCACCAAACCCGGAAGTGACGTCACTAAACCCGGAAGTGAGGTCACCAAACCCGGAAGTGAGGTCACCAAACCCGGTAGTGAGCTAAGCAGACCAGGAAAGTGAGGTCTGCTAATTCGGAACTCAGGTCTGCAAACCCAGAAGTGACTTCAGCAGACCCAGAAGTGACTTCAGCAAACCCGGAAGTGAGGTCAGCAAACCCGGAAGTGAGGTCACCACACCCGGAAGTGAGGTCAGCAAACCCGGAAGTGAGGTCAGCAAACGCGGAAGTGAGGTCACCACACCCGGAAGTGAGGTCACCAAACCCGGAAGTGACGTCACTAAACCCGGAAGTGATGTCAGCAAACCCGGAAGTGAGGTCAGCAAACCCGGAAGTGACGTCACTAAACCCGGAAGTGATGTCAGCAAACCCGGAAGTGAGGTCACCACACCCGGAAGTGAGGTCACCAAACCCGGAAGTGACGTCACTAAACCCGGAAGTGAGGTCAGCAAACCCGGAAGTGAGGTCAGCAAACCCGGAAGTGAGGTCACCAAACCCGGAAGTGACGTCACTAAACCCGGAAGTGAGGTCACCAAACCCGGAAGTGACGTCACTAAACCCGGAAGTGAGGTCACCACACCCGGAAGTGAGGTCACCAAACCCGGAAGTGACGTCACTAAACCCGGAAGTGATGTCAGCAAACCCGGAAGTGAGGTCAGCAAACCCGGAAGTGAGGTCACCACACCCGGAAGTGAGGTCAGCAAACCCGGAAGTGAGGTCACCAAACCCGGAAGTGAGGTCACCAAACCCGGAAGTGAGGTCAACAAACCCGGAAGTGAGGTAAGCAGACCAGGAAAGTGAGGTCTGCTAATTCGGAACTCAGGTCTGCAAACCCAGAAGTGACTTCAGCAGACCCAGAAGTGACTTCAGCAAACCCGGAAGTGAGGTCAGCAAACCCGGAAGTGAGGTCACCACACCCGGAAGTGAGGTCACCACACCCGGAAGTGAGGTCACCAAACCCGGAAGTGACGTCACTAAACCCGGAAGTGATGTCAGCAAACCCGGAAGTGAGGTCAGCAAACCCGTAAGTGAGGTCACCACACCCGGAAGTGAGGTCAGCAAACCCGGTAGTGAGGTCACTAAACCTGGAAGTGAGGTCACCAAACCCGGAAGTGACGTCACTAAACCCGGAAGTGAGGTCAACAAACCTGGAAGTGAGGTCACCACACCCGGAAGTGAGGTCACCAAACCCGGAAGTGAGGTCACCACACCCGGAAGTGAGGTCACCAAACCTGGAAGTGACGTCACTAAACCCGGAAGTGAGGTCAGCATACCCGGAAGTGACGTCACCACACCCGGAAGTGATGTCAGCAAACCCGGAAGTGAGGTCACCAAACCCGGAAGTGACGTCACTAAACCCGGAAGTGATGTCAGCAAACCCGGAAGTGAGGTCAGCAAACCCGTAAGTGAGGTCACCACACCCGGAAGTGAGGTCAGCAAACCCGGTAGTGAGGTCACTAAACCCGGAAGTGAGGTCACCAAACCCGGAAGTGAGGTCACCACACCCGGAAGTGAGGTCACCACACCCGGAAGTGACGTCACTAAACCCGGAAGTGAGGTCAGCATACCCGGAAGTGAGGTCACTAAACCCGGAAGTGAGGTCAACACACCCGGAATTGACGTCACCAAACCCGGAAGTGAGGTCAGCATACCCGGAAGTGAGGTAAGCAGACCAGGAAAGTGAGGTCTGCTAATTCGGAACTCAGGTCTGCAAACCCAGAAGTGACTTCAGCAGACCCAGAAGTGACTTCAGCAAACCCGGAAGTGAGGTCACCACACCCGGAAGTGAGGTCACCAAACCCGGAAGTGACGTCACTAAACCCGGAAGTGAGGTCACCACACCCAGAAGTGAGGTCACCAAACCCGGAAGTGAGGTCACCAAACCCGGAAGTGATGTCACTAAACCCGGAAGTGAGGTCAACACACCCGGAATTGACGTCACTAAACCCGGAAGTGAGGTCAGCATACCCGGAAGTGAGGTAAGCTGACCAGGAAAGTGAGGTCTGCTAATTCGGAACTCAGGTCTGCAAACCCAGAAGTGACTTCAGCAGACCCAGAAGTGACTTCAGCAAACCCGGAAGTGAGGTCAGCAAACCCGGAAGTGAGGTCACCACACCCGGAAGTAAGGTCAGCAAACCCGGAAGTGAGGTCACCACACCCGGAAGTGAGGTCACCAAACCCGGAAGTGACGTCACTAAACCCGGAAGTGAGGTCAGCAAACCCGGAAGTGAGGTCAGCAAACCCGGAAGTGAGGTCACCACACCCGGAAGTGAGGTCACCAAACCCGGAAGTGAGGTCACCACACCCGGAAGTGAGGTCACCAAACCCGGAAGTGACGTCACTAAACCCGGAAGTGAGGTCACCAAACCCGGAAGTGACGTCACTAAACCCGGAAGTGATGTCAGCAAACCCGGAAGTGAGGTCAGCAAACCCGGAAGTGAGGTCACCACACGCGGAAGTGAGGTCAGCAAACCCGGAAGTGAGGTCACCACACCCGGAAGTGAGGTCACCAAACCCGGAAGTGACGTCACTAAACCCGGAAGTGAGGTCACCACACCCAGAAGTGAGGTCACCAAACCCGGAAGTGAGGTCACCAAACCCGGAAGTGACGTCACTAAACCCGGAAGTGAGGTCAGCATACCCGGAAGTGACGTCACCACACCCGGAAGTGAGGTCACCACACCCGGAAGTGAGGTCACCAAACCCGGAAGTGACGTCACTAAACCCGGAAGTGATGTCAGCAAACCCGGAAGTGAGGTCAGCAAACCCGGAAGTGAGGTCACCACATCCGGAAGTGAGGTCAGCAAACCCGGAAGTGAGGTCACCACACCCGGAAGTGAGGTCAGCAAACCCGGAAGTGAGGTCACCACACCCGGAAGTGAGGTCACCAAACCCGGAAGTGACGTCACTAAACCCGGAAGTGATGTCAGCAAACCCGGAAGTGAGGTCAGCAAACCCGGAAGTGAGGTCACCACACCCGGAAGTGATGTCAGCAAACCCGGAAGTGAGGTCACCACACCCGGAAGTGAGGTCACCAAACCCGGAAGTGACGTCACTAAACCCGGAAGTGAGGTCACCACACCCGGAAGTGCGGTCACCAAACCCGGAAGTGACGTCACTAAACCCGGAAGTGATGTCAGCAAACCCGGAAGTGAGGTCAGCAAACCCGGAAGTGAGGTCACCACACCCGGAAGTGAGGTCACCAAACCCGGAAGTGAGGTCACCAAACCCGGAAGTGAGGTCAACAAACCCGGAAGTGAGGTAAGCTGACCAGGAAAGTGAGGTCTGCTAATTCGGAACTCAGGTCTGCAAACCCAGAAGTGACTTCAGCAGACCCAGAAGTGACTTCAGCAAACCCGGAAGTGAGGTCAGCAAACCCGGAAGTGAGGTCACCACACCCGGAAGTGAGGTCACCACACCCGGAAGTGAGGTCACCAAACCCGGAAGTGACGTCACTAAACCCGGAAGTGATGTCAGCAAACCCGGAAGTGAGGTCAGCAAACCCGTAAGTGAGGTCACCACACCCGGAAGTGAGGTCAGCAAACCCGGTAGTGAGGTCACTAAACCCGGAAGTGAGGTCACCAAACCCGGAAGTGACGTCACTAAACCCGGAAGTGAGGTCAGCAAACCCGAAAGTGAGGTCACCACACCCGGAAGTGAGGTCACCAAACCCGGAAGTGAGGTCACCACACCCGGAAGTGAGGTCACCAAACCTGGAAGTGACGTCACTAAACCCGGAAGTGAGGTCAGCATACCCGGAAGTGACGTCACCACACCCGGAAGTGATGTCAGCAAACCCGGAAGTGAGGTCACCAAACCCGGAAGTGACGTCACTAAACCCGGAAGTGATGTCAGCAAACCCGGAAGTGACGTCACTAAACCCGGAAGTGAGGTCAGCAAACCCGGAAGTGAGGTCAGCAAACCCGGAAGTGAGGTCACCACACCCGGAAGTGAGGTCACCAAACCCGGAAGTGAGGTCACCACACCCGGAAGTGAGGTCACCAAACCCGGAAGTGACGTCACTAAACCCGGAAGTGAGGTCAGCATACCCGGAAGTGAGGTCACTAAACCCGGAAGTGAGGTCAACACACCCGGAATTGACGTCACTAAACCCGGAAGTGAGGTCAGCATACCCGGAAGTGAGGTCAGCAAACCCGGAAGTGAGGTCACCACACCCGGAAGTGAGGTCACCAAACCCGGAAGTGAGGTCACCACACCCGGAAGTGAGGTCACCAAACCCGGAAGTGACGTCACTAAACCCGGAAGTGAGGTCAGCAAACCCGGAAGTGAGGTCACCACACCCGGAAGTGAGGTCACCAAACCCGGAAGTGACGTCACTAAACCCGGAAGTGAGGTCAGCAAAACCAGAAGTGACTTCAGCAGACCCAGAAGTGACTTCAGCAAACCCGGAAGTGAGGTCAGCAAACCCGGAAGTGAGGTCAGCAAACCCGGAAGTGAGGTCACCAAACCCGGAAGTGACGTCACTAAACCCGGAAGTGATGTCAGCAAACCCGGAAGTGAGGTCAGAAAACCCGGAAGTGAGGTCACCACACCCGGAAGTGAGGTCACCACACCCGGAAGTGAGGTCACCAAACCCGGAAGTGAGGTCACCACACCCGGAAGTGAGGTCAGCAAACCCGGAAGTGAGGTCAGCAAACCCGGAAGTGAGGTCACCACACCCGGAAGTGAGGTAACCAAACCCGGAAGTGAGGTCACCACACCCGGAAGTGAGGTCACCAAACCCGGAAGTGACGTCACTAAACCCGAAAGTGATGTCAGCAAACCCGGAAGTGAGGTCAGCAAACCCGGAAGTGAGGTCACCACACCCGGAAGTGATGTCAGCAAACCCGGAAGTGAGGTCACCACACCGGGAAGTGAGGTAACCAAACCCGGAAGTGAGGTCACCACACCCGGAAGTGAGGTCACCAAACCCGGAAGTGACGTCACTAAACCCGGAAGTGAGGTCAGCAAACCCGGAAGTGAGGTCAGCAAACCCGGAAGTGAGGTCACCACACCCGGAAGTGAGGTCACCAAACCCGGAAGTGACGTCACTAAACCCGGAAGTGAGGTCAGCAAACCCAGAAGTGACTTCAGCAGACCCAGATGTGACTTCAGCAAACCCGGAAGTGAGGTCAGCAAACCCGGAAGTGAGGTCAGCAAACCCGTAAGTGAGGTCACCAAACCCGGAAGTGACGTCACTAAACCCGGAAGTGATGTCAGCAAACCCGGAAGTGAGGTCAGCAAACCCGGAAGTGAGGTCACCACACCCGGAAGTGAGGTCAGCAAACCCGGAAGTGAGGTCAGCAAACGCGGAAGTGAGGTCACCACACCCGGAAGTGAGGTCACCAAACCCGGAAGTGACGTCACTAAACCCGGAAGTGATGTCAGCAAACCCGGAAGTGAGGTCAGCAAAACCGGAAGTGAGGTCACCACACCCGGAAGTGATGTCAGCAAACCCGGAAGTGAGGTCACCAAACCCGGAAGTGACGTCACTAAACCCGGAAGTGATGTCAGCAAACCCGGAAGTGAGGTCAGCAAACCCGTAAGTGAGGTCACCACACCCGGAAGTGAGGTCAGCAAACCCGGTAGTGAGGTCACTAAACCCGGAAGTGAGGTCACCAAACCCGGAAGTGAGGTCACCACACCCGGAAGTGAGGTCACCACACCCGGAAGTGACGTCACTAAACCCGGAAGTGAGGTCAGCAAACCCAGAAGTGACTTCAGCAGACCCAGATGTGACTTCAGCAAACCCGGAAGTGAGGTCAGCAAACCCGGAAGTGAGGTCAGCAAACCCGTAAGTGAGGTCACCAAACCTGGAAGTGACGTCACTAAACCCGGAAGTGATGTCAGCAAACCCGGAAGTGAGGTCAGCAAACCCGGAAGTGAGGTCACCACACCCGGAAGTGAGGTCAGCAAACCCGGAAGTGAGGTCAGCAAACGCGGAAGTGAGGTCACCACACCCGGAAGTGAGGTCACCAAACCCGGAAGTGACGTCACTAAACCCGGAAGTGATGTCAGCAAACCCGGAAGTGAGGTCAGCAAAACCGGAAGTGAGGTCACCACACCCGGAAGTGATGTCAGCAAACCCGGAAGTGAGGTCACCAAACCCGGAAGTGACGTCACTAAACCCGGAAGTGATGTCAGCAAACCCGGAAGTGAGGTCAGCAAACCCGTAAGTGAGGTCACCACACCCGGAAGTGAGGTCAGCAAACCCGGTAGTGAGGTCACTAAACCCGGAAGTGAGGTCACCAAACCCGGAAGTGAGGTCACCACACCCGGAAGTGAGGTCACCACACCCGGAAGTGACGTCACTAAACCCGGAAGTGAGGTCAGCATACCCGGAAGTGAGGTCACTAAACCCGGAAGTGAGGTCAACACACCCGGAATTGACGTCACCAAACCCGGAAGTGAGGTCAGCATACCCGGAAGTGAGGTAAGCAGACCAGGAAAGTGAGGTCTGCTAATTCGGAACTCAGGTCTGCAAACCCAGAAGTGACTTCAGCAGACCCAGAAGTGACTTCAGCAAACCCGGAAGTGAGGTCACCACACCCGGAAGTGAGGTCACCAAACCCGGAAGTGACGTCACTAAACCCGGAAGTGAGGTCACCACACCCAGAAGTGAGGTCACCAAACCCGGAAGTGAGGTCACCAAACCCGGAAGTGATGTCACTAAACCCGGAAGTGAGGTCAACACACCCGGAATTGACGTCACTAAACCCGGAAGTGAGGTCAGCATACCCGGAAGTGAGGTAAGCTTACCAGGAAAGTGAGGTCTGCTAATTCGGAACTCAGGTCTGCAAACCCAGAAGTGACTTCAGCAGACCCAGAAGTGACTTCAGCAAACCCGGAAGTGAGGTCAGCAAACCCGGAAGTGAGGTCACCACACCCGGAAGTAAGGTCAGCAAACCCGGAAGTGAGGTCACCACACCCGGAAGTGAGGTCACCAAACCCGGAAGTGACGTCACTAAACCCGGAAGTGAGGTCAGCAAACCCGGAAGTGAGGTCAGCAAACCCGGAAGTGAGGTCACCACACCCGGAAGTGAGGTCACCAAACCCGGAAGTGAGGTCACCACACCCGGAAGTGAGGTCACCAAACCCGGAAGTGACGTCACTAAACCCGGAAGTGAGGTCACCAAACCCGGAAGTGACGTCACTAAACCCGGAAGTGATGTCAGCAAACCCGGAAGTGAGGTCACTAAACCCGGAAGTGAGGTCACCACACGCGGAAGTGAGGTCACCACACCCGGAAGTGAGGTCACCACACCCGGAAGTGAGGTCACCAAACCCGGAAGTGACGTCACTAAACCCGGAAGTGAGGTCACCACACCCAGAAGTGAGGTCACCAAACCCGGAAGTGAGGTCACCAAACCCGGAAGTGACGTCACTAAACCCGGAAGTGAGGTCAGCATACCCGGAAGTGACGTCACCACACCCGGAAGTGAGGTCACCACACCCGGAAGTGAGGTCACCAAACCCGGAAGTGACGTCACTAAACCCGGAAGTGATGTCAGCAAACCCGGAAGTGAGGTCAGCAAACCCGGAAGTGAGGTCACCACACCCGGAAGTGATGTCAGCAAACCCGGAAGTGAGGTCACCACACCCGGAAGTGAGGTCAGCAAACCCGGAAGTGACGTCACTAAACCCGGAAGTGAGGTCACCACACCCGGAAGTGCGGTCACCAAACCCGGAAGTGACGTCACTAAACCCGGAAGTGATGTCAGCAAACCCGGAAGTGAGGTCAGCAAACCCGGAAGTGAGGTCACCACACCCGGAAGTGAGGTCAGCAAACCCGGAAGTGAGGTCACCAAACCCGGAAGTGAGGTCAACAAACCCGGAAGTGAGGTAAGCAGACCAGGAAAGTGAGGTCTGCTAATTCGGAACTCAGGTCTGCAAACCCAGAAGTGACTTCAGCAGACCCAGAAGTGACTTCAGCAAACCCGGAAGTGAGGTCAGCAAACCCGGAAGTGAGGTCACCACACCCGGAAGTGAGGTCACCACACCCGGAAGTGAGGTCACCAAACCCGGAAGTGACGTCACTAAACCCGGAAGTGATGTCAGCAAACCCGGAAGTGAGGTCAGCAAACCCGTAATGAGGTCACCACACCCGGAAGTGAGGTCAGCAAACCCGGTAGTGAGGTCACTAAACCCGGAAGTGAGGTCACCAAACCCGGAAGTGACGTCACTAAACCCGGAAGTGAGGTCAGCAAACCCGGAAGTGAGGTCACCACACCCGGAAGTGAGGTCACCAAACCCGGAAGTGAGGTCACCACACCCGGAAGTGAGGTCACCAAACCTGGAAGTGACGTCACTAAACCCGGAAGTGAGGTCAGCATACCCGGAAGTGACGTCACCACACCCGGAAGTGATGTCAGCAAACCCGGAAGTGAGGTCACCAAACCCGGAAGTGACGTCACTAAACCCGGAAGTGATGTCAGCAAACCCGGAAGTGACGTCACTAAACCCGGAAGTGAGGTCAGCAAACCCGGAAGTGAGGTCAGCAAACCCGGAAGTGAGGTCACCACACCCGGAAGTGAGGTCACCAAACCCGGAAGTGAGGTCACCACACCCGGAAGTGAGGTCACCAAACCCGGAAGTGACGTCACTAAACCCGGAAGTGAGGTCAGCATACCCGGAAGTGAGGTCACTAAACCCGGAAGTGAGGTCAACACACCCGGAATTGACGTCACTAAACCCGGAAGTGAGGTCAGCATACCCGGAAGTGAGGTCAGCAAACCCGGAAGTGAGGTCACCACACCCGGAAGTGAGGTCACCAAACCCGGAAGTGAGGTCACCACACCCGGAAGTGAGGTCACCAAACCCGGAAGTGACGTCACTAAACCCGGAAGTGAGGTCAGCAAACCCGGAAGTGAGGTCACCACACCCGGAAGTGAGGTCACCAAACCCGGAAGTGACGTCACTAAACCCGGAAGTGAGGTCAGCAAACCCAGAAGTGACTTCAGCAGACCCAGAAGTGACTTCAGCAAACCCGGAAGTGAGGTCAGCAAACCCGGAAGTGAGGTCAGCAAACCCGGAAGTGAGGTCACCAAACCCGGAAGTGACGTCACTAAACCCGGAAGTGATGTCAGCAAACCCGGAAGTGAGGTCAGCAAACCCGGAAGTGAGGTCACCACACCCGGAAGTGAGGTCACCACACCCGGAAGTGAGGTCACCAAACCCGGAAGTGAGGTCACCACACCCGGAAGTGAGGTCAGCAAACCCGGAAGTGAGGTCAGCAAACCCGGAAGTGAGGTCACCACACCCGGAAGTGAGGTAACCAAACCCGGAAGTGAGGTCACCACACCCGGAAGTGAGGTCACCAAACCCGGAAGTGACGTCACTAAACCCGAAAGTGATGTCAGCAAACCCGGAAGTGAGGTCAGCAAACCCGGAAGTGAGGTCACCACACCCGGAAGTGATGTCAGCAAACCCGGAAGTGAGGTCACCACACCCGGAAGTGAGGTCACCAAACCCGGAAGTGAGGTCACCACACCCGGAAGTGAGGTCACCAAACCCGGAAGTGACGTCACTAAACCCGGAAGTGAGGTCAGCAAACCCGGAAGTGAGGTCAGCAAACCCGGAAGTGAGGTCACCACACCCGGAAGTGAGGTCACCAAACCCGGAAGTGACGTCACTAAACCCGGAAGTGAGGTCAGCAAACCCAGAAGTGACTTCAGCAGACCCAGATGTGACTTCAGCAAACCCGGAAGTGAGGTCAGCAAACCCGGAAGTGAGGTCAGCAAACCCGTAAGTGAGGTCACCAAACCCGGAAGTGACGTCACTAAACCCGGAAGTGATGTCAGCAAACCCGGAAGTGAGGTCAGCAAACCCGGAAGTGAGGTCACCACACCCGGAAGTGAGGTCACCACACCCGGAAGTGAGGTCACCAAACCCGGAAGTGAGGTCACCACACCCGGAAGTGAGGTCACCAAACCCGGAAGTGACGTCACTAAACCCGGAAGTGAGGTCAGCATACCCGGAAGTGACGTCACCACACCCGGAAGTGAGGTCACCACACCCGGAAGTGAGGTCATCAAACCCGGAAGTGACGTCACTAAACCCGGAAGTGATGTCAGCAAACCCGGAAGTGAGGTCAGCAAACCCGGAAGTGAGGTCACCACACCCGGAAGTGAGGTCACCACACCCGGAAGTGAGGTCACCACACCCGGAAGTGAGGTCAGCAAACCCGGAAGTGAGGTCAGCAAACCCGGAAGTGAGGTCACCACACCCGGAAGTGAGGTCACCAAACCCGGAAGTGAGGTCACCACACCCGGAAGTGAGGTCACCACACCCGGAAGTGACGTCACTAAACCCGGAAGTGAGGTCAGCATACCCGGAAGTGACGTCACCACAACCGGAAGTGAGGTCACCACACCCGGAAGTGAGGTCACCAAACCCGGAAGTGACGTCACTAAACCCGGAAGTGATGTCAGCAAACCCGGAAGTGAGGTCAGTAAACCCGGAAGTGAGGTCACCACATCCGGAAGTGAGGTCAGCAAACCCGGAAGTGAGGTCACCACACCCGGAAGTGAGGTCAGCAAACCCGGAAGTGAGGTCACCAAACCCGGAAGTGAGGTCACCAAACCCGGTAGTGAGCTAAGCAGACCAGGAAAGTGAGGTCTGCTAATTCGGAACTCAGGTCTGCAAACCCAGAAGTGACTTCAGCAGACCCAGAAGTGACTTCAGCAAACCCGGAAGTGAGGTCAGCAAACCCGGAAGTGAGGTCACCACACCCGGAAGTGAGGTCAGCAAACCCGGAAGTGAGGTCAGCAAACGCGGAAGTGAGGTCACCACACCCGGAAGTGAGGTCACCAAACCCGGAAGTGACGTCACTAAACCCGGAAGTGATGTCAGCAAACCCGGAAGTGAGGTCAGCAAACCCGGAAGTGAGGTCACCACACCCGGAAGTGATGTCAGCAAACCCGGAAGTGAGGTCACCACACCCAGAAGTGAGGTCACCAAACCCGGAAGTGACGTCACTAAACCCGGAAGTGAGGTCAGCAAACCCGGAAGTGAGGTCACCAAACCCGGAAGTGACGTCACTAAACCCGGAAGTGAGGTCACCAAACCCGGAAGTGACGTCACTAAACCCGGAAGTGAGGTCAGCAAACCCGGAAGTGAGGTCACCACACCCGGAAGTGAGGTCACCAAACCCGGAAGTGAGGTCACCACACCCGGAAGTGAGGTCACCAAACCTGGAAGTGACGTCACTAAACCCGGAAGTGAGGTCAGCATACCCGGAAGTGAGGTCAGCAAACCCGGAAGTGAGGTCACCACACCCGGAAGTGAGGTCACCAAACCCGGAAGTGAGGTCACCACACCCGGAAGTGAGGTCACCAAACCCGGAAGTGACGTCACTAAACCCGGAAGTGAGGTCAGCAAACCCGGAAGTGAGGTCAGCAAACCCGGAAGTGAGGTCAGCAAACCCGTAAGTGAGGTCACCACACCCGGAAGTGAGGTCAGCAAACCCGGTAGTGAGGTCACTAAACCCGGAAGTGAGGTCACCACACCCGGAAGTGACGTCACTAAACCCGGAAGTGAGGTCAGCAAACCCGGAAGTGAGGTCACCACACCCGGAAGTGAGGTCACCAAACCCGGAAGTGAGGTCACCACACCCGGAAGTGAGGTCACCAAACTTGGAAGTGACGTCACTAAACCCGGAAGTGAGGTCAGCATACCCGGAAGTGACGTCACCACACCCGGAAGTGATGTCAGCAAACCCGGAAGTGAGATCACCAAACCCGGAAGTGACGTCACTAAACCCGGAAGTGATGTCAGCAAACCCGGAAGTGACGTCACTAAACCCGGAAGTGAGGTCAGCAAACCCGGAAGTGAGGTCAGCAAACCCGGAAGTGAGGTCACCACACCCGGAAGTGAGGTCACCAAACCCGGAAGTGAGGTCACCACACCCGGAAGTGAGGTCACCAAACCCGGAAGTGACGTCACTAAACCCGGAAGTGAGGTCAGCATACCCGGAAGTGAGGTCACTAAACCCGGAAGTGAGGTCAACACACCCGGAATTGACGTCACTAAACCCGGAAGTGAGGTCAGCATACCCGGAAGTGAGGTCAGCAAACCCGGAAGTGAGGTCACCACACCCGGAAGTGAGGTCAGCAAACCCGGAAGTGAGGTCACCACACCCGGAAGTGAGGTCACCAAACCCGGAAGTGACGTCACTAAACCCGGAAGTGAGGTCAGCAAACCCGGAAGTGAGGTCAGCAAACCCGGAAGTGAGGTCACCAAACCCGGAAGTGAGGTCACCAAACCCGGAAGTGACGTCACTAAACCCGGAAGTGAGGTCACCAAACCCAGAAGTGACTTCAGCAGACCCAGAAGTGACTTCAGCAAACCCGGAAGTGAGGTCAGCAAACCCGGAAGTGAGGTCAGCAAACCCGGAAGTGAGGTCACCAAACCCGGAAGTGACGTCACTAAACCCGGAAGTGATGTCAGCAAACCCGGAAGTGAGGTCAGCAAACCCGGAAGTGAGGTCACCACACCCGGAAGTGAGGTCACCACACCCGGAAGTGAGGTCACCAAACCCGGAAGTGAGGTCACCACACCCGGAAGTGAGGTCAGCAAACCCGGAAGTGAGGTCAGCAAACCCGGAAGTGAGGTCACCACACCCGGAAGTGAGGTAACCAAACCCGGAAGTGAGGTCACCACACCCGGAAGTGAGGTCACCAAACCCGGAAGTGACGTCCCTAAACCCGAAAGTGATGTCAGCAAACCCGGAAGTGAGGTCACCAAACCCGGAAGTGAGGTCACCACACCCGGAAGTGATGTCAGCAAACCCGGAAGTGAGGTCACCACACCCGGAAGTGAGGTCACCAAACCCGGAAGTGACGTCACTAAACCCGGAAGTGAGGTCAGCAAACCCGGAAGTGAGGTCAGCAAACCCGGAAGTGAGGTCACCACACCCGGAAGTGAGGTCACCAAACCCGGAAGTGACGTCACTAAACCCGGAAGTGAGGTCAGCAAACCCAGAAGTGACATCAGCAGACCCAGAAGTGACTTCAGCAAACCCGGAAGTGAGGTCAGCAAACCCGGAAGTGAGGTCAGCAAACCCGGAAGTGAGGTCACCACACCCGGAAGTGACGTCACTAAACCCGGAAGTGATGTCAGCAAACCCGGAAGTGAGGTCAGCAAACCCGGAAGTGAGGTCACCACACCCGGAAGTGAGGTCACCACACCCGAAAGTGAGGTCACCAAACCCGGAAGTGAGGTCACCACACCCGGAAGTGAGGTCACCAAACCCGGAAGTGACGTCACTAAACCCGGAAGTGAGGTCAGCATACCCGGAAGTGACGTCACCACACCCGGAAGTGAGGTCACCACACCCGGAAGTGAGGTCACCAAGCAAACCCGGAAGTGAGGTCACCACACCCGGAAGTGAGGTCACCAAACCCGGAAGTGAGGTCACCACACCCGGAAGTGAGGTCACCACACCCGGAAGTGACGTCACTAAACCCGGAAGTGAGGTCAGCATACCCGGAAGTGACGTCACCACACCCGGAAGTGAGGTCACCACACCCGGAAGTGAGGTCACCAAACCCGGAAGTGACGTCACTAAACCCGGAAGTGATGTCAGCAAACCCGGAAGTGAGGTCAGTAAACCCGGAAGTGAGGTCACCACACCCGGAAGTGAGGTCACCACACCCAGAAGTGAGGTCACCACACCCGGAAGTGAGGTCAGCAAACCCGGAAGTGAGGTCACCAAACCCGGAAGTGAGGTCACCAAACCCGGTAGTGAGCTAAGCAGACCAGGAAAGTGAGGTCTGCTAATTCGGAACTCAGGTCTGCAAACCCAGAAGTGACTTCAGCAGACCCAGAAGTGACTTCAGCAAACCCGGAAGTGAGGTCAGCAAACCCGGAAGTGAGGTCACCACACCCGGAAGTGAGGTCAGCAAACCCGGAAGTGAGGTCAGCAAACCCGGAAGTGAGGTCACCACACCCGGAAGTGAGGTCACCAAACCCGGAAGTGAGGTCACCACACCCGGAAGTGAGGTCACCACACCCGGAAGTGACGTCACTAAACCCGGAAGTGAGGTCAGCATACCCGGAAGTGACGTCACCACACCCGGAAGTGAGGTCACCAAACCCGGAAGTGACGTCACTAAACCCGGAAGTGAGGTCACCAAACCCGGAAGTGACGTCACTAAACCCGGAAGTGAGGTCACCACACCCGGAAGTGCGGTCACCAAACCCGGAAGTGACGTCACTAAACCCGGAAGTGATGTCAGCAAACCCGGAAGTGAGGTCAGCAAACCCGGAAGTGAGGTCACCACACCCGGAAGTGAGGTCAGCAAACCCGGAAGTGAGGTCACCAAACCCGGAAGTGAGGTCAACAAACCCGGAAGTGAGGTAAGCAGACCAGGAAAGTGAGGTCTGCTAATTCGGAACTCAGGTCTGCAAACCCAGAAGTGACTTCAGCAGACCCAGAAGTGACTTCAGCAAACCCGGAAGTGAGGTCAGCAAACCCGGAAGTGAGGTCACCACACCCGGAAGTGAGGTCACCACACCCGGAAGTGAGGTCACCAAACCCGGAAGTGACGTCACTAAACCCGGAAGTGATGTCAGCAGACCCGGAAGTGAGGTCAGCAAACCCGGAAGTGAGGTCACCACATCCGGAAGTGAGGTCAGCAAACCCGGAAGTGACGTCACTAAACCCGGAAGTGATGTCAGCAAACCCGGAAGTGAGGTCAGCAAACCCGGAAGTGAGGTCACCACACCCGGAAGTGATGTCAGCAAACCCGGAAGTGAGGTCACCACACCCGGAAGTGAGGTCACCAAACCCGGAAGTGACGTCACTAAACCCGGAAGTGAGGTCAGCAAACCCGGAAGTGAGGTCACCACACCCGGAAGTGAGGTCACCAAACCCGGAAGTGAGGTCACCACACCCGGAAGTGAGGTCACCAAACCTGGAAGTGACGTCACTAAACCCGGAAGTGAGGTCAGCATACCCGGAAGTGACGTCACCACACCCGGAAGTGATGTAAGCAAACCCGGAAGTGAGGTCACCAAACCCGGAAGTGACGTCACTAAACCCGGAAGTGATGTCAGCAAACCCGGAAGTGACGTCACTAAACCCGGAAGTGAGGTCAGCAAACCCGGAAGTGAGGTCAGCAAACCCGGAAGTGAGGTCACCACACCCGGAAGTGAGGTCACCAAACCCGGAAGTGAGGTCACCACACCCGGAAGTGAGGTCACCAAACCCGGAAGTGACGTCACTAAACCTGGAAGTGAGGTCAGCATACCCGGAAGTGAGGTCACTAAACCCGGAAGTGAGGTCAACACACCCGGAATTGACGTCACTAAACCCGGAAGTGAGGTCAGCATACCCGGAAGTGAGGTCAGCAAACCCGGAAGTGAGGTCACCACACCCGGAAGTGAGGTCAGCAAACCCGGAAGTGAGGTCACCACACCCGGAAGTGAGGTCACCAAACCCGGAAGTGACGTCACTAAACCCGGAAGTGAGGTCAGCAAACCCGGAAGTGAGGTCAGCAAACCCGGAAGTGAGGTCACCAAACCCGGAAGTGAGGTCACCAAACCCGGAAGTGACGTCACTAAACCCGGAAGTGAGGTCACCACACCCGGAAGTGAGGTCACCACACCCGGAAGTGACTTCAGCAAACCCGGAAGTGAGGTCAGCAAACCCGGAAGTGAGGTCAGCAAACCCGGAAGTGAGGTCAGCAAACCCGGAAGTGAGGTCAGCAAACGCGGAAGTGTAGTCACCACACCCGGAAGTGAGGTCACCAAACCCGGAAGTGACGTCACTAAACCCGGAAGTGATGTCAGCAAACCCGGAAGTGACATCACTAAACCCGAAAGTGATGTCAGCAAACCCGGAAGTGAGGTCACCAAACCCGGAAGTGAGGTCACCACACCCGGAAGTGATGTCAGCAAACCCGGAAGTGAGGTCACCACACCCGGAAGTGAGGTCACCAAACCCGGAAGTGACGTCACTAAACCCGGAAGTGAGGTCAGCAAACCCGGAAGTGAGGTCACCACACCCGGAAGTGAGGTCACCAAACCCGGAAGTGACGTCACTAAACCCGGAAGTGAGGTCAGCAAACCCAGAAGTGACTTCAGCAGACCCAGAAGTGACTTCAGCAAACCCGGAAGTGAGGTCAGCAAACCCGGAAGTGAGGTCAGCAAACCCGGAAGTGAGGTCACCACACCCGGAAGTGACGTCACTAAGACCGGAAGTGATGTCAGCAAACCCGGAAGTGAGGTCACCACACCCGGAAGTGAGGTCACCACACCCGGAAGTGAGGTCACCAAACCCGGAAGTGAGGTCACCACACCCGGAAGTGAGGTCACCAAACCCGGAAGTGAGGTCACTAAACCCGGAAGTGAGGTCAGCATACCCGGAAGTGACGTCACCACACCCGGAAGTGAGGTCACCACACCCGGAAGTGAGGTCACCAAACCCGGAAGTGACGTCACTAAACCCGGAAGTGATGTCAGCAAACCCGGAAGTGAGGTCAGCAAACCCGGAAGTGAGGTCACCACACCCGGAAGTGAGGTCAGCAAACCCGGAAGTGAGGTCACCACACCCGGAAGTGAGGTCAGGAAACCCGGAAGTGAGGTCAGCAAACCCGGAAGTGAGGTCACCACACCCGGAAGTGAGGTCACCAAACCCGGAAGTGAGGTCACCACACCCGGAAGTGAGGTCACCACACCCGGAAGTGACGTCACTAAACCCGGAAGTGAGGTCAGCATACCCGGAAGTGACGTCACCACACCCGGAAGTGAGGTCACCACACCCGGAAGTGAGGTCACCAAACCCGGAAGTGACGTCACTAAACCCGGAAGTGATGTCAGCAAACCCGGAAGTGAGGTCAGTAAACCCGGAAGTGAGGTCACCACACCCGGAAGTGAGGTCACCACACCCAGAAGTGAGGTCACCACACCCGGAAGTGAGGTCAGCAAACCCGGAAGTGAGGTCACCACACCCAGAAGTGAGGTCACCAAACCCGGAAGTGAGGTCACCAAACCCGGTAGTGAGCTAAGCAGACCAGGAAAGTGAGGTCTGCTAATTCGGAACTCAGGTCTGCAAACCCAGAAGTGACTTCAGCAGACCCAGAAGTGACTTCAGCAAACCCGGAAGTGAGGTCAGCAAACCCGGAAGTGAGGTCACCACACCCGGAAGTGAGGTCAGCAAACCCGGAAGTGAGGTCAGCAAACGCGGAAGTGAGGTCACCACACCCGGAAGTGATGTCAGCAAACCCGGAAGTGAGGTCAGCAAACCCGGAAGTGATGTCAGCAAACCCGGAAGTGAGGTCAGCAAACCCGGAAGTGAGGTCACCACACCCGGAAGTGACGTCAGCAAACCCGGAAGTGAGGTCACCACACCCGGAAGTGAGGTCACCAAACCCGGAAGTGACGTCACTAAACCCGGAAGTGAGGTCAGCAAACCCGGAAGTGAGGTCAGCAAACCCGGAAGTGAGGTAAGCAGACCCGGAAGTGATGTCAGCAAACCCGGAAGTGAGGTCAGCAAACCCGGAAGTGAGGTCACCACACCCGGAAGTGAGGTCAGCAAACCCGGAAGTGAGGTCACCACACCCGGAAGTGAGGTCACCAAACCCGGAAGTGACGTCACTAAACCCGGAAGTGATGTCAGCAAACCCGGAAGTGAGGTCAGCAAACCCGGAAGTGAGGTCACCACACCCGGAAGTGAGGTCACCAAACCCGGAAGTGACGTCACTAAACCCGGAAGTGAGGTCAGCAAACCCGGAAGTGAGGTAAGCAGACCAGGAAAGTGAGGTCTGCTAATTCGGAACTCAGGTCTGCAAACCCAGAAGTGACTTCAGCAGACCCAGAAGTGACTTCAGCAAACCCGGAAGTGAGGTCAGCAAACCCGGAAGTGAGGTCACCACACCCGGAAGTGAGGTCAGCAAACCTGGAAGTGAGGTCAGCAAACCCGGAAGTGAGGTCACCACACCCGGAAGTGAGGTCACCAAACCCGGAAGTGAGGTCACCACACCCGGAAGTGAGGTCACCACACCCGGAAGTGACGTCACTAAACCCGGAAGTGAGGTCAGCATACCCGGAAGTGACGTCACCACACCCGGAAGTGAGGTCACCACACCAGGAAGTGAGGTCACCAAGCCCGGAAGTGACGTCACTAAACCCGGAAGTGATGTCAGCAAACCCGGAAGTGAGGTCAGTAAACCCGGAAGTGAGGTCACCACACCCGGAAGTGAGGTCACCACACCCGGAAGTGAGGTCAGCAAACCCGGAAGTGAGGTCACCAAACCCGGAAGTGAGGTCACCAAACCCGGTAGTGAGCTAAGCAGAGCAGGAAAGTGAGGTCTGCTAATTCGGAACTCAGGTCTGCAAACCCAGAAGTGACTTCAGCTGACCCAGAAGTGACTTCAGCAAACCCGGAAGTGAGGTCAGCAAACCCGGAAGTGAGGTCAGCAAACGCGGAAGTGTAGTCACCACACCCGGAAGTGAGGTCACCAAACCCGGAAGTGACGTCACTAAACCCGGAAGTGATGTCAGCAAACCCGGAAGTGAGGTCAGCAAACCCGGAAGTGAGGTCACCACACCCGGAAGTGATGTCAGCAAACCCGGAAGTGAGGTCACCACACCCGGAATTGAGGTCACCAAACCCGGAAGTGACGTCACTAAACCCGGAAGTGAGGTCAGCAAACCCGGAAGTGAGGTCAGCAAACCCGGAAGTGAGGTCACCAAACCCGGAAGTGACGTCACTAAACCCGGAAGTGAGGTCACCAAACCCGGAAGTGAGGTCACTAAACCCGGAAGTGACGTCACCACACCCGGAAGTGAGGTCACCAAACCCGGAAGTGACGTCACTAAACCCGGAAGTGATGTCAGCAAACCCGGAAGTGAGGTCAGCAAACCCGGAAGTGAGGTCACCACACCCGGAAGTGAGGTCAGCAAACCCGGAAGTGAGGTCACCAAACCCGGAAGTGAGGTCAACAAACCCGGAAGTGAGGTAAGCAGACCAGGAAAGTGAGGTCTGCTAATTCGGAACTCAGGTCTGCAAACCCAGAAGTGACTTCAGCAGACCCAGAAGTGACTTCAGCAAACCCGGAAGTGAGGTCAGCAAACCCGGAAGTGAGGTCACCACACCCGGAAGTGAGGTCACCACACCCGGAAGTGAGGTCACCAAACCCGGAAGTGACGTCACTAAACCCGGAAGTGATGTCAGCAAACCCGGAAGTGAGGTCAGCAAACCCGTAAGTGAGGTCACCACACCCGGAAGTGAGGTCAGCAAACCCGGTAGTGAGGTCACTAAACCCGGAAGTGAGGTCACCAAACCCGGAAGTGAGGTCACCACACCCGGAAGTGAGGTCACCACACCCGGAAGTGAGGTCACCAAACCTGGAAGTGACGTCACTAAACCCGGAAGTGAGGTCAGCATACCCGGAAGTGACGTCACCACACCCGGAAGTGATGTCAGCAAACCCGGAAGTGACGTCACCACACCCGGAAGTGATGTCAGCAAACCCGGAAGTGAGGTCACCAAACCCGGAAGTGAGGTCACCACACCCGGAAGTGAGGTCACCACACCCGGAAGTGAGGTCAGCAAACCCGGAAGTGAGGTCACCACACCTGGAAGTGAGGTCACCAAACCCGGAAGTGACGTCACTAAACCCGGAAGTGAGGTCACCACACCCAGAAGTGAGGTCACCAAACCCGGAAGTGAGGTCACCAAACCCGGAAGTGATGTCACTAAACCCGGAAGTGAGGTCAACACACCCGGAATTGACGTCACTAAACCCGGAAGTGAGGTCAGCATACCCGGAAGTGAGGTCAGCAAACCCGGAAGTGAGGTCACTAAACCCGGAAGTGATGTCAGCAAACCCGGAAGTGAGGTCAGCAAACCCGGAAGTGAGGTCACCACACCCGGAAGTGAGGTCACCAAACCCGGAAGTGAGGTCACCAAACCCGGAAGTGAGGTCAACAAACCCGGAAGTGAGGTAAGCAGACCAGGAAAGTGAGGTCTGCTAATTCGGAACTCAGGTCTGCAAACCCAGAAGTGACTTCAGCAGACCCAGAAGTGACTTCAGCAAACCCGGAAGTGAGGTCAGCAAACCCGGAAGTGAGGTCACCACACCCGGAAGTGAGGTCAGCAAACCTGGAAGTGAGGTCAGCAAACCCGGAAGTGAGGTCACCACACCCGGAAGTGAGGTCACCAAACCCGGAAGTGAGGTCACCACACCCGGAAGTGAGGTCACCACACCCGGAAGTGACGTCACTAAACCCGGAAGTGAGGTCAGCATACCCGGAAGTGACGTCACCACACCCGGAAGTGAGGTCACCACACCAGGAAGTGAGGTCACCAAGCCCGGAAGTGACGTCACTAAACCCGGAAGTGATGTCAGCAAACCCGGAAGTGAGGTCAGTAAACCCGGAAGTGAGGTCACCACACCCGGAAGTGAGGTCACCACACCCGGAAGTGAGGTCAGCAAACCCGGAAGTGAGGTCACCAAACCCGGAAGTGAGGTCACCAAACCCGGTAGTGAGCTAAGCAGAGCAGGAAAGTGAGGTCTGCTAATTCGGAACTCAGGTCTGCAAACCCAGAAGTGACTTCAGCTGACCCAGAAGTGACTTCAGCAAACCCGGAAGTGAGGTCAGCAAACCCGGAAGTGAGGTCAGCAAACGCGGAAGTGTAGTCACCACACCCGGAAGTGAGGTCACCAAACCCGGAAGTGACGTCACTAAACCCGGAAGTGATGTCAGCAAACCCGGAAGTGAGGTCAGCAAACCCGGAAGTGAGGTCACCACACCCGGAAGTGATGTCAGCAAACCCGGAAGTGAGGTCACCACACCCGGAATTGAGGTCACCAAACCCGGAAGTGACGTCACTAAACCCGGAAGTGAGGTCAGCAAACCCGGAAGTGAGGTCAGCAAACCCGGAAGTGAGGTCACCAAACCCGGAAGTGACGTCACTAAACCCGGAAGTGAGGTCACCAAACCCGGAAGTGACGTCACTAAACCCGGAAGTGACGTCACCACACCCGGAAGTGAGGTCACCAAACCCGGAAGTGACGTCACTAAACCCGGAAGTGATGTCAGCAAACCCGGAAGTGAGGTCAGCAAACCCGGAAGTGAGGTCACCACACCCGGAAGTGAGGTCAGCAAACCCGGAAGTGAGGTCACCAAACCCGGAAGTGAGGTCAACAAACCCGGAAGTGAGGTAAGCAGACCAGGAAAGTGAGGTCTGCTAATTCGGAACTCAGGTCTGCAAACCCGGAAGTGATGTCAGCAAACCCAGAAGTGACTTCAGCAAACCCGGAAGTGAGGTCAGCAAACCCGGAAGTGAGGTCACCACACCCGGAAGTGAGGTCACCACACCCGGAAGTGAGGTCACCAAACCCGGAAGTGACGTCACTAAACCCGGAAGTGATGTCAGCAAACCCGGAAGTGAGGTCAGCAAACCCGTAAGTGAGGTCACCACACCCGGAAGTGAGGTCAGCAAACCCGGTAGTGAGGTCACTAAACCCGGAAGTGAGGTCACCAAACCCGGAAGTGAGGTCACCACACCCGGAAGTGAGGTCACCACACCCGGAAGTGAGGTCACCAAACCTGGAAGTGACGTCACTAAACCCGGAAGTGAGGTCAGCATACCCGGAAGTGACGTCACCACACCCGGAAGTGATGTCAGCAAACCCGGAAGTGACGTCACCACACCCGGAAGTGATGTCAGCAAACCCGGAAGTGAGGTCACCAAACCCGGAAGTGAGGTCACCACACCCGGAAGTGAGGTCACCACACCCGGAAGTGAGGTCAGCAAACCCGGAAGTGAGGTCACCACACCTGGAAGTGAGGTCACCAAACCCGGAAGTGACGTCACTAAACCCGGAAGTGAGGTCACCACACCCAGAAGTGAGGTCACCAAACCTGGAAGTGAGGTCACCAAACCCGGAAGTGATGTCACTAAACCCGGAAGTGAGGTCAACACACCCGGAATTGACGTCACTAAACCCGGAAGTGAGGTCAGCATACCCGGAAGTGAGGTCAGCAAACCCGGAAGTGAGGTCACTAAACCCGGAAGTGATGTCAGCAAACCCGGAAGTGAGGTCAGCAAACCCGGAAGTGAGGTCACCACACCCGGAAGTGAGGTCAGCAAACCCGGAAGTGAGGTCACCAAACCCGGAAGTGAGGTCAACAAACCCGGAAGTGAGGTAAGCAGACCAGGAAAGTGAGGTCTGCTAATTCGGAACTCAGGTCTGCAAACCCAGAAGTGACTTCAGCAGACCCAGAAGTGACTTCAGCAAACCCGGAAGTGAGGTCAGCAAACCCGGAAGTGAGGTCACCACACCCGGAAGTGAGGTCACCACACCCGGAAGTGAGGTCACCAAACCCGGAAGTGACGTCACTAAACCCGGAAGTGATGTCAGCAAACCCGGAAGTGAGGTCAGCAAACCCGTAAGTGAGGTCACCACACCCGGAAGTGAGGTCAGCAAACCCGGTAGTGAGGTCACTAAACCCGGAAGTGAGGTCACCAAACCCGGAAGTGAGGTCACCACACCCGGAAGTGAGGTCACCACACCCGGAAGTGAGGTCACCAAACCTGGAAGTGACGTCACTAAACCCGGAAGTGAGGTCAGCATACCCGGAAGTGACGTCACCACACCCGGAAGTGATGTCAGCAAACCCGGAAGTGACGTCACCACACCCGGAAGTGATGTCAGCAAACCCGGAAGTGAGGTCACCAAACCCGGAAGTGAGGTCACCACACCCGGAAGTGAGGTCACCACACCCGGAAGTGAGGTCAGCAAACCCGGAAGTGAGGTCACCACACCTGGAAGTGAGGTCACCAAACCCGGAAGTGACGTCACTAAACCCGGAAGTGAGGTCACCACACCCAGAAGTGAGGTCACCAAACCCGGAATTGAGGTCACCAAACCCGGAAGTGATGTCACTAAACCCGGAAGTGAGGTCAACACACCCGGAATTGACGTCACTAAACCCGGAAGTGAGGTCAGCATACCCGGAAGTGAGGTAAGCTGACCAGGAAAGTGAGGTCTGCTAATTCGGAACTCAGGTCTGAAGTGAGGTCAGCAAACCCGGAAGTGAGGTCAGCAAACCCGGAAGTGAGGTCACCACACCCGGAAGTGAGGTCACCAAACCCGGAAGTGAGGTCACCACACCCGGAAGTGAGGTCACCAAACCCGGAAGTGACGTCACTAAACCCGGAAGTGAGGTCACCAAACCCGGAAGTTACGTCACTAAACCCGGAAGTGATGTCAGCAAACCCGGAAGTGAGGTCAGCAAACCCGGAAGTGAGGTCACCACACGCGGAAGTGAGGTCAGCAAACCCGGAAGTGAGGTCACCACACCCGGAAGTGAGGTCACCAAACCCGGAAGTGACGTCACTAAACCCGGAAGTGAGGTCACCACACCCAGAAGTGAGGTCACCAAACCCGGAAGTGAGGTCACCAAACCCGGAAGTGACGTCACTAAACCCGGAAGTGAGGTCAACACACCCGGAATTGACGTCACTAAACCCGGAAGTGATGTCAGCATACCCGGAAGTGAGGTAAGCAGACCCGGAAGTGATGTCAGCAAACCCGGAAGTGAGGTCAGCAAACCCGGAAGTGAGGTCACCACACCCGGAAGTGAGGTCAACAAACCCGGAAGTGAGGTCACCACACCCGGAAGTGAGGTCACCAAACCCGGAAGTGACGTCACTAAACCCGGAAGTGAGGTCAGCAAACCCGGAAGTGAGGTCAGCAAACCCGGAAGTGAGGTCACCACACCCGGAAGTGAGGTCACCAAACCTGGAAGTGACGTCACTAAACCCGGAAGTGAGGTCAGCATACCCGGAAGTGACGTCACCACACCCGGAAGTGATGTCAGCAAACCCGGAAGTGAGGTCACCAAACCCGGAAGTGACGTCACTAAACCCGGAAGTGATGTCAGCAAACCCGGAAGTGAGGTCAGCAAACCCGGAAGTGAGGTCACCACACCCGGAAGTGAGGTCAGCAAACCCGGAAGTGAGGTCACCACACCCGGAAGTGAGGTCTCCAAACCCGGAAGTGACGTCACTAAACCCGGAAGTGAGTTCAGCAAACCCGGAAGTGAGGTCAGCAAACCCGGAAGTGAGGTCACCACACCCGGAAGTGAGGTCAGCAAACCCGGAAGTGAGGTCACCAAACCCGGAAGTGAGGTCAACAAACCCGGAAGTGAGGTAAGCAGACCAGGAAAGTGAGGTCTGCTAATTCGGAACTCAGGTCTGCAAACCCAGAAGTGACTTCAGCTGACCCAGAAGTGACTTCAGCAAACCCGGAAGTGAGGTCAGCAAACCCGGAAGTGAGGTCAGCAAACGCGGAAGTGTAGTCACCACACCCGGAAGTGAGGTCACCAAACCCGGAAGTGACGTCACTAAACCCGGAAGTGATGTCAGCAAACCCGGAAGTGAGGTCAGCAAACCCGGAAGTGAGGTCACCACACCCGGAAGTGATGTCAGCAAACCCGGAAGTGAGGTCACCACACCCGGAATTGAGGTCACCAAACCCGGAAGTGACGTCACTAAACCCGGAAGTGAGGTCAGCAAACCCGGAAGTGAGGTCAGCAAACCCGGAAGTGAGGTCACCAAACCCGGAAGTGACGTCACTAAACCCGGAAGTGAGGTCACCAAACCCGGAAGTGACGTCACTAAACCCGGAAGTGACGTCACCACACCCGGAAGTGAGGTCACCAAACCCGGAAGTGACGTCACTAAACCCGGAAGTGATGTCAGCAAACCCGGAAGTGAGGTCAGCAAACCCGGAAGTGAGGTCACCACACCCGGAAGTGAGGTCAGCAAACCCGGAAGTGAGGTCACCAAACCCGGAAGTGAGGTCAACAAACCCGGAAGTGAGGTAAGCAGACCAGGAAAGTGAGGTCTGCTAATTCGGAACTCAGGTCTGCAAACCCAGAAGTGACTTCAGCAGACCCAGAAGTGACTTCAGCAAACCCGGAAGTGAGGTCAGCAAACCCGGAAGTGAGGTCACCACACCCGGAAGTGAGGTCACCACACCCGGAAGTGAGGTCACCAAACCCGGAAGTGACGTCACTAAACCCGGAAGTGATGTCAGCAAACCCGGAAGTGAGGTCAGCAAACCCGTAAGTGAGGTCACCACACCCGGAAGTGAGGTCAGCAAACCCGGTAGTGAGGTCACTAAACCCGGAAGTGAGGTCACCAAACCCGGAAGTGAGGTCACCACACCCGGAAGTGAGGTCACCACACCCGGAAGTGAGGTCACCAAACCTGGAAGTGACGTCACTAAACCCGGAAGTGAGGTCAGCATACCCGGAAGTGACGTCACCACACCCGGAAGTGATGTCAGCAAACCCGGAAGTGACGTCACCACACCCGGAAGTGATGTCAGCAAACCCGGAAGTGAGGTCACCAAACCCGGAAGTGAGGTCACCACACCCGGAAGTGAGGTCACCACACCCGGAAGTGAGGTCAGCAAACCCGGAAGTGAGGTCACCACACCTGGAAGTGAGGTCACCAAACCCGGAAGTGACGTCACTAAACCCGGAAGTGAGGTCACCACACCCAGAAGTGAGGTCACCAAACCCGGAAGTGAGGTCACCAAACCCGGAAGTGATGTCACTAAACCCGGAAGTGAGGTCAACACACCCGGAATTGACGTCACTAAACCCGGAAGTGAGGTCAGCATACCCGGAAGTGAGGTCAGCAAACCCGGAAGTGAGGTCACTAAACCCGGAAGTGATGTCAGCAAACCCGGAAGTGAGGTCAGCAAACCCGGAAGTGAGGTCACCACACCCGGAAGTGAGGTCACCAAACCCGGAAGTGAGGTCACCAAACCCGGAAGTGAGGTCAACAAACCCGGAAGTGAGGTAAGCAGACCAGGAAAGTGAGGTCTGCTAATTCGGAACTCAGGTCTGCAAACCCAGAAGTGACTTCAGCAGACCCAGAAGTGACTTCAGCAAACCCGGAAGTGAGGTCAGCAAACCCGGAAGTGAGGTCACCACACCCGGAAGTGAGGTCAGCAAACCTGGAAGTGAGGTCAGCAAACCCGGAAGTGAGGTCACCACACCCGGAAGTGAGGTCACCAAACCCGGAAGTGAGGTCACCACACCCGGAAGTGAGGTCACCACACCCGGAAGTGACGTCACTAAACCCGGAAGTGAGGTCAGCATACCCGGAAGTGACGTCACCACACCCGGAAGTGAGGTCACCACACCAGGAAGTGAGGTCACCAAGCCCGGAAGTGACGTCACTAAACCCGGAAGTGATGTCAGCAAACCCGGAAGTGAGGTCAGTAAACCCGGAAGTGAGGTCACCACACCCGGAAGTGAGGTCACCACACCCGGAAGTGAGGTCAGCAAACCCGGAAGTGAGGTCACCAAACCCGGAAGTGAGGTCACCAAACCCGGTAGTGAGCTAAGCAGAGCAGGAAAGTGAGGTCTGCTAATTCGGAACTCAGGTCTGCAAACCCAGAAGTGACTTCAGCTGACCCAGAAGTGACTTCAGCAAACCCGGAAGTGAGGTCAGCAAACCCGGAAGTGAGGTCAGCAAACGCGGAAGTGTAGTCACCACACCCGGAAGTGAGGTCACCAAACCCGGAAGTGACGTCACTAAACCCGGAAGTGATGTCAGCAAACCCGGAAGTGAGGTCAGCAAACCCGGAAGTGAGGTCACCACACCCGGAAGTGATGTCAGCAAACCCGGAAGTGAGGTCACCACACCCGGAATTGAGGTCACCAAACCCGGAAGTGACGTCACTAAACCCGGAAGTGAGGTCAGCAAACCCGGAAGTGAGGTCAGCAAACCCGGAAGTGAGGTCACCAAACCCGGAAGTGACGTCACTAAACCCGGAAGTGAGGTCACCAAACCCGGAAGTGACGTCACTAAACCCGGAAGTGACGTCACCACACCCGGAAGTGAGGTCACCAAACCCGGAAGTGACGTCACTAAACCCGGAAGTGATGTCAGCAAACCCGGAAGTGAGGTCAGCAAACCCGGAAGTGAGGTCACCACACCCGGAAGTGAGGTCAGCAAACCCGGAAGTGAGGTCACCAAACCCGGAAGTGAGGTCAACAAACCCGGAAGTGAGGTAAGCAGACCAGGAAAGTGAGGTCTGCTAATTCGGAACTCAGGTCTGCAAACCCAGAAGTGACTTCAGCAGACCCAGAAGTGACTTCAGCAAACCCGGAAGTGAGGTCAGCAAACCCGGAAGTGAGGTCACCACACCCGGAAGTGAGGTCACCACACCCGGAAGTGAGGTCACCAAACCCGGAAGTGACGTCACTAAACCCGGAAGTGATGTCAGCAAACCCGGAAGTGAGGTCAGCAAACCCGTAAGTGAGGTCACCACACCCGGAAGTGAGGTCAGCAAACCCGGTAGTGAGGTCACTAAACCCGGAAGTGAGGTCACCAAACCCGGAAGTGAGGTCACCACACCCGGAAGTGAGGTCACCACACCCGGAAGTGAGGTCACCAAACCTGGAAGTGACGTCACTAAACCCGGAAGTGAGGTCAGCATACCCGGAAGTGACGTCACCACACCCGGAAGTGATGTCAGCAAACCCGGAAGTGACGTCACCACACCCGGAAGTGATGTCAGCAAACCCGGAAGTGAGGTCACCAAACCCGGAAGTGAGGTCACCACACCCGGAAGTGAGGTCACCACACCCGGAAGTGAGGTCAGCAAACCCGGAAGTGAGGTCACCACACCTGGAAGTGAGGTCACCAAACCCGGAAGTGACGTCACTAAACCCGGAAGTGAGGTCACCACACCCAGAAGTGAGGTCACCAAACCTGGAAGTGAGGTCACCAAACCCGGAAGTGATGTCACTAAACCCGGAAGTGAGGTCAACACACCCGGAATTGACGTCACTAAACCCGGAAGTGAGGTCAGCATACCCGGAAGTGAGGTCAGCAAACCCGGAAGTGAGGTCACTAAACCCGGAAGTGATGTCAGCAAACCCGGAAGTGAGGTCAGCAAACCCGGAAGTGAGGTCACCACACCCGGAAGTGAGGTCAGCAAACCCGGAAGTGAGGTCACCAAACCCGGAAGTGAGGTCAACAAACCCGGAAGTGAGGTAAGCAGACCAGGAAAGTGAGGTCTGCTAATTCGGAACTCAGGTCTGCAAACCCAGAAGTGACTTCAGCAGACCCAGAAGTGACTTCAGCAAACCCGGAAGTGAGGTCAGCAAACCCGGAAGTGAGGTCACCACACCCGGAAGTGAGGTCACCACACCCGGAAGTGAGGTCACCAAACCCGGAAGTGACGTCACTAAACCCGGAAGTGATGTCAGCAAACCCGGAAGTGAGGTCAGCAAACCCGTAAGTGAGGTCACCACACCCGGAAGTGAGGTCAGCAAACCCGGTAGTGAGGTCACTAAACCCGGAAGTGAGGTCACCAAACCCGGAAGTGAGGTCACCACACCCGGAAGTGAGGTCACCACACCCGGAAGTGAGGTCACCAAACCTGGAAGTGACGTCACTAAACCCGGAAGTGAGGTCAGCATACCCGGAAGTGACGTCACCACACCCGGAAGTGATGTCAGCAAACCCGGAAGTGACGTCACCACACCCGGAAGTGATGTCAGCAAACCCGGAAGTGAGGTCACCAAACCCGGAAGTGAGGTCACCACACCCGGAAGTGAGGTCACCACACCCGGAAGTGAGGTCAGCAAACCCGGAAGTGAGGTCACCACACCTGGAAGTGAGGTCACCAAACCCGGAAGTGACGTCACTAAACCCGGAAGTGAGGTCACCACACCCAGAAGTGAGGTCACCAAACCCGGAATTGAGGTCACCAAACCCGGAAGTGATGTCACTAAACCCGGAAGTGAGGTCAACACACCCGGAATTGACGTCACTAAACCCGGAAGTGAGGTCAGCATACCCGGAAGTGAGGTAAGCTGACCAGGAAAGTGAGGTCTGCTAATTCGGAACTCAGGTCTGAAGTGAGGTCAGCAAACCCGGAAGTGAGGTCAGCAAACCCGGAAGTGAGGTCACCACACCCGGAAGTGAGGTCACCAAACCCGGAAGTGAGGTCACCACACCCGGAAGTGAGGTCACCAAACCCGGAAGTGACGTCACTAAACCCGGAAGTGAGGTCACCAAACCCGGAAGTTACGTCACTAAACCCGGAAGTGATGTCAGCAAACCCGGAAGTGAGGTCAGCAAACCCGGAAGTGAGGTCACCACACGCGGAAGTGAGGTCAGCAAACCCGGAAGTGAGGTCACCACACCCGGAAGTGAGGTCACCAAACCCGGAAGTGACGTCACTAAACCCGGAAGTGAGGTCACCACACCCAGAAGTGAGGTCACCAAACCCGGAAGTGAGGTCACCAAACCCGGAAGTGACGTCACTAAACCCGGAAGTGAGGTCAACACACCCGGAATTGACGTCACTAAACCCGGAAGTGATGTCAGCATACCCGGAAGTGAGGTAAGCAGACCCGGAAGTGATGTCAGCAAACCCGGAAGTGAGGTCAGCAAACCCGGAAGTGAGGTCACCACACCCGGAAGTGAGGTCAACAAACCCGGAAGTGAGGTCACCACACCCGGAAGTGAGGTCACCAAACCCGGAAGTGACGTCACTAAACCCGGAAGTGAGGTCAGCAAACCCGGAAGTGAGGTCAGCAAACCCGGAAGTGAGGTCACCACACCCGGAAGTGAGGTCACCAAACCTGGAAGTGACGTCACTAAACCCGGAAGTGAGGTCAGCATACCCGGAAGTGACGTCACCACACCCGGAAGTGATGTCAGCAAACCCGGAAGTGAGGTCACCAAACCCGGAAGTGACGTCACTAAACCCGGAAGTGATGTCAGCAAACCCGGAAGTGAGGTCAGCAAACCCGGAAGTGAGGTCACCACACCCGGAAGTGAGGTCAGCAAACCCGGAAGTGAGGTCACCACACCCGGAAGTGAGGTCTCCAAACCCGGAAGTGACGTCACTAAACCCGGAAGTGAGTTCAGCAAACCCGGAAGTGAGGTCAGCAAACCCGGAAGTGAGGTCACCAAACCCGGAAGTGACGTCACTAAACCCGGAAGTGACGTCACCACACCCGGAAGTGAGGTCACCAAACCCGGAAGTGACGTCACTAAACCCGGAAGTGATGTCAGCAAACCCGGAAGTGAGGTCAGCAAACCCGGAAGTGAGGTCACCACACCCGGAAGTGAGGTCAGCAAACCCGGAAGTGAGGTCACCAAACCCGGAAGTGAGGTCAACAAACCCGGAAGTGAGGTAAGCAGACCAGGAAAGTGAGGTCTGCTAATTCGGAACTCAGGTCTGCAAACCCAGAAGTGACTTCAGCAGACCCAGAAGTGACTTCAGCAAACCCGGAAGTGAGGTCAGCAAACCCGGAAGTGAGGTCACCACACCCGGAAGTGAGGTCACCACACCCGGAAGTGAGGTCACCAAACCCGGAAGTGACGTCACTAAACCCGGAAGTGATGTCAGCAAACCCGGAAGTGAGGTCAGCAAACCCGTAAGTGAGGTCACCACACCCGGAAGTGAGGTCAGCAAACCCGGTAGTGAGGTCACTAAACCCGGAAGTGAGGTCACCAAACCCGGAAGTGAGGTCACCACACCCGGAAGTGAGGTCACCACACCCGGAAGTGAGGTCACCAAACCTGGAAGTGACGTCACTAAACCCGGAAGTGAGGTCACCACACCCGGAAGTGATGTCAGCAAACCCGGAAGTGAGGTCACCAAACCCGGAAGTGACGTCACTAAACCCGGAAGTGATGTCAGCAAACCCGGAAGTGAGGTCAGCAAACCCGGAAGTGAGGTCACCACACCCGGAAGTGAGGTCAGCAAACCCGGAAGTGAGGTCACCACACCTGGAAGTGAGGTCACCAAACCCGGAAGTGACGTCACTAAACCCGGAAGTGAGGTCACCACACCCAGAAGTGAGGTCACCAAACCCGGAAGTGAGGTCACCAAACCCGGAAGTGATGTCACTAAACCCGGAAGTGAGGTCAACACACCCGGAATTGACGTCACTAAACCCGGAAGTGAGGTCAGCATACCCGGAAGTGAGGTAAGCTGACCAGGAAAGTGAGGTCTGCTAATTCGGAACTCAGGTCTGCAAACCCAGAAGTGACTTCAGCAGACCCAGAAGTGACTTCAGCAAACCCGGAAGTGAGGTCAGCAAACCCGGAAGTGAGGTCACCACACCCGGAAGTGAGGTCAGCAAACCCGGAAGTGAGGTCAGCAAACCCGGAAGTGACGTCACCACACCAGGAAGTGATGTCAGCAAACCCGGAAGTGAGGTCACCACACCCGGAAGTGAGGTCAGCAAACCCGGAAGTGAGGTCACCACACCCGGAAGTGAGGTCACCAAACCCGGAAGTGACGTCACTAAACCCGGAAGTGATGTCAGCAAACCCGGAAGTGAGGTCAGCAAACCCGGAAGTGAGGTCAGCACACGCGGAAGTGAGGTCAGCAAACCCGGAAGTGAGGTCACCACACCCGGAAGTGAGGTCAGCAAACCCGGAAGTGAGGTCACCAAACCCAGAAGTGAGGTCAACAAACCCGGAAGTGAGGTAAGCAGACCGGGAAAGTGAGGTCTGCTAATTCGGAACTCAGGTCTGCAAACCCAGAAGTGACTTCAGCAGACCCAGAAGTGACTTCAGCAAACCCGGAAGTGAGGTCAGCAAACCCGGAAGTGAGGTCACCACACCCGGAAGTGAGGTCACCACACCCGGAAGTGAGGTCACCAAACCCGGAAGTGACGTCACTAAACCAGGAAGTGATGTCAGCAAACCCGGAAGTGAGGTCAGCAAACCCGTAAGTGAGGTCACCACACCCGGAAGTGAGGTCAGCAAACCCGGTAGTGAGGTCACTAAACCCAGAAGTGAGGTCACCAAACCCGGAAGTGAGGTCACCACACCCGGAAGTGAGGTCACCAAACCTGGAAGTGACGTCACTAAACCCGGAAGTGAGGTCAGCATACCCGGAAGTGACGTCACCACACCCGGAAGTGATGTCAGCAAACCCGGAAGTGAGGTCACCAAACCCGGAAGTGACGTCACTAAACCCGGAAGTGATGTCAGCAAACCCGGAAGTGAGGTCCGCAAACCCGGAAGTGAGGTCACCACACCCGGAAGTGAGGTCAGCAAACCCGGAAGTGAGGTCACCACACCCGGAAGTGAGGTCTCCAAACCCGGAAGTGACGTCACTAAACCCGGAAGTGAGTTCAGCAAACCCGGAAGTGAGGTCAGCAAACCCGGAAGTGAGGTCACCAAACCCGGAAGTGACGTCACTAAACCCGGAAGTGACGTCACCACACCCGGAAGTGAGGTCACCAAACCCGGAAGTGACGTCACTAAACCCGGAAGTGATGTCAGCAAACCCGGAAGTGAGGTCAGCAAACCCGGAAGTGAGGTCACCACACCCGGAAGTGAGGTCAGCAAACATGGAAGTGAGGTCACCAAACCCGGAAGTGAGGTCAACAAACCCGGAAGTGAGGTAAGCAGACCAGGAAAGTGAGGTCTGCTAATTCGGAACTCAGGTCTGCAAACCCAGAAGTGACTTCAGCAGACCCAGAAGTGACTTCAGCAAACCCGGAAGTGAGGTCAGCAAACCCGGAAGTGAGGTCACCACACCCGGAAGTGAGGTCACCACACCCGGAAGTGAGGTCACCAAACCCGGAAGTGACGTCACTAAACCCGGAAGTGATGTCAGCAAACCCGGAAGTGAGGTCAGCAAACCCGTAAGTGAGGTCACCACACCCGGAAGTGAGGTCAGCAAACCCGGTAGTGAGGTCACTAAACCCGGAAGTGAGGTCACCAAACCCGGAAGTGAGGTCACCACACCCGGAAGTGAGGTCACCACACCCGGAAGTGAGGTCACCAAACCTGGAAGTGACGTCACTAAACCCGGAAGTGAGGTCACCACACCCGGAAGTGATGTCAGCAAACCCGGAAGTGAGGTCACCAAACCCGGAAGTTACGTCACTAAACCCGGAAGTGATGTCAGCAAACCCGGAAGTGAGGTCAGCAAACCCGGAAGTGAGGTCACCACACCCGGAAGTGAGGTCAGCAAACCCGGAAGTGAGGTCAGCAAACCCGGAAGTGAGGTCAACACACCCGGAATTGACGTCACTAAACCCGGAAGTGAGGTCAGCATACCCGGAAGTGAGGTAAGCTGACCAGGAAAGTGAGGTCTGCTAATTCGGAACTCAGGTCTGCAAACCCAGAAGTGACTTCAGCAGACCCAGAAGTGACTTCAGCAAACCCGGAAGTGAGGTCAGCAAACCCGGAAGTGAGGTCACCACACCCGGAAGTGAGGTCAGCAAACCCGGAAGTGAGGTCAGCAAACCCGGAAGTGACGTCACTAAACCCGGAAGTGATGTCAGCAAACCCGGAAGTGAGGTCAGCAAACCCGGAAGTGATGTCAGCAAACCCGGAAGTGAGGTCAGCAAACCCGGAAGTGAGGTCACCACACCCGGAAGTGAGGTCAGCAAACCCGGAAGTGAGGTCACCACACCCGGAAGTGAGGTCACCAAACCCGGAAGTGACGTCACTAAACCCGGAAGTGATGTCAGCAAACCCGGAAGTGAGGTCAGCAAACCCGGAAGTGAGGTCACCACACGCGGAAGTGAGGTCAGCAAACCCGGAAGTGAGGTCACCACACCCGGAAGTGAGGTCAGCAAACCCGGAAGTGAGGTCACCAAACCCAGAAGTGAGGTCAACAAACCCGGAAGTGAGGTAAGCAGACCAGGAAAGTGAGGTCTGCTAATTCGGAACTCAGGTCTGCAAACCCAGAAGTGACTTCAGCAGACCCAGAAGTGACTTCAGCAAACCCGGAAGTGAGGTCAGCAAACCCGGAAGTGAGGTCACCACACCCGGAAGTGAGGTCACCACACCCGGAAGTGAGGTCACCAAACCCGGAAGTGACGTCACTAAACCCGGAAGTGATGTCAGCAAACCCGGAAGTGAGGTCAGCAAACCCGTAAGTGAGGTCACCACACCCGGAAGTGAGGTCAGCAAACCCGGTAGTGAGGTCACTAAACCCAGAAGTGAGGTCACCAAACCCGGAAGTGAGGTCACCACACCCGGAAGTGAGGTCACCAAACCTGGAAGTGACGTCACTAAACCCGGAAGTGAGGTCAGCATACCCGGAAGTGACGTCACCACACCCGGAAGTGATGTCAGCAAACCCGGAAGTGAGGTCACCAAACCCGGAAGTGACGTCACTAAACCCGGAAGTGATGTCAGCAAACCCGGAAGTGAGGTCAGCAAACCCGGAAGTGAGGTCACCACACCCGGAAGTGAGGTCAGCAAACCCGGAAGTGAGGTCACCACACCCGGAAGTGAGGTCTCCAAACCCGGAAGTGAGTTCAGCAAACCCGGAAGTGAGGTCAGCAAACCCGGAAGTGAGGTCACCAAACCCGGAAGTGACGTCAGTAAACCCGGAAGTTACGTCACCACACCCGGAAGTGAGGTCACCAAACCCGGAAGTGACGTCACTAAACCCGGAAGTGATGTCAGCAAACCCGGAAGTGAGGTCAGCAAACCCGGAAGTGAGGTCACCACACCCGGAAGTGAGGTCAGCAAACCCGGAAGTGATGTCAGCAAACCCGGAAGTGAGGTCAGCAAACCCGTAAGTGAGGTCACCACACCCGGAAGTGAGGTCAGCAAACCCGGTAGTGAGGTCACTAAACCCGGAAGTGAGGTCACCAAACCCGGAAGTGAGGTCACCACACCCGGAAGTGAGGTCACCACACCCGGAAGTGAGGTCACCAAACCTGGAAGTGACGTCACTAAACCCGGAAGTGAGGTCAGCATACCCGGAAGTGACGTCACCACACCCGGAAGTGATGTCAGCAAACCCGGAAGTGAGGTCACCAAACCCGGAAGTGACGTCACTAAACCCGGAAGTGATGTCAGCAAACCCGGAAGTGAGGTCAGCAAACCCGGAAGTGAGGTCACCACACCCGGAAGTGAGGTCAGCAAACCCGGAAGTGAGGTCACCACACCTGGAAGTGAGGTCACCAAACCCGGAAGTGACGTCACTAAACCCGGAAGTGAGGTCACCACACCCAGAAGTGAGGTCACCAAACCCGGAAGTGAGGTCACCAAACCCGGAAGTGATGTCACTAAACCCGGAAGTGAGGTCAACACACCCGGAATTGACGTCACTAAACCCGGAAGTGAGGTCAGCATACCCGGAAGTGAGGAAAGCTGACCAGGAAAGTGAGGTCTGCTAATTCGGAACTCAGGTCTGCAAACCCAGAAGTGACTTCAGCAGACCCAGAAGTGACTTCAGCAAACCCGGAAGTGAGGTCAGCAAACCCGGAAGTGAGGTCACCACACCCGGAAGTGAGGTCAGCAAACCCGGAAGTGAGGTCAGCAAACGCGGAAGTGAGGTCAGCAAACCCGGAAGTGAGGTCAACACACCCGGAATTGACGTCACTAAACCCGGAAGTGAGGTCAGCATACCCGGAAGTGAGGTAAGCTGACCAGGAAAGTGAGGTCTGCTAATTCGGAACTCAGGTCTGCAAACCCAGAAGTGACTTCAGCAGACCCAGAAGTGACTTCAGCAAACCCGGAAGTGAGGTCAGCAAACCCGGAAGTGAGGTCACCACACCCGGAAGTGAGGTCAGCAAACCCGGAAGTGAGGTCAGCAAACCCGGAAGTGACGTCACTAAACCCGGAAGTGATGTCAGCAAACCCGGAAGTGAGGTCAGCAAACCCGGAAGTGATGTCAGCAAACCCGGAAGTGAGGTCAGCAAACCCGGAAGTGAGGTCACCACACCCGGAAGTGAGGTCAGCAAACCCGGAAGTGAGGTCACCACACCCGGAAGTGAGGTCACCAAACCCGGAAGTGAGGTCAGCAAACCCGGAAGTGATGTCAGCAAACCCGGAAGTGAGGTCAGCAAACCCGTAAGTGAGGTCACCACACCCGGAAGTGAGGTCAGCAAACCCGGTAGTGAGGTCACTAAACCCGGAAGTGAGGTCACCAAACCCGGAAGTGAGGTCACCACACCCGGAAGTGAGGTCACCACACCCGGAAGTGAGGTCACCAAACCTGGAAGTGACGTCACTAAACCCGGAAGTGAGGTCAGCATACCCGGAAGTGACGTCACCACACCCGGAAGTGATGTCAGCAAACCCGGAAGTGAGGTCACCAAACCCGGAAGTGACGTCACTAAACCCGGAAGTGATGTCAGCAAACCCGGAAGTGAGGTCAGCAAACCCGGAAGTGAGGTCACCACACCCGGAAGTGAGGTCAGCAAACCCGGAAGTGAGGTCACCACACCTGGAAGTGAGGTCACCAAACCCGGAAGTGACGTCACTAAACCCGGAAGTGAGGTCACCACACCCAGAAGTGAGGTCACCAAACCCGGAAGTGAGGTCACCAAACCCGGAAGTGATGTCACTAAACCCGGAAGTGAGGTCAACACACCCGGAATTGACGTCACTAAACCCGGAAGTGAGGTCAGCATACCCGGAAGTGAGGAAAGCTGACCAGGAAAGTGAGGTCTGCTAATTCGGAACTCAGGTCTGCAAACCCAGAAGTGACTTCAGCAGACCCAGAAGTGACTTCAGCAAACCCGGAAGTGAGGTCAGCAAACCCGGAAGTGAGGTCACCACACCCGGAAGTGAGGTCAGCAAACCCGGAAGTGAGGTCAGCAAACGCGGAAGTGAGGTCAGCAAACCCGGAAGTGAGGTCAACACACCCGGAATTGACGTCACTAAACCCGGAAGTGAGGTCAGCATACCCGGAAGTGAGGTAAGCTGACCAGGAAAGTGAGGTCTGCTAATTCGGAACTCAGGTCTGCAAACCCAGAAGTGACTTCAGCAGACCCAGAAGTGACTTCAGCAAACCCGGAAGTGAGGTCAGCAAACCCGGAAGTGAGGTCACCACACCCGGAAGTGAGGTCAGCAAACCCGGAAGTGAGGTCAGCAAACCCGGAAGTGACGTCACTAAACCCGGAAGTGATGTCAGCAAACCCGGAAGTGAGGTCAGCAAACCCGGAAGTGATGTCAGCAAACCCGGAAGTGAGGTCAGCAAACCCGGAAGTGAGGTCACCACACCCGGAAGTGAGGTCAGCAAACCCGGAAGTGAGGTCACCACACCCGGAAGTGAGGTCACCAAACCCGGAAGTGACGTCACTAAACCCGGAAGTGATGTCAGCAAACCCGGAAGTGAGGTCAGCAAACCCGGAAGTGAGGTCACCACACGCGGAAGTGAGGTCAGCAAACCCGGAAGTGAGGTCACCACACCCGGAAGTGAGGTCAGCAAACCCGGAAGTGAGGTCACCAAACCCAGAAGTGAGGTCAACAAACCCGGAAGTGAGGTAAGCAGACCAGGAAAGTGAGGTCTGCTAATTCGGAACTCAGGTCTGCAAACCCAGAAGTGACTTCAGCAGACCCAGAAGTGACTTCAGCAAACCCGGAAGTGAGGTCAGCAAACCCGGAAGTGAGGTCACCACACCCGGAAGTGAGGTCACCACACCCGGAAGTGAGGTCACCAAACCCGGAAGTGACGTCACTAAACCCGGAAGTGATGTCAGCAAACCCGGAAGTGAGGTCAGCAAACCCGTAAGTGAGGTCACCACACCCGGAAGTGAGGTCGGCAAACCCGGTAGTGAGGTCACTAAACCCAGAAGTGAGGTCACCAAACCCGGAAGTGAGGTCACCACACCCGGAAGTGAGGTCACCAAACCTGGAAGTGACGTCACTAAACCCGGAAGTGAGGTCAGCATACCCGGAAGTGACGTCACCACACCCGGAAGTGATGTCAGCAAACCCGGAAGTGAGGTCACCAAACCCGGAAGTGACGTCACTAAACCCGGAAGTGATGTCAGCAAACCCGGAAGTGAGGTCAGCAAACCCGGAAGTGAGGTCACCACACCCGGAAGTGAGGTCAGCAAACCCGGAAGTGAGGTCACCACACCCGGAAGTGAGGTCTCCAAACCCGGAAGTGACGTCACTAAACCCGGAAGTGAGTTCAGCAAACCCGGAAGTGAGGTCAGCAAACCCGGAAGTGAGGTCACCAAACCCGGAAGTGACGTCAGTAAACCCGGAAGTTACGTCACCACACCCGGAAGTGAGGTCACCAAACCCGGAAGTGACGTCACTAAACCCGGAAGTGATGTCAGCAAACCCGGAAGTGAGGTCAGCAAACCCGGAAGTGAGGTCACCACACCCGGAAGTGAGGTCAGCAAACCCGGAAGTGATGTCAGCAAACCCGGAAGTGAGGTCAGCAAACCCGTAAGTGAGGTCACCACACCCGGAAGTGAGGTCAGCAAACCCGGTAGTGAGGTCACTAAACCCGGAAGTGAGGTCACCAAACCCGGAAGTGAGGTCACCACACCCGGAAGTGAGGTCACCACACCCGGAAGTGAGGTCACCAAACCTGGAAGTGACGTCACTAAACCCGGAAGTGAGGTCAGCATACCCGGAAGTGACGTCACCACACCCGGAAGTGATGTCAGCAAACCCGGAAGTGAGGTCACCAAACCCGGAAGTGACGTCACTAAACCCGGAAGTGATGTCAGCAAACCCGGAAGTGAGGTCAGCAAACCCGGAAGTGAGGTCACCACACCCGGAAGTGAGGTCAGCAAACCCGGAAGTGAGGTCACCACACCTGGAAGTGAGGTCACCAAACCCGGAAGTGACGTCACTAAACCCGGAAGTGAGGTCACCACACCCAGAAGTGAGGTCACCAAACCCGGAAGTGAGGTCACCAAACCCGGAAGTGATGTCACTAAACCCGGAAGTGAGGTCAACACACCCGGAATTGACGTCACTAAACCCGGAAGTGAGGTCAGCATACCCGGAAGTGAGGAAAGCTGACCAGGAAAGTGAGGTCTGCTAATTCGGAACTCAGGTCTGCAAACCCAGAAGTGACTTCAGCAGACCCAGAAGTGACTTCAGCAAACCCGGAAGTGAGGTCAGCAAACCCGGAAGTGAGGTCACCACACCCGGAAGTGAGGTCAGCAAACCCGGAAGTGAGGTCAGCAAACCCGGAAGTGACGTCACTAAACCCGGAAGTGATGTCAGCAAACCCGGAAGTGAGGTCAGCAAACCCGGAAGTGATGTCAGCAAACCCGGAAGTGAGGTCAGCAAACCCGGAAGTGAGGTCACCACACCCGGAAGTGAGGTCAGCAAACCCGGAAGTGAGATCACCACACCCGGAAGTGAGGTCACCAAACCCGGAAGTGACGTCACTAAACCCGGAAGTGAGGTCAGCAAACCCGGAAGTGAGGTCAGCAAACCCGGAAGTGAGGTCACCACACCCGGAAGTGAGGTCACCAAACCCGGAAGTGAGGTCACCACACCCGGAAGTGAGGTCACCAAACCCGGAAGTGACGTCACTAAACCCGGAAGTGAGGTCACCAAACCCGGAAGTGACGTCACTAAACCCGGAAGTGATGTCAGCAAACCCGGAAGTGAGGTCAGCAAACCCGGAAGTGAGGTCACCACACGCGGAAGTGAGGTCAGCAAACCCGGAAGTGAGGTCACCACACCCGGAAGTGAGGTCACCAAACCCGGAAGTGACGTCACTAAACCCGGAAGTGAGGTCACCACACCCAGAAGTGAGGTCACCAAACCCGGAAGTGAGGTCACCAAACCCGGAAGTGACGTCACTAAACCCGGAAGTGAGGTCAACACACCCGGAATTGACGTCACTAAACCCGGAAGTGATGTCAGCATACCCGGAAGTGAGGTAAGCAGACCCGGAAGTGATGTCAGCAAACCCGGAAGTGAGGTCAGCAAACCCGGAAGTGAGGTCACCACACCCGGAAGTGAGGTCAGCAAACCCGGAAGTGAGGTCACCACACCCGGAAGTGAGGTCACCAAACCCGGAAGTGACGTCACTAAACCCGGAAGTGAGGTCAGCAAACCCGGAAGTGAGGTCAGCAAACCCGGAAGTGAGGTCACCACACCCGGAAGTGAGGTCACCAAACCCGGAAGTGACGTCACTAAACCCGGAAGTGAGGTCAGCAAACCCGGAAGTGAGGTAAGCAGACCAGGAAAGTGAGGTCTGCTAATTCGGAACTCAGGTCTGCAAACCCAGAAGTGACTTCAGCAGACCCAGAAGTGACTTCAGCAAACCCGGAAGTGAGGTCAGCAAACCCGGAAGTGAGGTCACCACACCCGGAAGTGAGGTCAGCAAACCCGGAAGTGAGGTCAGCAAACCCGGAAGTGAGGTCACCACACCCGGAAGTGAGGTCACCAAACCCGGAAGTGAGGTCACCACACCCGGAAGTGAGGTCACCACACCCGGAAGTGACGTCACTAAACCCGGAAGTGAGGTCAGCATACCCGGAAGTGACGTCACCACACCCGGAAGTGAGGTCACCACACCCGGAAGTGAGGTCACCACACCCGGAAGTGACGTCACTAAACCCGGAAGTGATGTCAGCAAACCCGGAAGTGAGGTCAGTAAACCCGGAAGTGAGGTCACCACACCCGGAAGTGAGGTCACCACACCCGGAAGTGAGGTCAGCAAACCCAGAAGTGAGGTCACCAAACCCGGAAGTGAGGTCACCAAACCCGGTAGTGAGCTAAGCAGAGCAGGAAAGTGAGGTCTGCTAATTCAGAACTCAGGTCTGCAAACCCAGAAGTGACTTCAGCAGACCCAGAAGTGACTTCAGCAAACCCGGAAGTGAGGTCAGCAAACCCGGAAGTGAGGTCACCACACCCGGAAGTGAGGTCAGCAAACCCGGAAGTGAGGTCAGCAAACGCGGAAGTGTAGTCACCACACCCGGAAGTGAGGTCACCAAACCCGGAAGTGACGTCACTAAACCCGGAAGTGACGTCAGCAAACCCGGAAGTGAGGTCAGCAAACCCGGAAGTGAGGTCACCACACCCGGAAGTGATGTCAGCAAACCCGGAAGTGAGGTCACCAAACCCGGAAGTGACGTCACTAAACCCGGAAGTGAGGTCACCAAACCCGGAAGTGATGTCACTAAACCCGGAAGTGACGTCACCACACCCGGAAGTGAGGTCACCAAACCCGGAAGTGACGTCACTAAACCCAGAAGTGATGTCAGCAAACCCGGAAGTGAGGTCAGCAAACCCGGAAGTGAGGTCACCACACCCGGAAGTGAGGTCAGCAAACCCGGAAGTGAGGTCACCAAACCAGGAAGTGAGGTCAACAAACCCGGAAGTGAGGTAAGCAGACCAGGAAAGTGAGGTCTGCAAATTCGGAACTCAGGTCTGCAAACCCAGAAGTGACTTCAGCAGACCCAGAAGTGACTTCAGCAAACCCGGAAGTGAGGTCAGCAAACCCGGAAGTGAGGTCACCACACCCGGAAGTGAGGTCACCACACCCGGAAGTGAGGTCACCAAACCCGGAAGTGACGTCACTAAACCCGGAAGTGATGTCAGCAAACCCGGAAGTGAGGTCAGCAAACCCGTAAGTGAGGTCACCACACCCGGAAGTGAGGTCAGCAAACCCGGTAGTGAGGTCACTAAACCCGGAAGTGAGGTCACCAAACCCGGAAGTGAGGTCACCACACCCGGAAGTGAGGTCACCACACCCGGAAGTGAGGTCACCAAACCTGGAAGTGACGTCACTAAACCCGGAAGTGAGGTCAGCATACCAGGAAGTGACGTCACCACACCCGGAAGTGATGTCAGCAAACCCAGAAGTGAGGTCAGCAAACCCGGAAGTGAGGTCACCACACCCGGAAGTGAGGTCAGCAAACCCGGAAGTGAGGTCACCACACCCGGAAGTGAGGTCACCAAACCTGGAAGTGACGTCACTAAACCCGGAAGTGAGGTCAGCATACCCGGAAGTGACGTCACCACACCCGGAAGTGATGTCAGCAAACCCGGAAGTGAGGTCACCAAACCCGGAAGTGACGTCACTAAACCCGGAAGTGATGTCAGCAAACCCGGAAGTGAGGTCAGCAAACCCGGAAGTGAGGTCACCACACCCGGAAGTGAGGTCAGCAAACCCGGAAGTGAGGTCACCACACCCGGAAGTGAGGTCTCCAAACCCGGAAGTGACGTCACTAAACCCGGAAGTGAGTTCAGCAAACCCGGAAGTGAGGTCAGCAAACCCGGAAGTGAGGTCACCAAACCCGGAAGTGACGTCAGTAAACCCGGAAGTTACGTCACCACACCCGGAAGTGAGGTCACCAAACCCGGAAGTGACGTCACTAAACCCGGAAGTGATGTCAGCAAACCCGGAAGTGAGGTCAGCAAACCCGGAAGTGAGGTCACCACACCCGGAAGTGAGGTCAGCAAACCCGGAAGTGATGTCAGCAAACCCGGAAGTGAGGTCAGCAAACCCGTAAGTGAGGTCACCACACCCGGAAGTGAGGTCAGCAAACCCGGTAGTGAGGTCACTAAACCCGGAAGTGAGGTCACCAAACCCGGAAGTGAGGTCACCACACCCGGAAGTGAGGTCACCACACCCGGAAGTGAGGTCACCAAACCTGGAAGTGACGTCACTAAACCCGGAAGTGAGGTCAGCATACCCGGAAGTGACGTCACCACACCCGGAAGTGATGTCAGCAAACCCGGAAGTGAGGTCACCAAACCCGGAAGTGACGTCACTAAACCCGGAAGTGATGTCAGCAAACCCGGAAGTGAGGTCAGCAAACCCGGAAGTGAGGTCACCACACCCGGAAGTGAGGTCAGCAAACCCGGAAGTGAGGTCACCACACCTGGAAGTGAGGTCACCAAACCCGGAAGTGACGTCACTAAACCCGGAAGTGAGGTCACCACACCCAGAAGTGAGGTCACCAAACCCGGAAGTGAGGTCACCAAACCCAGAAGTGATGTCACTAAACCCGGAAGTGAGGTCAACACACCCGGAATTGACGTCACTAAACCCGGAAGTGAGGTCAGCATACCCGGAAGTGAGGAAAGCTGACCAGGAAAGTGAGGTCTGCTAATTCGGAACTCAGGTCTGCAAACCCAGAAGTGACTTCAGCAGACCCAGAAGTGACTTCAGCAAACCCGGAAGTGAGGTCAGCAAACCCGGAAGTGAGGTCACCACACCCGGAAGTGAGGTCAGCAAACCCGGAAGTGAGGTCAGCAAACCCGGAAGTGACGTCACTAAACCCGGAAGTGATGTCAGCAAACCCGGAAGTGAGGTCAGCAAACCCGGAAGTGATGTCAGCAAACCCGGAAGTGAGGTCAGCAAACCCGGAAGTGAGGTCACCACACCCGGAAGTGAGGTCAGCAAACCCGGAAGTGAGGTCACCACACCCGGAAGTGAGGTCACCAAACCCGGAAGTGACGTCACTAAACCCGGAAGTGAGGTCAGCAAACCCGGAAGTGAGGTCAGCAAACCCGGAAGTGAGGTCACCACACCCGGAAGTGAGGTCACCAAACCCGGAAGTGAGGTCACCACACCCGGAAGTGAGGTCACCAAACCCGGAAGTGACGTCACTAAACCCGGAAGTGAGGTCACCAAACCCGGAAGTGACGTCACTAAACCCGGAAGTGATGTCAGCAAACCCGGAAGTGAGGTCAGCAAACCCGGAAGTGAGGTCACCACACGCGGAAGTGAGGTCAGCAAACCCGGAAGTGAGGTCACCACACCCGGAAGTGAGGTCACCAAACCCGGAAGTGACGTCACTAAACCCGGAAGTGAGGTCACCACACCCAGAAGTGAGGTCACCAAACCCGGAATTGAGGTCACCAAACCCGGAAGTGACGTCACTAAACCCGGAAGTGAGGTCAACACACCCGGAATTGACGTCACTAAACCCGGAAGTGATGTCAGCATACCCGGAAGTGAGGTAAGCAGACCCGGAAGTGATGTCAGCAAACCCGGAAGTGAGGTCAGCAAACCCGGAAGTGAGGTCACCACACCCGGAAGTGAGGTCAGCAAACCCGGAAGTGAGGTCACCACACCCGGAAGTGAGGTCACCAAACCCGGAAGTGACGTCACTAAACCCGGAAGTGAGGTCAGCAAACCCGGAAGTGAGGTCAGCAAACCCGGAAGTGAGGTCACCACACCCGGAAGTGAGGTCACCAAACCCGGAAGTGACGTCACTAAACCCGGAAGTGAGGTCAGCAAACCCGGAAGTGAGGTAAGCAGACCAGGAAAGTGAGGTCTGCTAATTCGGAACTCAGGTCTGCAAACCCAGAAGTGACTTCAGCAGACCCAGAAGTGACTTCAGCAAACCCGGAAGTGAGGTCAGCAAACCCGGAAGTGAGGTCACCACACCCGGAAGTGAGGTCAGCAAACCCGGAAGTGAGGTCAGCAAACCCGGAAGTGAGGTCACCACACCCGGAAGTGAGGTCACCAAACCCGGAAGTGAGGTCACCACACCCGGAAGTGAGGTCACCACACCCGGAAGTGACGTCACTAAACCCGGAAGTGAGGTCAGCATACCCGGAAGTGACGTCACCACACCCGGAAGTGAGGTCACCAAACCCGGTAGTGAGCTAAGCAGAGCAGGAAAGTGAGGTCTGCTAATTCAGAACTCAGGTCTGCAAACCCAGAAGTGACTTCAGCAGACCCAGAAGTGACTTCAGCAAACCCGGAAGTGAGGTCAGCAAACCCGGAAGTGACGTCACTAAACCCGGAAGTGAGGTCAGCAAACCCGGAAGTGAGGTCAGCAAACCCGGAAGTGAGGTCACCAAACCCGGAAGTGACGTCACTAAACCCGGAAGTGAGGTCACCAAACCCGGAAGTGATGTCACTAAACCCGGAAGTGACGTCACCACACCCGGAAGTGAGGTCACCAAACCCGGAAGTGACGTCACTAAACCCAGAAGTGATGTCAGCAAACCCGGAAGTGAGGTCAGCAAACCCGGAAGTGAGGTCACCACACCCGGAAGTGAGGTCAGCAAACCCGGAAGTGAGGTCACCAAACCAGGAAGTGAGGTCAACAAACCCGGAAGTGAGGTAAGCAGACCAGGAAAGTGAGGTCTGCAAATTCGGAACTCAGGTCTGCAAACCCAGAAGTGACTTCAGCAGACCCAGAAGTGACTTCAGCAAACCCGGAAGTGAGGTCAGCAAACCCGGAAGTGAGGTCACCACACCCGGAAGTGAGGTCACCACACCCGGAAGTGAGGTCACCAAACCCGGAAGTGACGTCACTAAACCCGGAAGTGATGTCAGCAAACCCGGAAGTGAGGTCAGCAAACCCGTAAGTGAGGTCACCACACCCGGAAGTGAGGTCAGCAAACCCGGTAGTGAGGTCACTAAACCCGGAAGTGAGGTCACCAAACCCGGAAGTGAGGTCACCACACCCGGAAGTGAGGTCACCACACCCGGAAGTGAGGTCACCAAACCTGGAAGTGACGTCACTAAACCCGGAAGTGAGGTCAGCATACCAGGAAGTGACGTCACCACACCCGGAAGTGATGTCAGCAAACCCAGAAGTGAGGTCAGCAAACCCGGAAGTGAGGTCACCACACCCGGAAGTGAGGTCAGCAAACCCGGAAGTGAGGTCACCAAACCCGGAAGTGAGGTCACCACACCCGGAAGTGAGGTCAGCAAACCCGGAAGTGAGGTCACCACACCCGGAAGTGAGGTCACCAAACCTGGAAGTGAGGTCACCACACCCGGAAGTGAGGTCACCAAACCCGGAAGTGACGTCACTAAACCCGGAAGTGAGGTCAGCAAACCCGGAAGTGAGGTCAGCAAACCCGGAAGTGAGGTCACCACACCCGGAAGTGAGGTCACCAAACCCGGAAGTGACGTCACTAAACCCGGAAGTGAGGTCAGCAAACCCAGAAGTGACTTCAGCAGACCCAGAAGTGACTTCAGCAAACCCGGAAGTGAGGTCAGCAAACCCGGAAGTGAGGTCAGCAAACCCGGAAGTGAGGTCACCAAACCCGGAAGTGACGTCACTAAACCCGGAAGTGACGTCACTAAACCCGGAAGTGAGGTCAGCAAACCCAGAAGTGACTTCAGCAGACCCAGAAGTGACTTCAGCAAACCCTGAAGTGAGGTCAGCAAACCCGGAAGTGAGGTCAGCAAACCCGGAAGTGAGGTCACCAAACCCGGAAGTGACGTCACTAAACCCGGAAGTGATGTCAGCAAACCCGGAAGTGAGGTCAGCAAACCCGGAAGTGAGGTCACCACACCCGGAAGTGAGGTCACCACACCCGGAAGTGAGGTCACCAAACCCGGAAGTGAGGTCACCACACCCGGAAGTGAGGTCACCAAACCCGGAAGTGACGTCACTAAACCCGGAAGTGAGGTCAGCATACCCGGAAGTGACGTCACCACACCCGGAAGTGAGGTCACCACACCCGGAAGTGAGGTCACCAAACCCGGAAGTGAGGTCACCAAACCCGGAAGTGAGGTCAACAAACCCGGAAGTGAGGTAAGCAGACCAGGAAAGTGAGGTCTGCTAATTCGGAACTCAGGTCTGCAAACCCAGAAGTGACTTCAGCAGACCCAGAAGTGACTTCAGCAAACCCGGAAGTGAGGTCAGCAAACCCGGAAGTGAGGTCACCACACCCGGAAGTGAGGTCACCACACCCGGAAGTGAGGTCACCAAACCCGGAAGTGACGTCACTAAACCCGGAAGTGATGTCAGCAAACCCGGAAGTGAGGTCAGCAAACCCGTAAGTGAGGTCACCACACCCGGAAGTGAGGTCAGCAAACCCGGTAGTGAGGTCACTAAACCCGGAAGTGAGGTCAGCAAACCCGTAAGTGAGGTCACCACACCCGGAAGTGAGGTCACCACACCCGGAAGTGAGGTCACCAAACCTGGAAGTGACGTCACTAAACCCGGAAGTGAGGTCAGCATACCAGGAAGTGACGTCACCACACCCGGAAGTGATGTCAGCAAACCCAGAAGTGAGGTCAGCAAACCCGGAAGTGAGGTCACCACACCCGGAAGTGAGGTCAGCAAACCCGGAAGTGAGGTCACCAAACCCGGAAGTGAGGTCACCACACCCGGAAGTGAGGTCAGCAAACCCGGAAGTGAGGTCACCACACCCGGAAGTGAGGTCACCAAACCTGGAAGTGAGGTCACCACACCCGGAAGTGAGGTCACCAAACCCGGAAGTGACGTCACTAAACCCGGAAGTGAGGTCAGCAAACCCGGAAGTGAGGTCAGCAAACCCGGAAGTGAGGTCACCACACCCGGAAGTGAGGTCACCAAACCCGGAAGTGACGTCACTAAACCCGGAAGTGAGGTCAGCAAACCCAGAAGTGACTTCAGCAGACCCAGAAGTGACTTCAGAAAACCCGGAAGTGAGGTCAGCAAACCCGGAAGTGAGGTCAGCAAACCCGGAAGTGAGGTCACCAAACCCGGAAGTGACGTCACTAAACCCGGAAGTGACGTCACTAAACCCGGAAGTGAGGTCAGCAAACCCAGAAGTGACTTCAGCAGACCCAGAAGTGACTTCAGCAAACCCTGAAGTGAGGTCAGCAAACCCGGAAGTGAGGTCAGCAAACCCGGAAGTGAGGTCACCAAACCCGGAAGTGACGTCACTAAACCCGGAAGTGATGTCAGCAAACCCGGAAGTGAGGTCAGCAAACCCGGAAGTGAGGTCACCACACCCGGAAGTGAGGTCACCACACCCGGAAGTGAGGTCACCAAACCCGGAAGTGAGGTCACCACACCCGGAAGTGAGGTCACCAAACCCGGAAGTGACGTCACTAAACCCGGAAGTGAGGTCAGCATACCCGGAAGTGACGTCACCACACCCGGAAGTGAGGTCACCACACCCGGAAGTGAGGTCACCAAACCCGGAAGTGAGGTCACCAAACCCGGAAGTGAGGTCAACAAACCCGGAAGTGAGGTAAGCAGACCAGGAAAGTGAGGTCTGCTAATTCGGAACTCAGGTCTGCAAACCCAGAAGTGACTTCAGCAGACCCAGAAGTGACTTCAGCAAACCCGGAAGTGAGGTCAGCAAACCCGGAAGTGAGGTCACCACACCCGGAAGTGAGGTCACCACACCCGGAAGTGAGGTCACCAAACCCGGAAGTGACGTCACTAAACCCGGAAGTGATGTCAGCAAACCCGGAAGTGAGGTCAGCAAACCCGTAAGTGAGGTCACCACACCCGGAAGTGAGGTCAGCAAACCCGGTAGTGAGGTCACTAAACCCGGAAGTGAGGTCACCAAACCCGGAAGTGAGGTCACCACACCCGGAAGTGAGGTCACCACACCCGGAAGTGAGGTCACCAAACCTGGAAGTGACGTCACTAAACCCGGAAGTGAGGTCAGCATACCCGGAAGTGACGTCACCACACCCGGAAGTGATGTCAGCAAACCCGAAAGTGAGGTCACCAAACCCGGAAGTGACGTCACTAAACCCGGAAGTGATGTCAGCAAACCCGGAAGTGAGGTCAGCAAACCCGGAAGTGAGGTCACCACACCCGGAAGTGAGGTCAGCAAACCCGGAAGTGAGGTCACCACACCTGGAAGTGAGGTCACCAAACCCGGAAGTGACGTCACTAAACCCGGAAGTGAGGTCACCACACCCAGAAGTGAGGTCACCAAACCCGGAAGTGAGGTCACCAAACCCGGAAGTGATGTCACTAAACCCGGAAGTGAGGTCAACACACCCGGAATTGACGTCACTAAACCCGGAAGTGAGGTCAGCATACCCGGAAGTGAGGTAAGCTGACCAGGAAAGTGAGGTCTGCTAATTCGGAACTCAGGTCTGCAAACCCAGAAGTGACTTCAGCAGACCCAGAAGTGACTTCAGCAAACCCGGAAGTGAGGTCAGCAAACCCGGAAGTGAGGTCACCACACCCGGAAGTGAGGTCAGCAAACCCGGAAGTGAGGTCAGCAAACCCGGAAGTGACGTCACTAAACCCGGAAGTGATGTCAGCAAACCCGGAAGTGAGGTCAGCAAACCCGGAAGTGATGTCACCAAACCCGGAAGTGAGGTCAGCAAACCCGGAAGTGAGGTCACCACACCCGGAAGTGAGGTCAGCAAACCCGGAAGTGAGGTCACCACACCCGGAAGTGAGGTCACCAAACCCGGAAGTGACGTCACTAAACCCGGAAGTGAGGTCAGCAAACCCGGAAGTGAGGTCAGCAAACCCGGAAGTGAGGTCACCACACCCGGAAGTGAGGTCACCAAACCCGGAAGTGAGGTCACCACACCCGGAAGTGAGGTCACCAAACCCGGAAGTGAGGTCACCAAACCCGGAAGTGACGTCACTAAACCCGGAAGTGAGGTCACCAAACCCGGAAGTGACGTCACTAAACCCGGAAGTGATGTCAGCAAACCCGGAAGTGAGGTCAGCAAACCCGGAAGTGACGTCACCACACCCGGAAGTGAGGTCAGCAAACCCGGAAGTGAGGTCACCACACCCGGAAGTGAGGTCACCAAACCCGGAAGTGACGTCACAAAACCCGGAAGTGAGGTCACCACACCCAGAAGTGAGGTCACCAAACCCGGAAGTGAGGTCACCAAACCCGGAAGTGACGTCACTAAACCCGGAAGTGAGGTCAACACACCCGGAATTGACGTCACTAAACCCGGAAGTGAGGTCAGCAAACCCGGAAGTGAGGTCAGCAAACCCGGAAGTGAGGTCACCACACCCGGAAGTGAGGTCACCAAACCCGGAAGTGAGGTCACCACACCCGGAAGTGAGGTCACCAAACCCGGAAGTGACGTCACTAAACCCGGAAGTGAGGTCACCAAACCCGGAAGTGACGTCACTAAACCCGGAAGTGATGTCAGCAAACCCGGAAGTGAGGTCAGCAAACCCGGAAGTGAGGTCACCACACGCGGAAGTGAGGTCAGCAAACCCGGAAGTGAGGTCACCACACCCGGAAGTGAGGTCACCAAACCCGGAAGTGACGTCACAAAACCCGGAAGTGAGGTCACCACACCCAGAAGTGAGGTCACCAAACCCGGAAGTGAGGTCACCAAACCCGGAAGTGACGTCACTAAACCCGGAAGTGAGGTCAACACACCCGGAATTGACGTCACTAAACCCGGAAGTGATGTCAGCATACCCGGAAGTGAGGTAAGCAGACCCGGAAGTGATGTCAGCAAACCCGGAAGTGAGGTCAGCAAACCCGGAAGTGAGGTCACCACACCCGGAAGTGAGGTCAGCAAACCCGGAAGTGAGGTCACCACACCCGGAAGTGAGGTCACCAAACCCGGAAGTGACGTCACTAAACCCGGAAGTGAGGTCAGCAAACCCGGAAGTGAGGTCAGCAAACCCGGAAGTGAGGTCACCACACCCGGAAGTGAGGTCACCAAACCCGGAAGTGACGTCACTAAACCCGGAAGTGAGGTCAGCAAACCCGGAAGTGAGGTAAGCAGACCAGGAAAGTGAGGTCTGCTAATTCGGAACTCAGGTCTGCAAACCCAGAAGTGACTTCAGCAGACCCAGAAGTGACTTCAGCAAACCCGGAAGTGAGGTCAGCAAACCCGGAAGTGAGGTCACCACACCCGGAAGTGAGGTCAGCAAACCCGGAAGTGAGGTCAGCAAACCCGGAAGTGAGGTCACCACACCCGGAAGTGAGGTCACCAAACCCGGAAGTGAGGTCACCACACCTGGAAGTGAGGTCACCACACCCGGAAGTGACGTCACTAAACCCGGAAGTGAGGTCAGCATACCCGGAAGTGACGTCACCACACCCGGAAGTGAGGTCACCACACCCGGAAGTGAGGTCACCAAACCCGGAAGTGACGTCACTAAACCCGGAAGTGATGTCAGCAAACCCGGAAGTGAGGTCAGTAAACCCGGAAGTGAGGTCACCACACCCGGAAGTGAGGTCACCACACCCGGAAGTGAGGTCACCACACCCGGAAGTGAGGTCAGCAAACCCAGAAGTGAGGTCACCAAACCCGGAAGTGAGGTCACCAAACCCGGTAGTGAGCTAAGCAGAGCAGGAAAGTGAGGTCTGCTAATTCGGAACTCAGGTCTGCAAACCCAGAAGTGACTTCAGCAGACCCAGAAGTGACTTCAGCAAACCCGGAAGTGAGGTCAGCAAACCCGGAAGTGAGGTCACCACACCCGGAAGTGAGGTCAGCAAACCCGGAAGTGAGGTCAGCAAACGCGGAAGTGTAGTCACCACACCCGGAAGTGAGGTCACCAAACCCGGAAGTGACGTCACTAAACCCGGAAGTGACGTCAGCAAACCCGGAAGTGAGGTCAGCAAACCCGGAAGTGAGGTCACCACACCCGGAAGTGATGTCAGCAAACCCGGAAGTGAGGTCACCACACCCGGAAGTGAGGTCACCAAACCCGGAAGTGACGTCACTAAACCCGGAAGTGAGGTCAGCAAACCCGGAAGTGAGGTCAGCAAACCCGGAAGTGAGGTCACCAAACCCGGAAGTGACGTCACTAAACCCGGAAGTGAGGTCACCAAACCCGGAAGTGATGTCACTAAACCCGGAAGTGACGTCACCACACCCGGAAGTGAGGTCACCAAACCCGGAAGTGACGTCACTAAACCCAGAAGTGATGTCAGCAAACCCGGAAGTGAGGTCAGAAAACCCGGAAGTGAGGTCACCACACCCGGAAGTGAGGTCAGCAAACCCGGAAGTGAGGTCACCAAACCAGGAAGTGAGGTCAGCAAACCCGGAAGTGAGGTCAGCAAACCCGGAAGTGAGGTCAGCAAACCCGGAAGTGACGTCACTAAACCCGGAAGTGATGTCAGCAAACCCGGAAGTGAGGTCACTAAACCCGGAAGTGAGGTCAGCAAACCCGGAAGTGAGGTCAGCAAACCCGGAAGTGAGGTCACCACACCCGGAAGTGAGGTCAGCAAACCCGGAAGTGAGGTCACCACACCCGGAAGTGAGGTCACCAAACCCGGAAGTGACGTCACTAAACCCGGAAGTGAGGTCAGCAAACCCGGAAGTGAGGTCAGCAAACCCGGAAGTGAGGTCACCACACCCGGAAGTGAGGTCACCAAACCCGGAAGTGAGGTCACCACACCCGGAAGTGAGGTCACCAAACCCGGAAGTGAGGTCACCAAACCCGGAAGTGACGTCACTAAACCCGGAAGTGAGGTCACCAAACCCGGAAGTGACGTCACTAAACCCGGAAGTGATGTCAGCAAACCCGGAATTGAGGTCAGCAAACCCGGAAGTGACGTCACCACACCCGGAAGTGAGGTCAGCAAACCCGGAAGTGAGGTCACCACACCCGGAAGTGAGGTCACCAAACCCGGAAGTGACGTCACAAAACCCGGAAGTGAGGTCACCACACCCAGAAGTGAGGTCACCAAACCCGGAAGTGAGGTCACCAAACCCGGAAGTGACGTCACTAAACCCGGAAGTGAGGTCAACACACCCGGAATTGACGTCACTAAACCCGGAAGTGACGTCACTAAACCCGGAAGTGAGGTCAGCAAACCCGGAAGTGAGGTCAGCAAACCCGGAAGTGAGGTCACCACACCCGGAAGTGAGGTCACCAAACCCGGAAGTGAGGTCACCACACCCGGAAGTGAGGTCACCAAACCCGGAAGTGACGTCACTAAACCCGGAAGTGAGGTCACCAAACCCGGAAGTGACGTCACTAAACCCGGAAGTGATGTCAGCAAACCCGGAAGTGAGGTCAGCAAACCCGGAAGTGAGGTCACCACACGCGGAAGTGAGGTCAGCAAACCCGGAAGTGAGGTCACCACACCCGGAAGTGAGGTCACCAAACCCGGAAGTGACGTCACAAAACCCGGAAGTGAGGTCACCACACCCAGAAGTGAGGTCACCAAACCCGGAAGTGAGGTCACCAAACCCGGAAGTGACGTCACTAAACCCGGAAGTGAGGTCAACACACCCGGAATTGACGTCACTAAACCCGGAAGTGATGTCAGCATACCCGGAAGTGAGGTAAGCAGACCCGGAAGTGATGTCAGCAAACCCGGAAGTGAGGTCAGCAAACCCGGAAGTGAGGTCACCACACCCGGAAGTGAGGTCAGCAAACCCGGAAGTGAGGTCACCACACCCGGAAGTGAGGTCACCAAACCCGGAAGTGACGTCACTAAACCCGGAAGTGAGGTCAGCAAACCCGGAAGTGAGGTCAGCAAACCCGGAAGTGAGGTCACCACACCCGGAAGTGAGGTCACCAAACCCGGAAGTGACGTCACTAAACCCGGAAGTGAGGTCAGCAAACCCGGAAGTGAGGTAAGCAGACCAGGAAAGTGAGGTCTGCTAATTCGGAACTCAGGTCTGCAAACCCAGAAGTGACTTCAGCAGACCCAGAAGTGACTTCAGCAAACCCGGAAGTGAGGTCAGCAAACCCGGAAGTGAGGTCACCACACCCGGAAGTGAGGTCAGCAAACCCGGAAGTGAGGTCAGCAAACCCGGAAGTGAGGTCACCACACCCGGAAGTGAGGTCACCAAACCCGGAAGTGAGGTCACCACACCTGGAAGTGAGGTCACCACACCCGGAAGTGACGTCACTAAACCCGGAAGTGAGGTCAGCATACCCGGAAGTGACGTCACCACACCCGGAAGTGAGGTCACCACACCCGGAAGTGAGGTCACCAAACCCGGAAGTGACGTCACTAAACCCGGAAGTGATGTCAGCAAACCCGGAAGTGAGGTCAGTAAACCCGGAAGTGAGGTCACCACACCCGGAAGTGAGGTCACCACACCCGGAAGTGAGGTCACCACACCCGGAAGTGAGGTCAGCAAACCCAGAAGTGAGGTCACCAAACCCGGAAGTGAGGTCACCAAACCCGGTAGTGAGCTAAGCAGAGCAGGAAAGTGAGGTCTGCTAATTCGGAACTCAGGTCTGCAAACCCAGAAGTGACTTCAGCAGACCCAGAAGTGACTTCAGCAAACCCGGAAGTGAGGTCAGCAAACCCGGAAGTGAGGTCACCACACCCGGAAGTGAGGTCAGCAAACCCGGAAGTGAGGTCAGCAAACGCGGAAGTGTAGTCACCACACCCGGAAGTGAGGTCACCAAACCCGGAATTGACGTCACTAAACCCGGAAGTGACGTCAGCAAACCCGGAAGTGAGGTCAGCAAACCCGGAAGTGAGGTCACCACACCCGGAAGTGATGTCAGCAAACCCGGAAGTGAGGTCACCACACCCGGAAGTGAGGTCACCAAACCCGGAAGTGACGTCACTAAACCCGGAAGTGAGGTCAGCAAACCCGGAAGTGAGGTCAGCAAACCCGGAAGTGAGGTCACCAAACCCGGAAGTGACGTCACTAAACCCGGAAGTGAGGTCACCAAACCCGGAAGTGATGTCACTAAACCCGGAAGTGACGTCGCCACACCCGGAAGTGAGGTCACCAAACCCGGAAGTGACGTCACTAAACCCAGAAGTGATGTCAGCAAACCCGGAAGTGAGGTCAGCAAACCCGGAAGTGAGGTCACCACACCCGGAAGTGAGGTCAGCAAACCCGGAAGTGAGGTCACCAAACCAGGAAGTGAGGTCAACAAACCCGGAAGTGAGGTAAGCAGACCAGGAAAGTGAGGTCTGCAAATTCGGAACTCAGGTCTGCAAACCCAGAAGTGACTTCAGCAGACCCAGAAGTGACTTCAGCAAACCCGGAAGTGAGGTCAGCAAACCCGGAAGTGAGGTCACCACACCCGGAAGTGAGGTCAGCAAACCCGGAAGTGAGGTCAGCAAACCCGGAAGTGACGTCACTAAACCCGGAAGTGATGTCAGCAAACCCGGAAGTGAGGTCAGCAAACCCGGAAGTGAGGTCAGCAAACCCGGAAGTGAGGTCACCAAACCCGGAAGTGACGTCACTAAACCCGGAAGTGACGTCACTAAACCCGGAAGTGAGGTCAGCAAACCCAGAAGTGACTTCAGCAGACCCAGAAGTGACTTCAGCAAACCCTGAAGTGAGGTCAGCAAACCCGGAAGTGAGGTCAGCAAACCCGGAAGTGAGGTCACCAAACCCGGAAGTGACGTCACTAAACCCGGAAGTGATGTCAGCAAACCCGGAAGTGAGGTCAGCAAACCCGGAAGTGAGGTCACCACACCCGGAAGTGAGGTCACCACACCCGGAAGTGAGGTCACCAAACCCGGAAGTGAGGTCACCACACCCGGAAGTGAGGTCACCAAACCCGGAAGTGACGTCACTAAACCCGGAAGTGAGGTCAGCATACCCGGAAGTGACGTCACCACACCCGGAAGTGAGGTCACCACACCCGGAAGTGAGGTCACCAAACCCGGAAGTGAGGTCACCAAACCCGGAAGTGAGGTCAACAAACCCGGAAGTGAGGTAAGCAGACCAGGAAAGTGAGGTCTGCTAATTCGGAACTCAGGTCTGCAAACCCAGAAGTGACTTCAGCAGACCCAGAAGTGACTTCAGCAAACCCGGAAGTGAGGTCAGCAAACCCGGAAGTGAGGTCACCACACCCGGAAGTGAGGTCACCACACCCGGAAGTGAGGTCACCAAACCCGGAAGTGACGTCACTAAACCCGGAAGTGATGTCAGCAAACCCGGAAGTGAGGTCAGCAAACCCGTAAGTGAGGTCACCACACCCGGAAGTGAGGTCAGCAAACCCGGTAGTGAGGTCACTAAACCCGGAAGTGAGGTCACCAAACCCGGAAGTGAGGTCACCACACCCGGAAGTGAGGTCACCACACCCGGAAGTGAGGTCACCAAACCTGGAAGTGACGTCACTAAACCCGGAAGTGAGGTCAGCATACCCGGAAGTGACGTCACCACACCCGGAAGTGATGTCAGCAAACCCGAAAGTGAGGTCACCAAACCCGGAAGTGACGTCACTAAACCCGGAAGTGATGTCAGCAAACCCGGAAGTGAGGTCAGCAAACCCGGAAGTGAGGTCACCACACCCGGAAGTGAGGTCAGCAAACCCGGAAGTGAGGTCACCACACCTGGAAGTGAGGTCACCAAACCCGGAAGTGACGTCACTAAACCCGGAAGTGAGGTCACCACACCCAGAAGTGAGGTCACCAAACCCGGAAGTGAGGTCACCAAACCCGGAAGTGATGTCACTAAACCCGGAAGTGAGGTCAACACACCCGGAATTGACGTCACTAAACCCGGAAGTGAGGTCAGCATACCCGGAAGTGAGGTAAGCTGACCAGGAAAGTGAGGTCTGCTAATTCGGAACTCAGGTCTGCAAACCCAGAAGTGACTTCAGCAGACCCAGAAGTGACTTCAGCAAACCCGGAAGTGAGGTCAGCAAACCCGGAAGTGAGGTCACCACACCCGGAAGTGAGGTCAGCAAACCCGGAAGTGAGGTCAGCAAACCCGGAAGTGACGTCACTAAACCCGGAAGTGATGTCAGCAAACCCGGAAGTGAGGTCAGCAAACCCGGAAGTGATGTCACCAAACCCGGAAGTGAGGTCAGCAAACCCGGAAGTGAGGTCACCACACCCGGAAGTGAGGTCAGCAAACCCGGAAGTGAGGTCACCACACCCGGAAGTGAGGTCACCAAACCCGGAAGTGACGTCACTAAACCCGGAAGTGAGGTCAGCAAACCCGGAAGTGAGGTCAGCAAACCCGGAAGTGAGGTCACCACACCCGGAAGTGAGGTCACCAAACCCGGAAGTGAGGTCACCACACCCGGAAGTGAGGTCACCAAACCCGGAAGTGAGGTCACCAAACCCGGAAGTGACGTCACTAAACCCGGAAGTGAGGTCACCAAACCCGGAAGTGACGTCACTAAACCCGGAAGTGATGTCAGCAAACCCGGAAGTGAGGTCAGCAAACCCGGAAGTGACGTCACCACACCCGGAAGTGAGGTCAGCAAACCCGGAAGTGAGGTCACCACACCCGGAAGTGAGGTCACCAAACCCGGAAGTGACGTCACAAAACCCGGAAGTGAGGTCACCACACCCAGAAGTGAGGTCACCAAACCCGGAAGTGAGGTCACCAAACCCGGAAGTGACGTCACTAAACCCGGAAGTGAGGTCAACACACCCGGAATTGACGTCACTAAACCCGGAAGTGAGGTCAGCAAACCCGGAAGTGAGGTCAGCAAACCCGGAAGTGAGGTCACCACACCCGGAAGTGAGGTCACCAAACCCGGAAGTGAGGTCACCACACCCGGAAGTGAGGTCACCAAACCCGGAAGTGACGTCACTAAACCCGGAAGTGAGGTCACCAAACCCGGAAGTGACGTCACTAAACCCGGAAGTGATGTCAGCAAACCCGGAAGTGAGGTCAGCAAACCCGGAAGTGAGGTCACCACACGCGGAAGTGAGGTCAGCAAACCCGGAAGTGAGGTCACCACACCCGGAAGTGAGGTCACCAAACCCGGAAGTGACGTCACAAAACCCGGAAGTGAGGTCACCACACCCAGAAGTGAGGTCACCAAACCCGGAAGTGAGGTCACCAAACCCGGAAGTGACGTCACTAAACCCGGAAGTGAGGTCAACACACCCGGAATTGACGTCACTAAACCCGGAAGTGATGTCAGCATACCCGGAAGTGAGGTAAGCAGACCCGGAAGTGATGTCAGCAAACCCGGAAGTGAGGTCAGCAAACCCGGAAGTGAGGTCACCACACCCGGAAGTGAGGTCAGCAAACCCGGAAGTGAGGTCACCACACCCGGAAGTGAGGTCACCAAACCCGGAAGTGACGTCACTAAACCCGGAAGTGAGGTCAGCAAACCCGGAAGTGAGGTCAGCAAACCCGGAAGTGAGGTCACCACACCCGGAAGTGAGGTCACCAAACCCGGAAGTGACGTCACTAAACCCGGAAGTGAGGTCAGCAAACCCGGAAGTGAGGTAAGCAGACCAGGAAAGTGAGGTCTGCTAATTCGGAACTCAGGTCTGCAAACCCAGAAGTGACTTCAGCAGACCCAGAAGTGACTTCAGCAAACCCGGAAGTGAGGTCAGCAAACCCGGAAGTGAGGTCACCACACCCGGAAGTGAGGTCAGCAAACCCGGAAGTGAGGTCAGCAAACCCGGAAGTGAGGTCACCACACCCGGAAGTGAGGTCACCAAACCCGGAAGTGAGGTCACCACACCTGGAAGTGAGGTCACCACACCCGGAAGTGACGTCACTAAACCCGGAAGTGAGGTCAGCATACCCGGAAGTGACGTCACCACACCCGGAAGTGAGGTCACCACACCCGGAAGTGAGGTCACCAAACCCGGAAGTGACGTCACTAAACCCGGAAGTGATGTCAGCAAACCCGGAAGTGAGGTCAGTAAACCCGGAAGTGAGGTCACCACACCCGGAAGTGAGGTCACCACACCCGGAAGTGAGGTCACCACACCCGGAAGTGAGGTCAGCAAACCCAGAAGTGAGGTCACCAAACCCGGAAGTGAGGTCACCAAACCCGGTAGTGAGCTAAGCAGAGCAGGAAAGTGAGGTCTGCTAATTCGGAACTCAGGTCTGCAAACCCAGAAGTGACTTCAGCAGACCCAGAAGTGACTTCAGCAAACCCGGAAGTGAGGTCAGCAAACCCGGAAGTGAGGTCACCACACCCGGAAGTGAGGTCAGCAAACCCGGAAGTGAGGTCAGCAAACGCGGAAGTGTAGTCACCACACCCGGAAGTGAGGTCACCAAACCCGGAAGTGACGTCACTAAACCCGGAAGTGACGTCAGCAAACCCGGAAGTGAGGTCAGCAAACCCGGAAGTGAGGTCACCACACCCGGAAGTGATGTCAGCAAACCCGGAAGTGAGGTCACCACACCCGGAAGTGAGGTCACCAAACCCGGAAGTGACGTCACTAAACCCGGAAGTGAGGTCAGCAAACCCGGAAGTGAGGTCAGCAAACCCGGAAGTGAGGTCACCAAACCCGGAAGTGACGTCACTAAACCCGGAAGTGAGGTCACCAAACCCGGAAGTGATGTCACTAAACCCGGAAGTGACGTCACCACACCCGGAAGTGAGGTCACCAAACCCGGAAGTGACGTCACTAAACCCAGAAGTGATGTCAGCAAACCCGGAAGTGAGGTCAGAAAACCCGGAAGTGAGGTCACCACACCCGGAAGTGAGGTCAGCAAACCCGGAAGTGAGGTCACCAAACCAGGAAGTGAGGTCAGCAAACCCGGAAGTGAGGTCAGCAAACCCGGAAGTGAGGTCAGCAAACCCGGAAGTGACGTCACTAAACCCGGAAGTGATGTCAGCAAACCCGGAAGTGAGGTCACTAAACCCGGAAGTGAGGTCAGCAAACCCGGAAGTGAGGTCAGCAAACCCGGAAGTGAGGTCACCACACCCGGAAGTGAGGTCAGCAAACCCGGAAGTGAGGTCACCACACCCGGAAGTGAGGTCACCAAACCCGGAAGTGACGTCACTAAACCCGGAAGTGAGGTCAGCAAACCCGGAAGTGAGGTCAGCAAACCCGGAAGTGAGGTCACCACACCCGGAAGTGAGGTCACCAAACCCGGAAGTGAGGTCACCACACCCGGAAGTGAGGTCACCAAACCCGGAAGTGAGGTCACCAAACCCGGAAGTGACGTCACTAAACCCGGAAGTGAGGTCACCAAACCCGGAAGTGACGTCACTAAACCCGGAAGTGATGTCAGCAAACCCGGAATTGAGGTCAGCAAACCCGGAAGTGACGTCACCACACCCGGAAGTGAGGTCAGCAAACCCGGAAGTGAGGTCACCACACCCGGAAGTGAGGTCACCAAACCCGGAAGTGACGTCACAAAACCCGGAAGTGAGGTCACCACACCCAGAAGTGAGGTCACCAAACCCGGAAGTGAGGTCACCAAACCCGGAAGTGACGTCACTAAACCCGGAAGTGAGGTCAACACACCCGGAATTGACGTCACTAAACCCGGAAGTGACGTCACTAAACCCGGAAGTGAGGTCAGCAAACCCGGAAGTGAGGTCAGCAAACCCGGAAGTGAGGTCACCACACCCGGAAGTGAGGTCACCAAACCCGGAAGTGAGGTCACCACACCCGGAAGTGAGGTCACCAAACCCGGAAGTGACGTCACTAAACCCGGAAGTGAGGTCACCAAACCCGGAAGTGACGTCACTAAACCCGGAAGTGATGTCAGCAAACCCGGAAGTGAGGTCAGCAAACCCGGAAGTGAGGTCACCACACGCGGAAGTGAGGTCAGCAAACCCGGAAGTGAGGTCACCACACCCGGAAGTGAGGTCACCAAACCCGGAAGTGACGTCACAAAACCCGGAAGTGAGGTCACCACACCCAGAAGTGAGGTCACCAAACCCGGAAGTGAGGTCACCAAACCCGGAAGTGACGTCACTAAACCCGGAAGTGAGGTCAACACACCCGGAATTGACGTCACTAAACCCGGAAGTGATGTCAGCATACCCGGAAGTGAGGTAAGCAGACCCGGAAGTGATGTCAGCAAACCCGGAAGTGAGGTCAGCAAACCCGGAAGTGAGGTCACCACACCCGGAAGTGAGGTCAGCAAACCCGGAAGTGAGGTCACCACACCCGGAAGTGAGGTCACCAAACCCGGAAGTGACGTCACTAAACCCGGAAGTGAGGTCAGCAAACCCGGAAGTGAGGTCAGCAAACCCGGAAGTGAGGTCACCACACCCGGAAGTGAGGTCACCAAACCCGGAAGTGACGTCACTAAACCCGGAAGTGAGGTCAGCAAACCCGGAAGTGAGGTAAGCAGACCAGGAAAGTGAGGTCTGCTAATTCGGAACTCAGGTCTGCAAACCCAGAAGTGACTTCAGCAGACCCAGAAGTGACTTCAGCAAACCCGGAAGTGAGGTCAGCAAACCCGGAAGTGAGGTCACCACACCCGGAAGTGAGGTCAGCAAACCCGGAAGTGAGGTCAGCAAACCCGGAAGTGAGGTCACCACACCCGGAAGTGAGGTCACCAAACCCGGAAGTGAGGTCACCACACCTGGAAGTGAGGTCACCACACCCGGAAGTGACGTCACTAAACCCGGAAGTGAGGTCAGCATACCCGGAAGTGACGTCACCACACCCGGAAGTGAGGTCACCACACCCGGAAGTGAGGTCACCAAACCCGGAAGTGACGTCACTAAACCCGGAAGTGATGTCAGCAAACCCGGAAGTGAGGTCAGTAAACCCGGAAGTGAGGTCACCACACCCGGAAGTGAGGTCACCACACCCGGAAGTGAGGTCACCACACCCGGAAGTGAGGTCAGCAAACCCAGAAGTGAGGTCACCAAACCCGGAAGTGAGGTCACCAAACCCGGTAGTGAGCTAAGCAGAGCAGGAAAGTGAGGTCTGCTAATTCGGAACTCAGGTCTGCAAACCCAGAAGTGACTTCAGCAGACCCAGAAGTGACTTCAGCAAACCCGGAAGTGAGGTCAGCAAACCCGGAAGTGAGGTCACCACACCCGGAAGTGAGGTCAGCAAACCCGGAAGTGAGGTCAGCAAACGCGGAAGTGTAGTCACCACACCCGGAAGTGAGGTCACCAAACCCGGAATTGACGTCACTAAACCCGGAAGTGACGTCAGCAAACCCGGAAGTGAGGTCAGCAAACCCGGAAGTGAGGTCACCACACCCGGAAGTGATGTCAGCAAACCCGGAAGTGAGGTCACCACACCCGGAAGTGAGGTCACCAAACCCGGAAGTGACGTCACTAAACCCGGAAGTGAGGTCAGCAAACCCGGAAGTGAGGTCAGCAAACCCGGAAGTGAGGTCACCAAACCCGGAAGTGACGTCACTAAACCCGGAAGTGAGGTCACCAAACCCGGAAGTGATGTCACTAAACCCGGAAGTGACGTCGCCACACCCGGAAGTGAGGTCACCAAACCCGGAAGTGACGTCACTAAACCCAGAAGTGATGTCAGCAAACCCGGAAGTGAGGTCAGCAAACCCGGAAGTGAGGTCACCACACCCGGAAGTGAGGTCAGCAAACCCGGAAGTGAGGTCACCAAACCAGGAAGTGAGGTCAACAAACCCGGAAGTGAGGTAAGCAGACCAGGAAAGTGAGGTCTGCAAATTCGGAACTCAGGTCTGCAAACCCAGAAGTGACTTCAGCAGACCCAGAAGTGACTTCAGCAAACCCGGAAGTGAGGTCAGCAAACCCGGAAGTGAGGTCACCACACCCGGAAGTGAGGTCACCACACCCGGAAGTGAGGTCACCAAACCCGGAAGTGACGTCACTAAACCCGGAAGTGATGTCAGCAAACCCGGAACTGAGGTCAGCAAACCCGTAAGTGAGGTCACCACACCCGGAAGTGAGGTCAGCAAACCCGGTAGTGAGGTCACTAAACCCGGAAGTGAGGTCACCAAACCCGGAAGTGAGGTCACCACACCCGGAAGTGAGGTCACCACACCCGGAAGTGAGGTCACCAAACCTGGAAGTGACGTCACTAAACCCGGAAGTGAGGTCAGCATACCAGGAAGTGACGTCACCACACCCGGAAGTGATGTCAGCAAACCCAGAAGTGAGGTCAGCAAACCCGGAAGTGAGGTCACCACACCCGGAAGTGAGGTCAGCAAACCCGGAAGTGAGGTCACCAAACCCGGAAGTGAGGTCACCACACCCGGAAGTGAGGTCAGCAAACCCGGAAGTGAGGTCACCACACCCGGAAGTGAGGTCACCAAACCTGGAAGTGAGGTCACCACACCCGGAAGTGAGGTCACCAAACCCGGAAGTGACGTCACTAAACCCGGAAGTGAGGTCAGCAAACCCGGAAGTGAGGTCAGCAAACCCGGAAGTGAGGTCACCACACCCGGAAGTGAGGTCACCAAACCCGGAAGTGACGTCACTAAACCCGGAAGTGAGGTCAGCAAACCCAGAAGTGACTTCAGCAGACCCAGAAGTGACTTCAGCAAACCCGGAAGTGAGGTCAGCAAACCCGGAAGTGAGGTCAGCAAACCCGGAAGTGAGGTCACCAAACCCGGAAGTGACGTCACTAAACCCGGAAGTGACGTCACTAAACCCGGAAGTGAGGTCAGCAAACCCAGAAGTGACTTCAGCAGACCCAGAAGTGACTTCAGCAAACCCGGAAGTGAGGTCAGCAAACCCGGAAGTGAGGTCAGCAAACCCGGAAGTGAGGTCACCAAACCCGGAAGTGACGTCACTAAACCCGGAAGTGATGTCAGCAAACCCGGAAGTGAGGTCAGCAAACCCGGAAGTGAGGTCACCACACCCGGAAGTGAGGTCACCACACCCGGAAGTGAGGTCACCAAACCCGGAAGTGAGGTCACCACACCCGGAAGTGAGGTCACCAAACCCGGAAGTGACGTCACTAAACCCGGAAGTGAGGTCAGCATACCCGGAAGTGACGTCACCACACCCGGAAGTGAGGTCACCACACCCGGAAGTGAGGTCACCAAACCCGGAAGTGACGTCACTAAACCCGGAAGTGATGTCAGCAAACCCGGAAGTGAGGTCAGCAAACCCGGAAGTGAGGTCACCACACCCGGAAGTGAGGTCAGCAAACCCGGAAGTGAGGTCACCACACCCGGAAGTGAGGTCAGCAAACCCGGAAGTGAGGTCAGCAAACCCGGAAGTGAGGTCACCACACCCGGAAGTGAGGTCACCAAACCCGGAAGTGAGGTCACCACACCCGGAAGTGAGGTCACCACACCCGGAAGTGACATCACTAAACCCGGAAGTGAGGTCAGCATACCCGGAAGTGACGTCACCACACCCGGAAGTGAGGTCACCACACCCGGAAGTGAGGTCACCAAACCCGGAAGTGACGTCACTAAACCCGGAAGTGATGTCAGCAAACCCGGAAGTGAGGTCAGTAAACCCGGAAGTGAGGTCACCAAACCCGGAAGTGAGGTCACCACACCCGGAAGTGAGGTCAGCAAACCCGGAAGTGAGGTCACCAAACCCGGAAGTGAGGTCACCAAACCCGGTAGTGAGCTAAGCAGACCAGGAAATTGAGGTCTGCTAATTCGGAACTCAGGTCTGCAAACCCAGAAGTGACTTCAGCAGACCCAGAAGTGACTTCAGCAAACCCGGAAGTGAGGTCAGCAAACCCGGAAGTGAGGTCACCACACCCGGAAGTGAGGTCACCAAACCCGGAAGTGACGTCACTAAACCCGGAAGTGATGTCAGCAAACCCGGAAGTGAGGTCAGCAAACCCGGAAGTGAGGTCACCACACCCGGAAGTGATGTCAGCAACCCCGGAAGTGAGGTCACCACACCCAGAAGTGAGGTCACCAAACCCGGAAGTGACGTCACTAAACCCGGAAGTGAGGTCAGCAAACCCGGAAGTGAGGTCAGCAAACCCGGAAGTGAGGTCACCAAACCCGGAAGTGACGTCACTAAACCCGGAAGTGAGGTCACCAAACCCGGAAGTGACGTCACTAAACCCGGAAGTGAGGTCACCACACCCGGAAGTGCGGTCACCAAACCCGGAAGTGACGTCACTAAACCCGGAAGTGATGTCAGCAAACCCGGAAGTGAGGTCACCACACCCGGAAGTGACGTCACCACACCCGGAAGTGAGGTCACCACACCCGGAAGTGAGGTCACCAAACCCGGAAGTGAAGTCACTAAACCCGGAAGTGATGTCACTAAACCCGGAAGTGAGGTCAGCAAACCCGTAAGTGAGGTCACCACACCCGGAAGTGAGGTCAGCAAACCCGGAAGTGAGGTCAGCAAACCCGTAAGTGAGGTCACCACACCCGGAAGTGAGGTCAGCAAACCCGGTAGTGAGGTCACTAAACCCGGAAGTGAGGTCACCAAACCCGGAAGTGACGTCACTAAACCCGGAAGTGAGGTCAGCAAACCCGGAAGTGAGGTCACCAAACCCGGAAGTGAGGTCAGCAAACCCGGAAGTGAGGTCACCAAACCCGGAAGTGACGTCACTAAACCCGGAAGTGAGGTCACCAAACCCGGAAGTGATGTCAGCAAACCCGGAAGTGAGGTCACCACACCAGGAAGTGAGGTCAGCAAACCCGGAAGTGAGGTCACCACACCAGGAAGTGAGGTCACCAAACCCGGAAGTGACGTCACTAAACCCGGAAGTGAGGTCACCAAACCCGGAAGTGAGGTCACCACACCCGGAAGTGAGGTCACCAAACCCGGAAGTGAGGTCACCACACCCGGAAGTGAGGTCACCAAACCTGGAAGTGACGTCACTAAACCCGGAAGTGAGGTCAGCATACCCGGAAGTGACGTCACCACACCCGGAAGTGATGTCAGCAAACCCGGAAGTGAGGTCACCAAACCCAGAAGTGACGTCACTAAACCCGGAAGTGATGTCAGCAAACCCGGAAGTGACGTCACTAAACCCGGAAGTGAGGTCAGCAAACCCGGAAGTGAGGTCAGCAAACCCGGAAGTGAGGTCACCACACCCAGAAGTGAGGTCACCAAACCCGGAAGTGAGGTCACCACACCCGGAAGTGAGGTCACCAAACCCGGAAGTGACGTCACTAAACCCGGAAGTGATGTCAGCAAACCCGGAAGTGAGGTCAGCAAACCCGGAAGTGATGTCAGCAAACCCGGAAGTGAGGTCACCAAATCCGGAAGTGAGGTCACCACACCCGGAAGTGAGGTCACCAAACCCGGAAGTGACGTCACTAAACCCGGAAGTGAGTTCAGCATACCCGGAAGTGACGTCACCACACCCGGAAGTGAGGTCACCAAACCCGGAAGTGACGTCACTAAACCCGGAAGTGAGGTCAGCAAATCCGGAAGTGAGGTCAGCAAACCCGGAAGTGAGGTCACCACACCCGGAAGTGAGGTCACCAAACCCGGAAGTGAGGTCACCACACCCGGAAGTGAGGTCAGCAAACCCGGAAGTAAGGTCACCACACCCGGAAGTGAGATCAGCATACCCGGAAGTGACGTCACCACACCCGGAAGTGAGGTCACCACACCCGGAAGTGAGGTCACCAAACCCGGAAGTGACGTCACTAAACCTGGAAGTGATGTCAGCAAACCCGGAAGTGAGGTCAGCAAACCCGGAAGTGAGGTCACCACACCCGGAAGTGAGGTCAGCAAACCCGGAAGTGAGGTCACGACACCCGGAAGTGAGGTCACCAAACCCGGAAGTGACGTCACTAAACCCGGAAGTGAGGTCACCACACCCAGAAGTGAGGTCACCAAACCCGGAAGTGCGGTCACCAAACCCGGAAGTGAGGTCAGCAAACCCGGAAGTGAGGTCACCACACCCGGAAGTGATGTCAGCAAACCCGGAAGTGAGGTCAGCAAACCCGGAAGTGAGGTCACCACACCCGGAAGTGAGGTCAGCAAACCCGGAAGTGAGGTCACCACACCCGGAAGTGAGGTCACCAAACCCGGAAGTGACGTCACTAAACCCGGAAGTGAGGTCAGCAAACCCGGAAGTGAGGTAAGCAGACCAGGAAAGTGAGGTCTGCTAATTCGGAACTCAGGTCTGCAAACCCAGAAGTGACTTCAGCAGACCCAGAAGTGACTTCAGCAAACCCGGAAGTGAGGTCAGCAAACCCGGAAGTGAGGTCACCACACCCGGAAGTGAGGTCACCAAACCCGGAAGTGACGTCACTAAACCCGGAAGTGAGGTCAGCAAACCCGGAAGTGAGGTCAGCAAACCCGGAAGTGAGGTCACCACACCCGGAAGTGAGGTCACCAAACCCGGAAGTGAGGTCACCACACCCGGAAGTGAGGTCACCAAACCCGGAAGTGACATCACTAAACCCGGAAGTGAGGTCAGCATACCCCGAAGTGACGTCACCACACCCGGAAGTGAGGTCACCAAACCCGGAAGTGACGTCACTAAACCAGGAAGTGATGTCAGGAAACCCGGAAGTGAGGTCAGCAAACCCGGAAGTGAGGTCACCACACCCGGAAGTGAGGTCAGCAAACACGGAAGTGAGGTCACCACACCCGGAAGTGAGGTCACCAAACCCGGAAGTGACGTCACTAAACCCGGAAGTGAGGTCACCACATCCAGAAGTGAGGTCACCAAACCCGGAAGTGAGGTCACCAAACCCGGAAGTGACGTCACTAAACCCGGAAGTGAGGTCAACACACCCGGAATTGCCGTCACTAAACCCGGAAGTGAGGTCAGCAAACCCGGAAGTGAGGTCACCACACCCGGAAGTGAGGTCAGCAAACCCGGAAGTGAGGTCACCAAACCCGGAAGTGACGTCACTAAACCCGGAAGTGATGTCAGCAAACCCGGAAGTGAGGTCAGCAAACCCGGAAGTGAGGTCACCACACCCGGAAGTGAGGTCACCAAACCCGGAAGTGAGGTCACCACACCCGGAAGTGAGGTCACCAAACCCGGAAGTGACGTCACTAAACCCGGAAGTGAGGTCAGCAAACCCGGAAGTGAGGTCAGCAAACCCGGAAGTGAGGTCACCACACCCGGAAGTGAGGTCACCAAACCCGGAAGTGAGGTCACCACACCCGGAAGTGAGGTCAGCAAACCCGGAAGTAAGGTCACCACACCCGGAAGTGAGATCAGCATACCCGGAAGTGACGTCACCACACCCGGAAGTGACGTCACCACACCCGGAAGTGAGGTCACCAAACCCGGAAGTGACGTCACTAAACCTGGAAGTGATGTCAGCAAACCCGGAAGTGAGGTCAGCAAACCCGGAAGTGAGGTCACCACACCCGGAAGTGAGGTCAGCAAACCCGGAAGTGAGGTCACGACACCCGGAAGTGAGGTCACCAAACCCGGAAGTGACGTCACTAAACCCGGAAGTGAGGTCACCACACCCAGAAGTGAGGTCACCAAACCCGGAAGTGAGGTCACCAAACCCGGAAGTGAGGTCAGCAAACCCGGAAGTGAGGTCACCACACCCGGAAGTGATGTCAGCAAACCCGGAAGTGAGGTCAGCAAACCCGGAAGTGAGGTCACCACACCCGGAAGTGAGGTCAGCAAACCCGGAAGTGAGGTCACCACACCCGGAAGTGAGGTCACCAAACCCGGAAGTGACGTCACTAAACCCGGAAGTGAGGTCAGAAAACCCGGAAGTGAGGTCACCACACCCGGAAGTGAGGTCACCAAACCCGGAAGTGACGTCACTAAACCCGGAAGTGAGGTCAGCAAACCCGGAAGTGAGGTAAGCAGACCAGGAAAGTGAGGTCTGCTAATTCGGAACTCAGGTCTGCAAACCCAGAAGTGACTTCAGCAGACCCAGAAGTGACTTCAGCAAACCCGGAAGTGAGGTCAGCAAACCCGGAAGTGAGGTCACCACACCCGGAAGTGAGGTCACCAAACCCGGAAGTGACGTCACTAAACCCGGAAGTGAGGTCAGCAAACCCGGAAGTGAGGTCAGCAAACCCGGAAGTGAGGTCACCGCACCCGGAAGTGAGGTCAGCAAACCCGGAAGTGAGGTCACCAAACCCGGAAGTGACGTCACCACACCCGGAAGTGAGGTCACCACACCCGGAAGTGAGGTCACCAAACCCGGAAGTGACGTCACTAAACCCGGAAGTGATGTCAGCAAACCCGGAAGTGAGGTCAGCAAACCCGGAAGTGAGGTCACCACACCCGGAAGTGAGGTCAGCAAACCCGGAAGTGAGGTCACCAAACCCGGAAGTGAGGTCACCACACCCGGAAGTGAGCTAAGCAGACCAGGAAAGTGAGGTCTGCTAATTCGGAACTCAGGTCTGCAAACCCAGAAGTGACTTCAGCAGACCCAGAAGTGACTTCAGCAAACCCGGAAGTGAGGTCACCACACCCGGAAGTAAGGTCAGCAAACCCGGAAGTGAGGTCACCACACCCGGAAGTGAGGTCAGCAAACCCGGAAGTGAGGTCACCACACCCGGAAGTGAGGTCAGCAAACCCAGAAGTGACTTCAGCAGACCCAGAAGTGACTTCAGCAAACCCGGAAGTGAGGTCAGCAAACCCGGAAGAGAGGTCAGCAAACCCGGAAGTGAGGTCACCAAACCCAAAAGTGACGTCACTAAACCCGGAAGTGAGGTCAGCAAACCCGGAAGTGACGTCACTAAACCCGGAAGTGAGGTCAGCAAACCCGGAAGTGAGGTCAGCAAACCCGGAAGTGAGGTCACTAAACCCGGAAGTGTAGTCAGCAAACCCGGAAGTGAGGTCAGCAAACCCGGAAGTGAGGTCACCACACCCGGAAGTGAGGTCACCAAACCCGGAAGTGAGGTCACCACACCCGGAAGTGAGGTCACCAAACCCGGAAGTGACGTCACTAAACCCGGAAGTGAGGTCACCAAATCCGGAAGTGAGGTCACCACACCCGGAAGTGAGGTCACCAAACCCGGAAGTGACGTCACGAAACCCGGAAGTGAGGTCAGCAAACCCGGAAGTGACGTCACCACACCCGGAAGTGAGGTCACCAAACCCGGAAGTGAGGTCACCACACCCGGAAGTGAGGTCACCAAACCCGGAAGTGACGTCACTAAACCCGGAAGTGAGTTCAGCATACCCGGAAGTGACGTCACCACACCCGGAAGTGAGGTCACCACACCCGGAAGTGAGGTCAGCAAACCCGGAAGTGAGGTCACCACACCCGGAAGTGAGGTCACCAAACCCGGAAGTGACGTCACTAAACCCGGAAGTGAGGTCAGCATACCCGGAAGTGACGTCACCACACCCGGAAGTGAGGTCACCACACCCGGAAGTGAGGTCACCAAACCCGGAAAGTGACGTCACTAAACGCGGAAGTGAGGTCACCACACCTGGAAGTGAGGTCAGCAAACCCGGAAGTGAGGTCACCACACCCGGAAGTGAGGTCAGCAAACCCGGAAGTGAGGTCAGCAAACCCGGAAGTGAGGTCACCACACCCGGAAGTGAGGTCACCAAACCCGGAAGTGAGGTCACCACACCCGGAAGTGAGGTCACCAAACCCGGAAGTGACGTCACTAAACCCGGAAGTGAGGTCAGCATACCCGGAAGTGACGTCACCACACCCGGAAGTGAGGTCACCACACCCGGAAGTGAGGTCACCAAACCCGGAAGTGAGGTCACCAAACCCGGAAGTGAGGTCAACAAACCCGGAAGTGAGGTAAGCAGACCAGGAAAGTGAGGTCTGCTAATTCGGAACTCAGGTCTGCAAACCCAGAAGTGACTTCAGCAGACCCAGAAGTGACTTCAGCAAACCCGGAAGTGAGGTCAGCAAACCCGGAAGTGAGGTCACCACACCCGGAAGTGAGGTCACCAAACCCGGAAGTGACGTCACTAAACCCGGAAGTGAGGACACCACACCCAGAAGTGAGGTCACCAAACCCGGAAGTGAGGTCACCAAACCCGGAAGTGATGTCACTAAACCCGGAAGTGAGGTCAACACACCCGGAATTGACGTCACTAAACCCGGAAGTGAGGTCAGCATACCCGGAAGTGAGGTAAGCTGACCAGGAAAGTGAGGTCTGCTAATTCGGAACTCAGGTCTGCAAACCCAGAAGTGACTTCAGCAGACCCAGAAGTGACTTCAGCAAACCCGGAAGTGAGGTCAGCAAACCCGGAAGTGAGGTCACCACACCCGGAAGTAAGGTCAGCAAACCCGGAAGTGAGGTCACCACACCCGGAAGTGAGGTCACCAAACCCGGAAGTGACGTCACTAAACCCGGAAGTGAGGTCAGCAAACCCGGAAGTGAGGTCAGCAAACCCGGAAGTGAGGTCACCACACCCGGAAGTGAGGTCACCAAACCCGGAAGTGAGGTCACCACACCCGGAAGTGAGGTCACCAAACCCGGAAGTGACGTCACTAAACCCGGAAGTGAGGTCACCAAACCCGGAAGTGACGTCACTAAACCCGGAAGTGATGTCAGCAAACCCGGAAGTGAGGTCAGCAAACCCGGAAGTGAGGTCACCACACGCGGAAGTGAGGTCAGCAAACCCGGAAGTGAGGTCACCACACCCGGAAGTGAGGTCACCAAACCCGGAAGTGACGTCACTAAACCCGGAAGTGAGGTCACCACACCCAGAAGTGAGGTCACCAAACCCGGAAGTGAGGTCACCAAACCCGGAAGTGACGTCACTAAACCCGGAAGTGAGGTCAGCATACCCGGAAGTGACGTCACCACACCCGGAAGTGAGGTCAGCAAACCCGGAAGTGAGGTCACCAAACCCGGAAGTGACGTCACTAAACCCGGAAGTGATGTCAGCAAACCCGGAAGTGAGGTCAGCAAACCCGGAAGTGAGGTCACCACATCCGGAAGTGAGGTCAGCAAACCCGGAAGTGAGGTCACCACACCCGGAAGTGAGGTCAGCAAACCCGGAAGTGAGGTCACCACACCCGGAAGTGAGGTCACCAAACCCGGAAGTGACGTCACTAAACCCGGAAGTGATGTCAGCAAACCCGGAAGTGAGGTCAGCAAACCCGGAAGTGAGGTCACCACACCCGGAAGTGATGTCAGCAAACCCGGAAGTGAGGTCACCACACCCGGAAGTGAGGTCACCAAACCCGGAAGTGACGTCACTAAACCCGGAAGTGAGGTCACCACACCCGGAAGTGCGGTCACCAAACCCGGAAGTGACGTCACTAAACCCGGAAGTGATGTCAGCAAACCCGGAAGTGAGGTCAGCAAACCCGGAAGTGAGGTCACCACACCCGGAAGTGAGGTCAGCAAACCCGGAAGTGAGGTCACCAAACCCGGAAGTGAGGTCAACAAACCCGGAAGTGAGGTAAGCTGACCAGGAAAGTGAGGTCTGCTAATTCGGAACTCAGGTCTGCAAACCCAGAAGTGACTTCAGCAGACCCAGAAGTGACTTCAGCAAACCCGGAAGTGAGGTCAGCAAACCCGGAAGTGAGGTCACCACACCCGGAAGTGAGGTCACCACACCCGGAAGTGAGGTCACCAAACCTGGAAGTGACGTCACTAAACCCGGAAGTGAGGTCAGCATACCCGGAAGTGACGTCACCACACCCGGAAGTGATGTCAGCAAACCCGGAAGTGAGGTCACCAAACCCGGAAGTGACGTCACTAAACCCGGAAGTGATGTCAGCAAACCCGGAAGTGACGTCACTAAACCCGGAAGTGAGGTCAGCAAACCCGGAAGTGAGGTCAGCAAACCCGGAAGTGAGGTCACCACACCCGGAAGTGAGGTCACCAAACCCGGAAGTGAGGTCACCACACCCGGAAGTGAGGTCACCAAACCCGGAAGTGACGTCACTAAACCCGGAAGTGAGGTCAGCATACCCGGAAGTGAGGTCACTAAACCCGGAAGTGAGGTCAACACACCCGGAATTGACGTCACTAAACCCGGAAGTGAGGTCAGCATACCCGGAAGTGAGGTCAGCAAACCCGGAAGTGAGGTCACCACACCCGGAAGTGAGGTCACCAAACCCGGAAGTGAGGTCACCACACCCGGAAGTGAGGTCACCAAACCCGGAAGTGACGTCACTAAACCCGTAAGTGAGGTCAGCAAACCCGGAAGTGAGGTCAGCAAACCCGGAAGTGAGGTCACCACACCCGGAAGTGCGGTCACCAAACCCGGAAGTTACGTCACTAAACCCGGAAGTGAGGTCAGCAAACCCAGAAGTGACTTCAGCAGACCCAGAAGTGACTTCAGCAAACCCGGAAGTGAGGTCAGCAAACCCGGAAGTGAGGTCACCAAACCCGGAAGTGAGGTCACCACACCCGGAAATGAGGTCAGCAAACCCGGAAGTGAGGTCAGCAAACCCGGAAGTGAGGTCACCACACCCGGAAGTGAGGTAACCAAACCCGGAAGTGAGGTCACCACACCCGGAAGTGAGGTCAGCAAACCCGGAAGTGACGTCACTAAACCCGAAAGTGATGTCAGCAAACCCGGAAGTGAGGTCAGCAAACCCGGAAGTGAGGTCACCACACCCGGAAGTGATGTCAGCAAACCCGGAAGTGAGGTCACCACACCCGGAAGTGAGGTCACCAAACCCGGAAGTGAGGTCACCACACCCGGAAGTGAGGTCACCAAACCCGGAAGTGACGTCACTAAACCCGGAAGTGAGGTCAGCAAACCCGGAAGTGAGGTCAGCAAACCCGGAAGTGAGGTCACCACACCCGGAAGTGAGGTCACCAAACCCGGAAGTGACGTCACTAAACCCGGAAGTGAGGTCAGCAAACCCAGAAGTGACTTCAGCAGACCCAGAAGTGACTTCAGCAAACCCGGAAGTGAGGTCAGCAAACCCGGAAGTGAGGTCAGCAAACCCGGAAGTGAGGTCACCACACCCGGAAGTGACGTCACTAAACCCGGAAGTGATGTCAGCAAACCCGGAAGTGAGGTCAGCAAACCCGGAAGTGAGGTCACCACACCCGGAAGTGAGGTCACCAAACCCGGAAGTGAGGTCACCACACCCGGAAGTGAGGTCACCAAACCCGGAAGTGACGTCACTAAACCCGGAAGTGAGGTCAGCATACCCGGAAGTGACGTCACCACACCCGGAAGTGAGGTCACCACACCCGGAAGTGAGGTCACCAAACCCGGAAGTGACGTCACTAAACCCGGAAGTGATGTCAGCAAACCCGGAAGTGAGGTCAGCAAACCCGGAAGTGAGGTCACCACACCCGGAAGTGAGGTCAGCAAACCCGGAAGTGAGGTCACCACACCCGGAAGTGAGGTCAGCAAACCCGGAAGTGAGGTCACCACACCCGGAAGTGAGGTCACCAAACCCGGAAGTGAGGTCACCACACCCGGAAGTGAGGTCACCACACCCGGAAGTGACGTCACTAAACCCGGAAGTGAGGTCAGCATACCCGGAAGTGACGTCACCACACCCGGAAGTGAGGTCACCACACCCGGAAGTGAGGTCACCAAACCCGGAAGTGACGTCACTAAACCCGGAAGTGAGGTCAGCAAACCCGGAAGTGAGGTCACCACACCCGGAAGTGAGGTCACCAAACCCGGAAGTGAGGTCACCACACCCGGAAGTGAGGTCACCAAACCTGGAAGTGACGTCACTAAACCCGGAAGTGAGGTCAGCATACCCGGAAGTGACGTCACCACACCCGGAAGTGATGTCAGCAAACCCGGAAGTGAGGTCACCAAACCCGGAAGTGACGTCACTAAACCCGGAAGTGATGTCAGCAAACCCGGAAGTGACGTCACTAAACCCGGAAGTGAGGTCAGCAAACCCGGAAGTGAGGTCAGCAAACCCGGAAGTGAGGTCACCACACCCGGAAGTGAGGTCACCAAACCCGGAAGTGAGGTCACCACACCCGGAAGTGAGGTCACCAAACCCGGAAGTGACGTCACTAAACCCGGAAGTGAGGTCAGCATACCCGGAAGTGAGGTCACTAAACCCGGAAGTGAGGTCAACACACCCGGAATTGACGTCACTAAACCCGGAAGTGAGGTCAGCATACCCGGAAGTGAGGTCAGCAAACCCGGAAGTGAGGTCACCACACCCGGAAGTGAGGTCACCAAACCCGGAAGTGAGGTCACCACACCCGGAAGTGAGGTCACCAAACCCGGAAGTGACGTCACTAAACCCGTAAGTGAGGTCAGCAAACCCGGAAGTGAGGTCAGCAAACCCGGAAGTGAGGTCACCACACCCGGAAGTGCGGTCACCAAACCCGGAAGTTACGTCACTAAACCCGGAAGTGAGGTCAGCAAACCCAGAAGTGACTTCAGCAGACCCAGAAGTGACTTCAGCAAACCCGGAAGTGAGGTCAGCAAACCCGGAAGTGAGGTCACCAAACCCGGAAGTGAGGTCACCACACCCGGAAATGAGGTCAGCAAACCCGGAAGTGAGGTCAGCAAACCCGGAAGTGAGGTCACCACACCCGGAAGTGAGGTAACCAAACCCGGAAGTGAGGTCACCACACCCGGAAGTGAGGTCAGCAAACCCGGAAGTGACGTCACTAAACCCGAAAGTGATGTCAGCAAACCCGGAAGTGAGGTCAGCAAACCCGGAAGTGAGGTCAACAAACCCGGAAGTGAGGTAAGCAGACCAGGAAAGTGAGGTCTGCTAATTCGGAACTCAGGTCTGCAAACCCAGAAGTGACTTCAGCAGACCCAGAAGTGACTTCAGCAAACCCGGAAGTGAGGTCAGCAAACCCGGAAGTGAGGTCACCACACCCGGAAGTGAGGTCACCACACCCGGAAGTGAGGTCACCAAACCCGGAAGTGAAGTCACTAAACCCGGAAGTGATGTCACTAAACCCGGAAGTGAGGTCAGCAAACCCGTAAGTGAGGTCAGCAAACCCGGAAGTGAGGTCAGCAAACCCGTAAGTGAGGTCACCACACCCGGAAGTGAGGTCAGCAAACCCGGAAGTGAGGTCAGCAAACCCGTAAGTGAGGTCACCACACCCGGAAGTGAGGTCAGCAAACCCGGTAGTGAGGTCACTAAACCCGGAAGTGAGGTCACCAAACCCGGAAGTGACGTCACTAAACCCGGAAGTGAGGTCAGCAAACCCGGAAGTGAGGTCACCAAACCCGGAAGTGAGGTCAGCAAACCCGGAAGTGAGGTCACCAAACCCGGAAGTGACGTCACTAAACCCGGAAGTGAGGTCACCAAACCCGGAAGTGATGTCAGCAAACCCGGAAGTGAGGTCACCACACCAGGAAGTGAGGTCAGCAAACCCGGAAGTGAGGTCACCACACCAGGAAGTGAGGTCACCAAACTCGGAAGTGACGTCACTAAACCCGGAAGTGAGGTCACCAAACCCGGAAGTGAGGTCACCACACCCGGAAGTGAGGTCACCAAACCCGGAAGTGAGGTCACCACACCCGGAAGTGAGGTCACCAAACCTGGAAGTGACGTCACTAAACCCGGAAGTGAGGTCAGCATACCCGGAAGTGACGTCACCACACCCGGAAGTGATGTCAGCAAACCCGGAAGTGAGGTCACCAAACCCAGAAGTGACGTCACTAAACCCGGAAGTGATGTCAGCAAACCCGGAAGTGACGTCACTAAACCCGGAAGTGAGGTCAGCAAACCCGGAAGTGAGGTCAGCAAACCCGGAAGTGAGGTCACCACACCCAGAAGTGAGGTCACCAAACCCGGAAGTGAGGTCACCACACCCGGAAGTGAGGTCACCAAACCCGGAAGTGACGTCACTAAACCCGGAAGTGATGTCAGCAAACCCGGAAGTGAGGTCAGCAAACCCGGAAGTGATGTCAGCAAACCCGGAAGTGAGGTCACCAAATCCGGAAGTGAGGTCACCACACCCGGAAGTGAGGTCACCAAACCCGGAAGTGACGTCACTAAACCCGGAAGTGAGTTCAGCATACCCGGAAGTGACGTCACCACACCCGGAAGTGAGGTCACCAAACCCGGAAGTGACGTCACTAAACCCGGAAGTGAGGTCAGCAAATCCGGAAGTGAGGTCAGCAAACCCGGAAGTGAGGTCACCACACCCGGAAGTGAGGTCACCAAACCCGGAAGTGAGGTCACCACACCCGGAAGTGAGGTCAGCAAACCCGGAAGTAAGGTCACCACACCCGGAAGTGAGATCAGCATACCCGGAAGTGACGTCACCACACCCGGAAGTGAGGTCACCACACCCGGAAGTGAGGTCACCAAACCCGGAAGTGACGTCACTAAACCTGGAAGTGATGTCAGCAAACCCGGAAGTGAGGTCAGCAAACCCGGAAGTGAGGTCACCACACCCGGAAGTGAGGTCACCAAACCCGGAAGTGAGGTCACCACACCCGGAAGTGAGGTCACCAAACCTGGAAGTGACGTCACTAAACCCGGAAGTGAGGTCAGCATACCCGGAAGTGACGTCACCACACCCGGAAGTGATGTCAGCAAACCCGGAAGTGAGGTCACCAAACCCAGAAGTGACGTCACTAAACCCGGAAGTGATGTCAGCAAACCCGGAAGTGACGTCACTAAACCCGGAAGTGAGGTCAGCAAACCCGGAAGTGAGGTCAGCAAACCCGGAAGTGAGGTCACCACACCCAGAAGTGAGGTCACCAAACCCGGAAGTGAGGTCACCACACCCGGAAGTGAGGTCACCAAACCCGGAAGTGACGTCACTAAACCCGGAAGTGATGTCAGCAAACCCGGAAGTGAGGTCAGCAAACCCGGAAGTGATGTCAGCAAACCCGGAAGTGAGGTCACCAAATCCGGAAGTGAGGTCACCACACCCGGAAGTGAGGTCACCAAACCCGGAAGTGACGTCACTAAACCCGGAAGTGAGTTCAGCATACCCGGAAGTGACGTCACCACACCCGGAAGTGAGGTCACCAAACCCGGAAGTGACGTCACTAAACCCGGAAGTGAGGTCAGCAAATCCGGAAGTGAGGTCAGCAAACCCGGAAGTGAGGTCACCACACCCGGAAGTGAGGTCACCAAACCCGGAAGTGAGGTCACCACACCCGGAAGTGAGGTCAGCAAACCCGGAAGTAAGGTCACCACACCCGGAAGTGAGATCAGCATACCCGGAAGTGACGTCACCACACCCGGAAGTGAGGTCACCACACCCAGAAGTGAGGTCACCAAACCCGGAAGTGACGTCACTAAACCTGGAAGTGATGTCAGCAAACCCGGAAGTGAGGTCAGCAAACCCGGAAGTGAGGTCACCACACCCGGAAGTGAGGTCAGCAAACCCGGAAGTGAGGTCACGACACCCGGAAGTGAGGTCACCAAACCCGGAAGTGACGTCACTAAACCCGGAAGTGAGGTCACCACACCCAGAAGTGAGGTCACCAAACCCGGAAGTGCGGTCACCAAACCCGGAAGTGAGGTCAGCAAACCCGGAAGTGAGGTCACCACACCCGGAAGTGATGTCAGCAAACCCGGAAGTGAGGTCAGCAAACCCGGAAGTGAGGTCACCACACCCGGAAGTGAGGTCAGCAAACCCGGAAGTGAGGTCACCACACCCGGAAGTGAGGTCACCAAACCCGGAAGTGACGTCACTAAACCCGGAAGTGAGGTCAGCAAACCCGGAAGTGAGGTCAGCAGACCAGGAAAGTGAGGTCTGCTAATTCGGAACTCAGGTCTGCAAACCCAGAAGTGACTTCAGCAGACCCAGAAGTGACTTCAGCAAACCCGGAAGTGAGGTCAGCAAACCCGGAAGTGAGGTCACCACACCCGGAAGTGAGGTCACCAAACCCGGAAGTGACGTCACTAAACCCGGAAGTGAGGTCAGCAAACCCGGAAGTGAGGTCAGCAAACCCGGAAGTGAGGTCACCACACCCGGAAGTGAGGTCACCAAACCCGGAAGTGAGGTCACCACACCCGGAAGTGAGGTCACCAAACCCGGAAGTGACATCACTAAACCCGGAAGTGAGGTCAGCATACCCCGAAGTGACGTCACCACACCCGGAAGTGAGGTCACCAAACCCGGAAGTGACGTCACTAAACCAGGAAGTGATGTCAGGAAACCCGGAAGTGAGGTCAGCAAACCCGGAAGTGAGGTCACCACACCCGGAAGTGAGGTCAGCAAACACGGAAGTGAGGTCACCACACCCGGAAGTGAGGTCACCAAACCCGGAAGTGACGTCACTAAACCCGGAAGTGAGGTCACCACATCCAGAAGTGAGGTCACCAAACCCGGAAGTGAGGTCACCAAACCCGGAAGTGACGTCACTAAACCCGGAAGTGAGGTCAACACACCCGGAATTGCCGTCACTAAACCCGGAAGTGAGGTCAGCAAACCCGGAAGTGAGGTCACCACACCCGGAAGTGAGGTCAGCAAACCCGGAAGTGAGGTCACCAAACCCGGAAGTGACGTCACTAAACCCGGAAGTGATGTCAGCAAACCCGGAAGTGAGGTCAGCAAACCCGGAAGTGAGGTCACCACACCCGGAAGTGAGGTCACCAAACCCGGAAGTGAGGTCACCACACCCGGAAGTGAGGTCACCAAACCCGGAAGTGACGTCACTAAACCCGGAAGTGAGGTCAGCAAACCCGGAAGTGAGGTCAGCAAACCCGGAAGTGAGGTCACCACACCCGGAAGTGAGGTCACCAAACCCGGAAGTGAGGTCACCACACCCGGAAGTGAGGTCAGCAAACCCGGAAGTAAGGTCACCACACCCGGAAGTGAGATCAGCATACCCGGAAGTGACGTCACCACACCCGGAAGTGACGTCACCACACCCGGAAGTGAGGTCACCAAACCCGGAAGTGACGTCACTAAACCTGGAAGTGATGTCAGCAAACCCGGAAGTGAGGTCAGCAAACCCGGAAGTGAGGTCACCACACCCGGAAGTGAGGTCAGCAAACCCGGAAGTGAGGTCACGACACCCGGAAGTGAGGTCACCAAACCCGGAAGTGACGTCACTAAACCCGGAAGTGAGGTCACCACACCCAGAAGTGAGGTCACCAAACCCGGAAGTGAGGTCACCAAACCCGGAAGTGAGGTCAGCAAACCCGGAAGTGAGGTCACCACACCCGGAAGTGATGTCAGCAAACCCGGAAGTGAGGTCAGCAAACCCGGAAGTGAGGTCACCACACCCGGAAGTGAGGTCAGCAAACCCGGAAGTGAGGTCACCACACCCGGAAGTGAGGTCACCAAACCCGGAAGTGACGTCACTAAACCCGGAAGTGAGGTCAGCAAACCCGGAAGTGAGGTCACCACACCCGGAAGTGAGGTCACCAAACCCGGAAGTGACGTCACTAAACCCGGAAGTGAGGTCAGCAAACCCGGAAGTGAGGTAAGCAGACCAGGAAAGTGAGGTCTGCTAATTCGGAACTCAGGTCTGCAAACCCAGAAGTGACTTCAGCAGACCCAGAAGTGACTTCAGCAAACCCGGAAGTGAGGTCAGCAAACCCGGAAGTGAGGTCACCACACCCGGAAGTGAGGTCACCAAACCCGGAAGTGACGTCACTAAACCCGGAAGTGAGGTCAGCAAACCCGGAAGTGAGGTCAGCAAACCCGGAAGTGAGGTCACCGCACCCGGAAGTGAGGTCAGCAAACCCGGAAGTGAGGTCACCAAACCCGGAAGTGACGTCACCACACCCGGAAGTGAGGTCACCACACCCGGAAGTGAGGTCACCAAACCCGGAAGTGACGTCACTAAACCCGGAAGTGATGTCAGCAAACCCGGAAGTGAGGTCAGCAAACCCGGAAGTGAGGTCACCACACCCGGAAGTGAGGTCAGCAAACCCGGAAGTGAGGTCACCAAACCCGGAAGTGAGGTCACCACACCCGGAAGTGAGCTAAGCAGACCAGGAAAGTGAGGTCTGCTAATTCGGAACTCAGGTCTGCAAACCCAGAAGTGACTTCAGCAGACCCAGAAGTGACTTCAGCAAACCCGGAAGTGAGGTCACCACACCCGGAAGTAAGGTCAGCAAACCCGGAAGTGAGGTCACCACACCCGGAAGTGAGGTCAGCAAACCCGGAAGTGAGGTCACCACACCCGGAAGTGAGGTCAGCAAACCCAGAAGTGACTTCAGCAGACCCAGAAGTGACTTCAGCAAACCCGGAAGTGAGGTCAGCAAACCCGGAAGAGAGGTCAGCAAACCCGGAAGTGAGGTCACCAAACCCAAAAGTGACGTCACTAAACCCGGAAGTGAGGTCAGCAAACCCGGAAGTGACGTCACTAAACCCGGAAGTGAGGTCAGCAAACCCGGAAGTGAGGTCAGCAAACCCGGAAGTGAGGTCACTAAACCCGGAAGTGTAGTCAGCAAACCCGGAAGTGAGGTCAGCAAACCCGGAAGTGAGGTCACCACACCCGGAAGTGAGGTCACCAAACCCGGAAGTGAGGTCACCACACCCGGAAGTGAGGTCACCAAACCCGGAAGTGACGTCACTAAACCCGGAAGTGAGGTCACCAAATCCGGAAGTGAGGTCACCACACCCGGAAGTGAGGTCACCAAACCCGGAAGTGACGTCACGAAACCCGGAAGTGAGGTCAGCAAACCCGGAAGTGACGTCACCACACCCGGAAGTGAGGTCACCAAACCCGGAAGTGAGGTCACCACACCCGGAAGTGAGGTCACCAAACCCGGAAGTGACGTCACTAAACCCGGAAGTGAGTTCAGCATACCCGGAAGTGACGTCACCACACCCGGAAGTGAGGTCACCACACCCGGAAGTGAGGTCAGCAAACCCGGAAGTGAGGTCACCACACCCGGAAGTGAGGTCACCAAACCCGGAAGTGACGTCACTAAACCCGGAAGTGAGGTCAGCATACCCGGAAGTGACGTCACCACACCCGGAAGTGAGGTCACCACACCCGGAAGTGAGGTCACCAAACCCGGAAAGTGACGTCACTAAACGCGGAAGTGAGGTCACCACACCTGGAAGTGAGGTCAGCAAACCCGGAAGTGAGGTCACCACACCCGGAAGTGAGGTCAGCAAACCCGGAAGTGAGGTCAGCAAACCCGGAAGTGAGGTCACCACACCCGGAAGTGAGGTCACCAAACCCGGAAGTGAGGTCACCACACCCGGAAGTGAGGTCACCAAACCCGGAAGTGACGTCACTAAACCCGGAAGTGAGGTCAGCATACCCGGAAGTGACGTCACCACACCCGGAAGTGAGGTCACCACACCCGGAAGTGAGGTCACCAAACCCGGAAGTGAGGTCACCAAACCCGGAAGTGAGGTCAACAAACCCGGAAGTGAGGTAAGCAGACCAGGAAAGTGAGGTCTGCTAATTCGGAACTCAGGTCTGCAAACCCAGAAGTGACTTCAGCAGACCCAGAAGTGACTTCAGCAAACCCGGAAGTGAGGTCAGCAAACCCGGAAGTGAGGTCACCACACCCGGAAGTGAGGTCACCAAACCCGGAAGTGACGTCACTAAACCCGGAAGTGAGGTCACCACACCCAGAAGTGAGGTCACCAAACCCGGAAGTGAGGTCACCAAACCCGGAAGTGATGTCACTAAACCCGGAAGTGAGGTCAACACACCCGGAATTGACGTCACTAAACCCGGAAGTGAGGTCAGCATACCCGGAAGTGAGGTAAGCTGACCAGGAAAGTGAGGTCTGCTAATTCGGAACTCAGGTCTGCAAACCCAGAAGTGACTTCAGCAGACCCAGAAGTGACTTCAGCAAACCCGGAAGTGAGGTCAGCAAACCCGGAAGTGAGGTCACCACACCCGGAAGTAAGGTCAGCAAACCCGGAAGTGAGGTCACCACACCCGGAAGTGAGGTCACCAAACCCGGAAGTGACGTCACTAAACCCGGAAGTGAGGTCAGCAAACCCGGAAGTGAGGTCAGCAAACCCGGAAGTGAGGTCACCACACCCGGAAGTGAGGTCACCAAACCCGGAAGTGAGGTCACCACACCCGGAAGTGAGGTCACCAAACCCGGAAGTGACGTCACTAAACCCGGAAGTGAGGTCACCAAACCCGGAAGTGACGTCACTAAACCCGGAAGTGATGTCAGCAAACCCGGAAGTGAGGTCAGCAAACCCGGAAGTGAGGTCACCACACGCGGAAGTGAGGTCAGCAAACCCGGAAGTGAGGTCACCACACCCGGAAGTGAGGTCACCAAACCCGGAAGTGACGTCACTAAACCCGGAAGTGAGGTCACCACACCCAGAAGTGAGGTCACCAAACCCGGAAGTGAGGTCACCAAACCCGGAAGTGACGTCACTAAACCCGGAAGTGAGGTCAGCATACCCGGAAGTGACGTCACCACACCCGGAAGTGAGGTCACCACACCCGGAAGTGAGGTCACCAAACCCGGAAGTGACGTCACTAAACCCGGAAGTGATGTCAGCAAACCCGGAAGTGAGGTCAGCAAACCCGGAAGTGAGGTCACCACATCCGGAAGTGAGGTCAGCAAACCCGGAAGTGAGGTCACCACACCCGGAAGTGAGGTCAGCAAACCCGGAAGTGAGGTCACCACACCCGGAAGTGAGGTCACCAAACCCGGAAGTGACGTCACTAAACCCGGAAGTGATGTCAGCAAACCCGGAAGTGAGGTCAGCAAACCCGGAAGTGAGGTCACCACACCCGGAAGTGATGTCAGCAAACCCGGAAGTGAGGTCACCACACCCGGAAGTGAGGTCACCAAACCCGGAAGTGACGTCACTAAACCCGGAAGTGAGGTCACCACACCCGGAAGTGCGGTCACCAAACCCGGAAGTGACGTCACTAAACCCGGAAGTGATGTCAGCAAACCCGGAAGTGAGGTCAGCAAACCCGGAAGTGAGGTCACCACACCCGGAAGTGAGGTCAGCAAACCCGGAAGTGAGGTCACCAAACCCGGAAGTGAGGTCAACAAACCCGGAAGTGAGGTAAGCTGACCAGGAAAGTGAGGTCTGCTAATTCGGAACTCAGGTCTGCAAACCCAGAAGTGACTTCAGCAGACCCAGAAGTGACTTCAGCAAACCCGGAAGTGAGGTCAGCAAACCCGGAAGTGAGGTCACCACACCCGGAAGTGAGGTCACCACACCCGGAAGTGAGGTCACCAAACCTGGAAGTGACGTCACTAAACCCGGAAGTGAGGTCAGCATACCCGGAAGTGACGTCACCACACCCGGAAGTGATGTCAGCAAACCCGGAAGTGAGGTCACCAAACCCGGAAGTGACGTCACTAAACCCGGAAGTGATGTCAGCAAACCCGGAAGTGACGTCACTAAACCCGGAAGTGAGGTCAGCAAACCCGGAAGTGAGGTCAGCAAACCCGGAAGTGAGGTCACCACACCCGGAAGTGAGGTCACCAAACCCGGAAGTGAGGTCACCACACCCGGAAGTGAGGTCACCAAACCCGGAAGTGACGTCACTAAACCCGGAAGTGAGGTCAGCATACCCGGAAGTGAGGTCACTAAACCCGGAAGTGAGGTCAACACACCCGGAATTGACGTCACTAAACCCGGAAGTGAGGTCAGCATACCCGGAAGTGAGGTCAGCAAACCCGGAAGTGAGGTCACCACACCCGGAAGTGAGGTCACCAAACCCGGAAGTGAGGTCACCACACCCGGAAGTGAGGTCACCAAACCCGGAAGTGACGTCACTAAACCCGTAAGTGAGGTCAGCAAACCCGGAAGTGAGGTCAGCAAACCCGGAAGTGAGGTCACCACACCCGGAAGTGCGGTCACCAAACCCGGAAGTTACGTCACTAAACCCGGAAGTGAGGTCAGCAAACCCAGAAGTGACTTCAGCAGACCCAGAAGTGACTTCAGCAAACCCGGAAGTGAGGTCAGCAAACCCGGAAGTGAGGTCACCAAACCCGGAAGTGAGGTCACCACACCCGGAAATGAGGTCAGCAAACCCGGAAGTGAGGTCAGCAAACCCGGAAGTGAGGTCACCACACCCGGAAGTGAGGTAACCAAACCCGGAAGTGAGGTCACCACACCCGGAAGTGAGGTCAGCAAACCCGGAAGTGACGTCACTAAACCCGAAAGTGATGTCAGCAAACCCGGAAGTGAGGTCAGCAAACCCGGAAGTGAGGTCACCACACCCGGAAGTGATGTCAGCAAACCCGGAAGTGAGGTCACCACACCCGGAAGTGAGGTCACCAAACCCGGAAGTGAGGTCACCACACCCGGAAGTGAGGTCACCAAACCCGGAAGTGACGTCACTAAACCCGGAAGTGAGGTCAGCAAACCCGGAAGTGAGGTCAGCAAACCCGGAAGTGAGGTCACCACACCCGGAAGTGAGGTCACCAAACCCGGAAGTGACGTCACTAAACCCGGAAGTGAGGTCAGCAAACCCAGAAGTGACTTCAGCAGACCCAGAAGTGACTTCAGCAAACCCGGAAGTGAGGTCAGCAAACCCGGAAGTGAGGTCAGCAAACCCGGAAGTGAGGTCACCACACCCGGAAGTGACGTCACTAAACCCGGAAGTGATGTCAGCAAACCCGGAAGTGAGGTCAGCAAACCCGGAAGTGAGGTCACCACACCCGGAAGTGAGGTCACCAAACCCGGAAGTGAGGTCACCACACCCGGAAGTGAGGTCAGCATACCCGGAAGTGACGTCACCACACCCGGAAGTGAGGTCACCACACCCGGAAGTGAGGTCACCAAACCCGGAAGTGACGTCACTAAACCCGGAAGTGATGTCAGCAAACCCGGAAGTGAGGTCAGCAAACCCGGAAGTGAGGTCACCACACCCGGAAGTGAGGTCAGCAAACCCGGAAGTGAGGTCACCACACCCGGAAGTGAGGTCAGCAAACCCGGAAGTGAGGTCACCACACCCGGAAGTGAGGTCACCAAACCCGGAAGTGAGGTCACCACACCCGGAAGTGAGGTCACCACACCCGGAAGTGACGTCACTAAACCCGGAAGTGAGGTCAGCATACCCGGAAGTGACGTCACCACACCCGGAAGTGAGGTCACCACACCCGGAAGTGAGGTCACCAAACCCGGAAGTGACGTCACTAAACCCGGAAGTGAGGTCAGCAAACCCGGAAGTGAGGTCACCACACCCGGAAGTGAGGTCACCAAACCCGGAAGTGAGGTCACCACACCCGGAAGTGAGGTCACCAAACCTGGAAGTGACGTCACTAAACCCGGAAGTGAGGTCAGCATACCCGGAAGTGACGTCACCACACCCGGAAGTGATGTCAGCAAACCCGGAAGTGAGGTCACCAAACCCGGAAGTGACGTCACTAAACCCGGAAGTGATGTCAGCAAACCCGGAAGTGACGTCACTAAACCCGGAAGTGAGGTCAGCAAACCCGGAAGTGAGGTCAGCAAACCCGGAAGTGAGGTCACCACACCCGGAAGTGAGGTCACCAAACCCGGAAGTGAGGTCACCACACCCGGAAGTGAGGTCACCAAACCCGGAAGTGACGTCACTAAACCCGGAAGTGAGGTCAGCATACCCGGAAGTGAGGTCACTAAACCCGGAAGTGAGGTCAACACACCCGGAATTGACGTCACTAAACCCGGAAGTGAGGTCAGCATACCCGGAAGTGAGGTCAGCAAACCCGGAAGTGAGGTCACCACACCCGGAAGTGAGGTCACCAAACCCGGAAGTGAGGTCACCACACCCGGAAGTGAGGTCACCAAACCCGGAAGTGACGTCACTAAACCCGTAAGTGAGGTCAGCAAACCCGGAAGTGAGGTCAGCAAACCCGGAAGTGAGGTCACCACACCCGGAAGTGCGGTCACCAAACCCGGAAGTTACGTCACTAAACCCGGAAGTGAGGTCAGCAAACCCAGAAGTGACTTCAGCAGACCCAGAAGTGACTTCAGCAAACCCGGAAGTGAGGTCAGCAAACCCGGAAGTGAGGTCACCAAACCCGGAAGTGAGGTCACCACACCCGGAAATGAGGTCAGCAAACCCGGAAGTGAGGTCAGCAAACCCGGAAGTGAGGTCACCACACCCGGAAGTGAGGTAACCAAACCCGGAAGTGAGGTCACCACACCCGGAAGTGAGGTCAGCAAACCCGGAAGTGACGTCACTAAACCCGAAAGTGATGTCAGCAAACCCGGAAGTGAGGTCAGCAAACCCGGAAGTGAGGTCACCACACCCGGAAGTGATGTCAGCAAACCCGGAAGTGAGGTCACCACACCCGGAAGTGAGGTCACCAAACCCGGAAGTGAGGTCACCACACCCGGAAGTGAGGTCACCAAACCCGGAAGTGACGTCACTAAACCCGGAAGTGAGGTCAGCAAACCCGGAAGTGAGGTCAGCAAACCCGGAAGTGAGGTCACCACACCCGGAAGTGAGGTCACCAAACCCGGAAGTGACGTCACTAAACCCGGAAGTGAGGTCAGCAAACCCAGAAGTGACTTCAGCAGACCCAGAAGTGACTTCAGCAAACCCGGAAGTGAGGTCAGCAAACCCGGAAGTGAGGTCAGCAAACCCGGAAGTGAGGTCACCACACCCGGAAGTGACGTCACTAAACCCGGAAGTGATGTCAGCAAACCCGGAAGTGAGGTCAGCAAACCCGGAAGTGAGGTCACCACACCCGGAAGTGAGGTCACCAAACCCGGAAGTGAGGTCACCACACCCGGAAGTGAGGTCACCAAACCCGGAAGTGAGGTCACCACACACAGAAGTGAGGTCACCAAACCCGGAAGTGAGGTCACCAAACCCGGAAGTGACGTCACTAAACTCGGAAGTGAGGTCAGCATACCCGGAAGTGACGTCACCACACCCGGAAGTGAGGTCACCACACCCGGAAGTGAGGTCACCAAACCCGGAAGTGACGTCACTAAACCCGGAAGTGATGTCAGCAAACCCGGAAGTGAGGTCAGCAAACCCGGAAGTGAGGTCACCACATCCGGAAGTGAGGTCAGCAAACCCGGAAGTGAGGTCACCACACCCGGAAGTGAGGTCAGCAAACCCGGAAGTGAGGTCACCACACCCGGAAGTGAGGTCACCAAACCCGGAAGTGACGTCACTAAACCCGGAAGTGATGTCAGCAAACCCGGAAGTGAGGTCAGCAAACCCGTAAGTGAGGTCACCACACCCGGAAGTGAGGTCAGCAAACCCGGTAGTGAGGTCACTAAACCCGGAAGTGAGGTCACCAAACCCGGAAGTGACGTCACTAAACCCGGAAGTGAGGTCAGCAAACCCGGAAGTGAGGTCACCACACCCGGAAGTGAGGTCACCAAACCCGGAAGTGAGGTCACCACACCCGGAAGTGAGGTCACCAAACCTGGAAGTGACGTCACTAAACCCGGAAGTGAGGTCAGCATACCCGGAAGTGACGTCACCACACCCGGAAGTGATGTCAGCAAACCCGGAAGTGAGGTCACCAAACCCGGAAGTGACGTCACTAAACCCGGAAGTGATGTCAGCAAACCCGGAAGTGACGTCACTAAACCCGGAAGTGAGGTCAGCAAACCCGGAAGTGAGGTCAGCAAACCCGGAAGTGAGGTCACCACACCCGGAAGTGAGGTCACCAAACCCGGAAGTGAGGTCACCACACCCGGAAGTGAGGTCACCAAACCCGGAAGTGACGTCACTAAACCCGGAAGTGAGGTCAGCATACCCGGAAGTGAGGTCACTAAACCCGGAAGTGAGGTCAACACACCCGGAATTGACGTCACTAAACCCGGAAGTGAGGTCAGCATACCCGGAAGTGAGGTCAGCAAACCCGGAAGTGAGGTCACCACACCCGGAAGTGAGGTCACCAAACCCGGAAGTGAGGTCACCACACCCGGAAGTGAGGTCACCAAACCCGGAAGTGACGTCACTAAACCCGTAAGTGAGGTCAGCAAACCCGGAAGTGAGGTCAGCAAACCCGGAAGTGAGGTCACCACACCCGGAAGTGCGGTCACCAAACCCGGAAGTTACGTCACTAAACCCGGAAGTGAGGTCAGCAAACCCAGAAGTGACTTCAGCAGACCCAGAAATGACTTCAGCAAACCCGGAAGTGAGGTCAGCAAACCCGGAAGTGAGGTCACCAAACCCGGAAGTGAGGTCACCACACCCGGAAATGAGGTCAGCAAACCCGGAAGTGAGGTCAGCAAACCCGGAAGTGAGGTCACCACACCCGGAAGTGAGGTAACCAAACCCGGAAGTGAGGTCACCACACCCGGAAGTGAGGTCAGCAAACCCGGAAGTGACGTCACTAAACCCGAAAGTGATGTCAGCAAACCCGGAAGTGAGGTCAGCAAACCCGGAAGTGAGGTCATCACACCCGGAAGTGATGTCAGCAAACCCGGAAGTGAGGTCACCACACCCGGAAGTGAGGTCACCAAACCCGGAAGTGAGGTCACCACACCCGGAAGTGAGGTCACCAAACCCGGAAGTGACGTCACTAAACCCGGAAGTGAGGTCAGCAAACCCGGAAGTGAGGTCAGCAAACCCGGAAGTGAGGTCACCACACCCGGAAGTGAGGTCACCAAACCCGGAAGTGACGTCACTAAACCCGGAAGTGAGGTCAGCAAACCCAGAAGTGACTTCAGCAGACCCAGAAGTGACTTCAGCAAACCCGGAAGTGAGGTCAGCAAACCCGGAAGTGAGGTCAGCAAACCCGGAAGTGAGGTCACCACACCCGGAAGTGACGTCACTAAACCCGGAAGTGATGTCAGCAAACCCGGAAGTGAGGTCAGCAAACCCGGAAGTGAGGTCACCACACCCGGAAGTGAGGTCACCAAACCCGGAAGTGAGGTCACCACACCCGGAAGTGAGGTCACCAAACCCGGAAGTGACGTCACTAAACCCGGAAGTGAGGTCAGCATACCCGGAAGTGACGTCACCACACCCGGAAGTGAGGTCACCACACCCGGAAGTGAGGTCACCAAACCCGGAAGTGACGTCACTAAACCCGGAAGTGATGTCAGCAAACCCGGAAGTGAGGTCAGCAAACCCGGAAGTGAGGTCACCACACCCGGAAGTGAGGTCAGCAAACCCGGAAGTGAGGTCACCACACCCGGAAGTGAGGTCAGCAAACCCGGAAGTGAGGTCACCACACCCGGAAGTGAGGTCACCAAACCCGGAAGTGAGGTCACCACACCCGGAAGTGAGGTCACCACACCCGGAAGTGACGTCACTAAACCCGGAAGTGAGGTCAGCATACCCGGAAGTGACGTCACCACACCCGGAAGTGAGGTCACCACACCCGGAAGTGAGGTCACCAAACCCGGAAGTGACGTCACTAAACCCGGAAGTGAGGTCAGCAAACCCGGAAGTGAGGTCACCACACCCGGAAGTGAGGTCACCAAACCCGGAAGTGAGGTCACCACACCCGGAAGTGAGGTCACCAAACCTGGAAGTGACGTCACTAAACCCGGAAGTGAGGTCAGCATACCCGGAAGTGACGTCACCACACCCGGAAGTGATGTCAGCAAACCCGGAAGTGAGGTCACCAAACCCGGAAGTGACGTCACTAAACCCGGAAGTGATGTCAGCAAACCCGGAAGTGACGTCACTAAACCCGGAAGTGAGGTCAGCAAACCCGGAAGTGAGGTCAGCAAACCCGGAAGTGAGGTCACCACACCCGGAAGTGAGGTCACCACACCCGGAAGTGAGGTCACCAAACCCGGAAGTGACGTCACTAAACCCGGAAGTGAGGTCAGCATACCCGGAAGTGAGGTCACTAAACCCGGAAGTGAGGTCAACACACCCGGAATTGACGTCACTAAACCCGGAAGTGAGGTCAGCATACCCGGAAGTGAGGTCAGCAAACCCGGAAGTGAGGTCACCACACCCGGAAGTGAGGTCACCAAACCCGGAAGTGAGGTCACCACACCCGGAAGTGAGGTCACCACACCCGGAAGTGACGTCACTAAACCCGTAAGTGAGGTCAGCAAACCCGGAAGTGAGGTCAGCAAACCCGGAAGTGAGGTCACCACACCCGGAAGTGCGGTCACCAAACCCGGAAGTTACGTCACTAAACCCGGAAGTGAGGTCAGCAAACCCAGAAGTGACTTCAGCAGACCCAGAAGTGACTTCAGCAAACCCGGAAGTGAGGTCAGCAAACCCGGAAGTGAGGTCACCAAACCCGGAAGTGAGGTCACCACACCCGGAAATGAGGTCAGCAAACCCGGAAGTGAGGTCAGCAAACCCGGAAGTGAGGTCACCACACCCGGAAGTGAGGTAACCAAACCCGGAAGTGAGGTCACCACACCCGGAAGTGAGGTCACCAAACCCGGAAGTGACGTCACTAAACCCGAAAGTGATGTCAGCAAACCCGGAAGTGAGGTCAGCAAACCCGGAAGTGAGGTCACCACACCCGGAAGTGATGTCAGCAAACCCGGAAGTGACGTCACTAAACCCGGAAGTGAGGTCAGCAAACCCAGAAGTGACTTCAGCAGACCCAGAAGTGACTTCAGCAAACCCGGAAGTGAGGTCAGCAAACCCGGAAGTGAGGTCAGCAAACCCGGAAGTGAGGTCACCAAACCCGGAAGTGACGTCACTAAACCCGGAAGTGATGTCAGCAAACCCGGAAGTGAGGTCAGCAAACCCGGAAGTGAGGTCACCACACCCGGAAGTGAGGTCACCAAACCCGGAAGTGAGGTCACCACACCCGGAAGTGAGGTCACCAAACCCGGAAGTGACGTCACTAAACCCGGAAGTGAGGTCAGCATACCCGGAAGTGACGTCACCACACCCGGAAGTGAGGTCACCACACCCGGAAGTGAGGTCACCAAACCCGGAAGTGACGTCACTAAACCCGGAAGTGATGTCAGCAAACCCGGAAGTGAGGTCAGCAAACCCGGAAGTGAGGTCACCACACCCGGAAGTGAGGTCAGCAAACCCGGAAGTGAGGTCACCACACCCGGAAGTGAGGTCAGCAAACCCGGAAGTGAGGTCACCACACCCGGAAGTGAGGTCACCAAACCCGGAAGTGAGGTCACCACACCCGGAAGTGAGGTCACCACACCCGGAAGTGACGTCACTAAACCCGGAAGTGAGGTCAGCATACCCGGAAGTGACGTCACCACACCCGGAAGTGAGGTCACCACACCCGGAAGTGAGGTCACCAAACCCGGAAGTGACGTCACTAAACCCGGAAGTGATGTCAGCAAACCCGGAAGTGAGGTCAGTAAACCCGGAAGTGAGGTCACCACACCCGGAAGTGAGGTCACCACACCCAGAAGTGAGGTCACCACACCCGGAAGTGAGGTCAGCAAACCCGGAAGTGAGGTCACCAAACCCGGAAGTGAGGTCACCAAACCCGGTAGTGAGCTAAGCAGACCAGGAAAGTGAGGTCTGCTAATTCGGAACTCAGGTCTGCAAACCCAGAAGTGACTTCAGCAGACCCAGAAGTGACTTCAGCAAACCCGGAAGTGAGGTCAGCAAACCCGGAAGTGAGGTCACCACACCCGGAAGTGAGGTCAGCAAACCCGGAAGTGAGGTCAGCAAACGCGGAAGTGAGGTCACCACACCCGGAAGTGAGGTCACCAAACCCGGAAGTGACGTCACTAAACCCGGAAGTGATGTCAGCAAACCCGGAAGTGAGGTCAGCAAACCCGGAAGTGACGTCACTAAACCCGGAAGTGGTGTCAGCAAACCCGGAAGTGAGGTCACCACACCCGGAAGTGAGGTCACCAAACCCGGAAGTGACGTCACTAAACCCGGAAGTGAGGTCACCAAACCCGGAAGTGAGGTCACCAAACCCGGTAGTGAGCTAAGCAGACCAGGAAAGTGAGGTCTGCTAATTCGGAACTCAGGTCTGCAAACCCAGAAGTGACTTCTGCAGACCCAGAAGTGACTTCAGCAAACCCGGAAGTGAGGTCAGCAAACCCGGAAGTGAGGTCACCACACCCGGAAGTGAGGTCAGCAAACCCGGAAGTGAGGTCAGCAAACGCGGAAGTGAGGTCACCACACCCGGAAGTGAGGTCACCAAACCCGGAAGTGACGTCACTAAACCCGGAAGTGATGTCAGCAAACCCGGAAGTGAGGTCAGCAAACCCGGAAGTGACGTCACTAAACCCGGAAGTGATGTCAGCAAACCCGGAAGTGAGGTCACCACACCCGGAAGTGAGGTCACCAAACCCGGAAGTGACGTCACTAAACCCGGAAGTGAGGTCAGCAAACCCGGAAGTGAGGTCAGCAAACCCGGAAGTGAGGTCACCAAACCCGGAAGTGACGTCACTAAACCCGGAAGTGAGGTCACCAAACCCGGAAGTGACGTCACTAAACCCGGAAGTGAGGTCACCACACCCGGAAGTGAGGTCACCAAACCCGGAAGTGACGTCACTAAACCCGGAAGTGATGTCAGCAAACCCGGAAGTGAGGTCAGCAAACCCGGAAGTGAGGTCACCACACCCGGAAGTGAGGTCAGCAAACCCGGAAGTGAGGTCAGCAAACCCGGAAGTGAGGTCACCAAACCCGGAAGTGAGGTCAACAAACCCGGAAGTGAGGTAAGCAGACCAGGAAAGTGAGGTCTGCTAATTCGGAACTCAGGTCTGCAAACCCAGAAGTGACTTCAGCAGACCCAGAAGTGACTTCAGCAAACCCGGAAGTGAGGTCAGCAAACCCGGAAGTGAGGTCACCACACCCGGAAGTGAGGTCACCACACCCGGAAGTGAGGTCACCAAACCCGGAAGTGACGTCACTAAACCCGGGAGTGATGTCAGCAAACCCGGAAGTGAGGTCAGCAAACCCGTAAGTGAGGTCACCACACCCGGAAGTGAGGTCAGCAAACCCGGTAGTGAGGTCACTAAACCCGGAAGTGAGGTCACCAAACCCGGAAGTGACGTCACTAAACCCGGAAGTGAGGTCAACAAACCTGGAAGTGAGGTCACCACACCCGGAAGTGAGGTCACCACACCCGGAAGTGAGGTCACCAAACCCGGAAGTGACATCACTAAACCCGGAAGTGACGTCAGCAAACCCGGAAGTGAGGTCAGCAAACCCGGAAGTGAGGTCACCACACCCGGAAGTGAGGTCACCAAACCCGGAAGTGACGTCACCAAACCCGGAAGTGACGTCACTAAACCCGGAAGTGATGTCAGCAAACCCGGAAGTGAGGTCAGCAAACCCGTAAGTGAGGTCACCACACCCGGAAGTGAGGTCAGCAAACCCGGTAGTGAGGTCACTAAACCCGGAAGTGAGGTCACCAAACCCGGAAGTGAGGTCACCACACCCGGAAGTGAGGTCACCACACCCGGAAGTGACGTCACTAAACCCGGAAGTGAGGTCAGCATACCCGGAAGTGAGGTCACTAAACCCGGAAGTGAGGTCAACACACCCGGAATTGACGTCACCAAACCCGGAAGTGAGGTCAGCATACCCGGAAGTGAGGTAAGCAGACCAGGAAAGTGAGGTCTGCTAATTCGGAACTCAGGTCTGCAAACCCAGAAGTGACTTCAGCAGACCCAGAAGTGACTTCAGCAAACCCGGAAGTGAGGTCACCACACCCGGAAGTGAGGTCACCAAACCCGGAAGTGACGTCACTAAACCCGGAAGTGAGGTCACCACACCCAGAAGTGAGGTCACCAAACCCGGAAGTGAGGTCACCAAACCCGGAAGTGATGTCACTAAACCCGGAAGTGAGGTCAACACACCCGGAATTGACGTCACTAAACCCGGAAGTGAGGTCAGCATACCCGGAAGTGAGGTAAGCTGACCAGGAAAGTGAGGTCTGCTAATTCGGAACTCAGGTCTGCAAACCCAGAAGTGACTTCAGCAGACCCAGAAGTGACTTCAGCAAACCCGGAAGTGAGGTCAGCAAACCCGGAAGTGAGGTCACCACACCCGGAAGTAAGGTCAGCAAACCCGGAAGTGAGGTCACCACACCCGGAAGTGAGGTCACCAAACCCGGAAGTGACGTCACTAAACCCGGAAGTGAGGTCAGCAAACCCGGAAGTGAGGTCAGCAAACCCGGAAGTGAGGTCACCACACCCGGAAGTGAGGTCACCAAACCCGGAAGTGAGGTCACCACACCCGGAAGTGAGGTCACCAAACCCGGAAGTGACGTCACTAAACCCGGAAGTGAGGTCACAAAACCCGGAAGTGACGTCACTAAACCCGGAAGTGATGTCAGCAAACCCGGAAGTGAGGTCAGCAAACCCGGAAGTGAGGTCACCACACGCGGAAGTGAGGTCAGCAAACCCGGAAGTGAGGTCACCACACCCGGAAGTGAGGTCACCAAACCCGGAAGTGACGTCACTAAACCCGGAAGTGAGGTCACCACACCCAGAAGTGAGGTCACCAAACCCGGAAGTGAGGTCACCAAACCCGGAAGTGACGTCACTAAACCCGGAAGTGAGGTCAGCATACCCGGAAGTGACGTCACCACACCCGGAAGTGAGGTCACCACACCCGGAAGTGAGGTCACCAAACCCGGAAGTGACGTCACTAAACCCGGAAGTGATGTCAGCAAACCCGGAAGTGAGGTCAGCAAACCCGGAAGTGAGGTCACCACATCCGGAAGTGAGGTCAGCAAACCCGGAAGTGAGGTCACCACACCCGGAAGTGAGGTCAGCAAACCCGGAAGTGAGGTCACCACACCCGGAAGTGAGGTCACCAAACCCGGAAGTGACGTCACTAAACCCGGAAGTGATGTCAGCAAACCCGGAAGTGAGGTCAGCAAACCCGGAAGTGAGGTCACCACACCCGGAAGTGATGTCAGCAAACCCGGAAGTGAGGTCACCACACCCGGAAGTGAGGTCACCAAACCCGGAAGTGACGTCACTAAACCCGGAAGTGAGGTCACCACACCCGGAAGTGCGGTCACCAAACCCGGAAGTGACGTCACTAAACCCGGAAGTGATGTCAGCAAACCCGGAAGTGAGGTCAGCAAACCCGGAAGTGAGGTCACCACACCCGGAAGTGAGGTCAGCAAACCCGGAAGTGAGGTCACCAAACCCGGAAGTGAGGTCAACAAACCCGGAAGTGAGGTAAGCTGACCAGGAAAGTGAGGTCTGCTAATTCGGAACTCAGGTCTGCAAACCCAGAAGTGACTTCAGCAGACCCAGAAGTGACTTCAGCAAACCCGGAAGTGAGGTCAGCAAACCCGGAAGTGAGGTCACCACACCCGGAAGTGAGGTCACCACACCCGGAAGTGAGGTCACCAAACCCGGAAGTGACGTCACTAAACCCGGAAGTGATGTCAGCAAACCCGGTAGTGAGGTCAGCAAACCCGTAAGTGAGGTCACCACACCCGGAAGTGAGGTCAGCAAACCCGGTAGTGAGGTCACTAAACCCGGAAGTGAGGTCACCAAACCCGGAAGTGACGTCACTAAACCCGGAAGTGAGGTCAGCAAACCCGAAAGTGAGGTCACCACACCCGGAAGTGAGGTCACCAAACCCGGAAGTGAGGTCACCACACCCGGAAGTGAGGTCACCAAACCTGGAAGTGACGTCACTAAACCCGGAAGTGAGGTCAGCATACCCGGAAGTGACGTCACCACACCCGGAAGTGATGTCAGCAAACCCGGAAGTGAGGTCACCAAACCCGGAAGTGACGTCACTAAACCCGGAAGTGATGTCAGCAAACCCGGAAGTGACGTCACTAAACCCGGAAGTGAGGTCAGCAAACCCGGAAGTGAGGTCAGCAAACCCGGAAGTGATGTCAGCAAACCCGGAAGTGAGGTCACCAAACCCGGAAGTGAGGTCACCACACCCGGAAGTGAGGTCACCAAACCCGGAAGTGACGTCACTAAACCCGGAAGTGAGGTCAGCATACCCGGAAGTGAGGTCACTAAACCCGGAAGTGAGGTCAACACACCCGGAATTGACGTCACTAAACCCGGAAGTGAGGTCAGCATACCCGGAAGTGAGGTCAGCAAACCCGGAAGTGAGGTCACCACACCCGGAAGTGAGGTCACCAAACCCGGAAGTGAGGTCACCACACCCGGAAGTGAGGTCACCAAACCCGGAAGTGACGTCACTAAACCCGGAAGTGAGGTCAGCAAACCCGGAAGTGAGGTCACCACACCCGGAAGTGAGGTCACCAAACCCGGAAGTGACGTCACTAAACCCGGAAGTGAGGTCAGCAAACCCAGAAGTGACTTCAGCAGACCCAGAAGTGACTTCAGCAAACCCGGAAGTGAGGTCAGCAAACCCGGAAGTGAGGTCAGCAAACCCGGAAGTGAGGTCACCAAACCCGGAAGTGACGTCACTAAACCCGGAAGTGATGTCAGCAAACCCGGAAGTGAGGTCACCAAACCCGGAAGTGAGGTCACCACACCCGGAAGTGAGGTCAGCAAACCCGGAAGTGAGGTCAGCAAACCCGGAAGTGAGGTCACCACACCCGGAAGTGAGGTAACCAAACCCGGAAGTGAGGTCACCACACCCGGAAGTGAGGTCACCAAACCCGGAAGTGACGTCACTAAACCCGAAAGTGATGTCAGCAAACCCGGAAGTGAGGTCAGCAAACCCGGAAGTGAGGTCACCACACCCGGAAGTGATGTCAGCAAACCCGGAAGTGAGGTCACCACACCCGGAAGTGAGGTAACCAAACCCGGAAGTGAGGTCACCACACCCGGAAGTGAGGTCACCAAACCCGGAAGTGACGTCACTAAACCCGGAAGTGAGGTCAGCAAACCCGGAAGTGAGGTCAGCAAACCCGGAAGTGAGGTCACCACACCCGGAAGTGAGGTCACCAAACCCGGAAGTGACGTCACTAAACCCGGAAGTGAGGTCAGCAAACCCAGAAGTGACTTCAGCAGACCCAGATGTGACTTCAGCAAACCCGGAAGTGAGGTCAGCAAACCCGGAAGTGAGGTCAGCAAACCCGTAAGTGAGGTCACCAAACCCGGAAGTGACGTCACTAAACCCGGAAGTGATGTCAGCAAACCCGGAAGTGAGGTCAGCAAACCCGGAAGTGAGGTCACCACACCCGGAAGTGAGGTCAGCAAACCCGGAAGTGAGGTCAGCAAACGCGGAAGTGAGGTCACCACACCCGGAAGTGAGGTCACCAAACCCGGAAGTGACGTCACTAAACCCGGAAGTGATGTCAGCAAACCCGGAAGTGAGGTCAGCAAAACCGGAAGTGAGGTCACCACACCCGGAAGTGATGTCAGCAAACCCGGAAGTGAGGTCACCAAACCCGGAAGTGACGTCACTAAACCCGGAAGTGATGTCAGCAAACCCGGAAGTGAGGTCAGCAAACCCGTAAGTGAGGTCACCACACCCGGAAGTGAGGTCAGCAAACCCGGTAGTGAGGTCACTAAACCCGGAAGTGAGGTCACCAAACCCGGAAGTGAGGTCACCACACCCGGAAGTGAGGTCACCACACCCGGAAGTGACGTCACTAAACCCGGAAGTGAGGTCAGCATACCCGGAAGTGAGGTCACTAAACCCGGAAGTGAGGTCAACACACCCGGAATTGACGTCACCAAACCCGGAAGTGAGGTCAGCATACCCGGAAGTGAGGTAAGCAGACCAGGAAAGTGAGGTCTGCTAATTCGGAACTCAGGTCTGCAAACCCAGAAGTGACTTCAGCAGACCCAGAAGTGACTTCAGCAAACCCGGAAGTGAGGTCACCACACCCGGAAGTGAGGTCACCAAACCCGGAAGTGACGTCACTAAACCCGGAAGTGAGGTCACCACACCCAGAAGTGAGGTCACCAAACCCGGAAGTGAGGTCACCAAACCCGGAAGTGATGTCACTAAACCCGGAAGTGAGGTCAACACACCCGGAATTGACGTCACTAAACCCGGAAGTGAGGTCAGCATACCCGGAAGTGAGGTAAGCTGACCAGGAAAGTGAGGTCTGCTAATTCGGAACTCAGGTCTGCAAACCCAGAAGTGACTTCAGCAGACCCAGAAGTGACTTCAGCAAACCCGGAAGTGAGGTCAGCAAACCCGGAAGTGAGGTCACCACACCCGGAAGTAAGGTCAGCAAACCCGGAAGTGAGGTCACCACACCCGGAAGTGAGGTCACCAAACCCGGAAGTGACGTCACTAAACCCGGAAGTGAGGTCAGCAAACCCGGAAGTGAGGTCAGCAAACCCGGAAGTGAGGTCACCACACCCGGAAGTGAGGTCACCAAACCCGGAAGTGAGGTCACCACACCCGGAAGTGAGGTCACCAAACCCGGAAGTGACGTCACTAAACCCGGAAGTGAGGTCACCAAACCCGGAAGTGACGTCACTAAACCCGGAAGTGATGTCAGCAAACCCGGAAGTGAGGTCACTAAACCCGGAAGTGAGGTCACCACACGCGGAAGTGAGGTCACCACACCCGGAAGTGAGGTCACCACACCCGGAAGTGAGGTCACCAAACCCGGAAGTGACGTCACTAAACCCGGAAGTGAGGTCACCACACCCAGAAGTGAGGTCACCAAACCCGGAAGTGAGGTCACCAAACCCGGAAGTGACGTCACTAAACCCGGAAGTGAGGTCAGCATACCCGGAAGTGACGTCACCACACCCGGAAGTGAGGTCACCACACCCGGAAGTGAGGTCACCAAACCCGGAAGTGACGTCACTAAACCCGGAAGTGATGTCAGCAAACCCGGAAGTGAGGTCAGCAAACCCGGAAGTGAGGTCACCACATCCGGAAGTGAGGTCAGCAAACCCGGGAGTGAGGTCACCACACCCGGAAGTGAGGTCAGCAAACCCGGAAGTGAGGTCACCACACCCGGAAGTGAGGTCACCAAACCCGGAAGTGACGTCACTAAACCCGGAAGTGATGTCAGCAAACCCGGAAGTGAGGTCAGCAAACCCGGAAGTGAGGTCACCACACCCGGAAGTGATGTCAGCAAACCCGGAAGTGAGGTCACCACACCCGGAAGTGAGGTCACCAAACCCGGAAGTGACGTCACTAAACCCGGAAGTGAGGTCACCACACCCGGAAGTGCGGTCACCAAACCCGGAAGTGACGTCACTAAACCCGGAAGTGATGTCAGCAAACCCGGAAGTGAGGTCAGCAAACCCGGAAGTGAGGTCACCACACCCGGAAGTGAGGTCAGCAAACCCGGAAGTGAGGTCACCAAACCCGGAAGTGAGGTCAACAAACCCGGAAGTGAGGTAAGCAGACCAGGAAAGTGAGGTCTGCTAATTCGGAACTCAGGTCTGCAAACCCAGAAGTGACTTCAGCAGACCCAGAAGTGACTTCAGCAAACCAGGAAGTGAGGTCAGCAAACCCGGAAGTGAGGTCACCACACCCGGAAGTGAGGTCACCACACCCGGAAGTGAGGTCACCAAACCCGGAAGTGACGTCACTAAACCCGGAAGTGATGTCAGCAAACCCGGAAGTGAGGTCAGCAAACCCGTAATGAGGTCACCACACCCGGAAGTGAGGTCAGCAAACCCGGTAGTGAGGTCACTAAACCCGGAAGTGAGGTCACCAAACCCGGAAGTGACGTCACTAAACCCGGAAGTGAGGTCAGCAAACCCGGAAGTGAGGTCACCACACCCGGAAGTGAGGTCACCAAACCCGGAAGTGAGGTCACCACACCCGGAAGTGAGGTCACCAAACCTGGAAGTGACGTCACTAAACCCGGAAGTGAGGTCAGCATACCCGGAAGTGACGTCACCACACCCGGAAGTGATGTCAGCAAACCCGGAAGTGAGGTCACCAAACCCGGAAGTGACGTCACTAAACCCGGAAGTGATGTCAGCAAACCCGGAAGTGACGTCACTAAACCCGGAAGTGAGGTCAGCAAACCCGGAAGTGAGGTCAGCAAACCCGGAAGTGAGGTCACCACACCCGGAAGTGAGGTCACCAAACCCGGAAGTGAGGTCACCACACCCGGAAGTGAGGTCACCAAACCCGGAAGTGACGTCACTAAACCCGGAAGTGAGGTCAGCATACCCGGAAGTGAGGTCACTAAACCCGGAAGTGAGGTCAACACACCCGGAATTGACGTCACTAAACCCGGAAGTGAGGTCAGCATACCCGGAAGTGAGGTCAGCAAACCCGGAAGTGAGGTCACCACACCCGGAAGTGAGGTCACCAAACCCGGAAGTGAGGTCACCACACCCGGAAGTGAGGTCACCAAACCCGGAAGTGACGTCACTAAACCCGGAAGTGAGGTCAGCAAACCCGGAAGTGAGGTCACCACACCCGGAAGTGAGGTCACCAAACCCGGAAGTGACGTCACTAAACCCGGAAGTGAGGTCAGCAAACCCAGAAGTGACTTCAGCAGACCCAGAAGTGACTTCAGCAAACCCGGAAGTGAGGTCAGCAAACCCGGAAGTGAGGTCAGCAAACCCGGAAGTGAGGTCACCAAACCCGGAAGTGACGTCACTAAACCCGGAAGTGATGTCAGCAAACCCGGAAGTGAGGTCAGCAAACCCGGAAGTGAGGTCACCACACCCGGAAGTGAGGTCACCACACCCGGAAGTGAGGTCACCAAACCCGGAAGTGAGGTCACCACACCCGGAAGTGAGGTCAGCAAACCCGGAAGTGAGGTCAGCAAACCCGGAAGTGAGGTCACCACACCCGGAAGTGAGGTAACCAAACCCGGAAGTGAGGTCACCACACCCGGAAGTGAGGTCACCAAACCCGGAAGTGACGTCACTAAACCCGAAAGTGATGTCAGCAAACCCGGAAGTGAGGTCAGCAAACCCGGAAGTGAGGTCACCACACCCGGAAGTGATGTCAGCAAACCCGGAAGTGAGGTCACCACACCCGGAAGTGAGGTCACCAAACCCGGAAGTGAGGTCACCACACCCGGAAGTGAGGTCACCAAACCCGGAAGTGACGTCACTAAACCCGGAAGTGAGGTCAGCAAACCCGGAAGTGAGGTCAGCAAACCCGGAAGTGAGGTCACCACACCCGGAAGTGAGGTCACCAAACCCGGAAGTGACGTCACTAAACCCGGAAGTGAGGTCAGCAAACCCAGAAGTGACTTCAGCAGACCCAGATGTGACTTCAGCAAACCCGGAAGTGAGGTCAGCAAACCCGGAAGTGAGGTCAGCAAACCCGTAAGTGAGGTCACCAAACCCGGAAGTGACGTCACTAAACCCGGAAGTGATGTCAGCAAACCCGGAAGTGAGGTCAGCAAACCCGGAAGTGAGGTCACCACACCCGGAAGTGAGGTCACCACACCCGGAAGTGAGGTCACCAAACCCGGAAGTGAGGTCACCACACCCGGAAGTGAGGTCACCAAACCCGGAAGTGACGTCACTAAACCCGGAAGTGAGGTCAGCATACCCGGAAGTGACGTCACCACACCCGGAAGTGAGGTCACCACACCCGGAAGTGAGGTCATCAAACCCGGAAGTGACGTCACTAAACCCGGAAGTGATGTCAGCAAACCCGGAAGTGAGGTCAGCAAACCCGGAAGTGAGGTCACCACACCCGGAAGTGAGGTCAGCAAACCCGGAAGTGAGGTCACCACACCCGGAAGTGAGGTCAGCAAACCCGGAAGTGAGGTCAGCAAACCCGGAAGTGAGGTCACCACACCCGGAAGTGAGGTCACCAAACCCGGAAGTGAGGTCACCACACCCGGAAGTGAGGTCACCACACCCGGAAGTGACGTCACTAAACCCGGAAGTGAGGTCAGCATACCCGGAAGTGACGTCACCACAACCGGAATTGAGGTCACCACACCCGGAAGTGAGGTCACCAAACCCGGAAGTGACGTCACTAAACCCGGAAGTGATGTCAGCAAACCCGGAAGTGAGGTCAGTAAACCCGGAAGTGAGGTCACCACATCCGGAAGTGAGGTCAGCAAACCCGGAAGTGAGGTCACCACACCCGGAAGTGAGGTCAGCAAACCCGGAAGTGAGGTCACCAAACCCGGAAGTGAGGTCACCAAACCCGGTAGTGAGCTAAGCAGACCAGGAAAGTGAGGTCTGCTAATTCGGAACTCAGGTCTGCAAACCCAGAAGTGACTTCAGCAGACCCAGAAGTGACTTCAGCAAACCCGGAAGTGAGGTCAGCAAACCCGGAAGTGAGGTCACCACACCCGGAAGTGAGGTCAGCAAACCCGGAAGTGAGGTCAGCAAACGCGGAAGTGAGGTCACCACACCCGGAAGTGAGGTCACCAAACCCGGAAGTGACGTCACTAAACCCGGAAGTGATGTCAGCAAACCCGGAAGTGAGGTCAGCAAACCCGGAAGTGAGGTCACCACACCCGGAAGTGATGTCAGCAAACCCGGAAGTGAGGTCACCACACCCAGAAGTGAGGTCACCAAACCCGGAAGTGACGTCACTAAACCCGGAAGTGAGGTCAGCAAACCCGGAAGTGAGGTCACCAAACCCGGAAGTGACGTCACTAAACCCGGAAGTGAGGTCACCAAACCCGGAAGTGACGTCACTAAACCCGGAAGTGAGGTCAGCAAACCCGGAAGTGAGGTCACCACACCCGGAAGTGAGGTCACCAAACCCGGAAGTGAGGTCACCACACCCGGAAGTGAGGTCACCAAACCTGGAAGTGACGTCACTAAACCCGGAAGTGAGGTCAGCATACCCGGAAGTGAGGTCAGCAAACCCGGAAGTGAGGTCACCACACCCGGAAGTGAGGTCACCAAACCCGGAAGTGAGGTCACCACACCCGGAAGTGAGGTCACCAAACCCGGAAGTGACGTCACTAAACCCGGAAGTGAGGTCAGCAAACCCGGAAGTGAGGTCAGCAAACCCGGAAGTGAGGTCACCACACCCGGAAGTGAGGTCACCAAACCCGGAAGTGAGGTCACTAAACCCGGAAGTGAGGTCAGCAAACCCAGAAGTGACTTCAGCAGACCCAGAAGTCACTTCAGCAAACCCGGAAGTGAGGTCAGCAAACCCGGAAGTGAGGTCAGCAAACCCGGAAGTGAGGTCACCAAACCCGGAAGTGACGTCACTAAACCCGGAAGTGATGTCAGCAAACCCGGACGTGAGGTCAGCAAACCCGGAAGTGAGGTCACCACACCCGGAAGTGAGGTCACCACACCCGGAAGTGAGGTCACCAAACCCGGAAGTGAGGTCACCACACCCGGAAGTGAGGTCAGCAAACCCGGAAGTGAGTTCAGCAAACCCGGAAGTGAGGTCACCACACCCGGAAGTGAGGTCACCAAACCCGGAAGTGAGGTCACCACACCCGGAAGTGAGGTCACCAAACCCGGAAGTGACGTCACTAAACCCGAAAGTGATGTCAGCAAACCCGGAAGTGAGGTCAGCAAACCCGGAAGTGAGGTCACCACACCCGGAAGTGATGTCAGCAAACCCGGAAGTGAGGTCACCACACCCGGAAGTGAGGTCACCAAACCCGGAAGTGAGGTCACCACACCCGGAAGTGAGGTCACCAAACCCGGAAGTGACGTCACTAAACCCGGAAGTGAGGTCAGCAAACCCGGAAGTGAGGTCACCACACCCGGAAGTGAGGTCACCAAACCCGGAAGTGACGTCACTAAACCCGGAAGTGAGGTCAGCAAACCCAGAAGTGACTTCAGCAAACCCGGAAGTGAGGTCAGCAAACCCGGAAGTGAGGTCAGCAAACCCGGAAGTGAGGTCACCACACCCGGAAGTGACGTCACTAAACCCGGAAGTGATGTCAGCAAACCCGGAAGTGAGGTCAGCAAACCCGGAAGTGAGGTCACCACACCCGGAAGTGAGGTCACCAAACCCGGAAGTGAGGTCACCACACCCGGAAGTGAGGTCACCAAACCCGGAAGTGACGTTACTAAACCCGGAAGTGAGGTCAGCATACCCGGAAGTGACGTCACCACACCCGGAAGTGAGGTCACCACACCCGGAAGTGAGGTCACCAAACCCGGAAGTGACGTCACTAAACCCGGAAGTGATGTCAGCAAACCCGGAAGTGAGGTCAGCAAACCCGGAAGTGAGGTCACCACACCCGGAAGTGAGGTCAGCAAACCCGGAAGTGAGGTCACCACACCCGGAAGTGAGGTTAGCAAACCCGGAAGTGAGGTCAGCAAACCCGGAAGTGAGGTCACCACACCCGGAAGTGAGGTCACCAAACCCGGAAGTGAGGTCACCACACCCGGAAGTGAGGTCACCACACCCGGAAGTGACGTCACTAAACCCGGAAGTGAGGTCAGCATACCCGGAAGTGAGGTCAGCAAACCCGGAAGTGAGGTCACCACACCCGGAAGTGAGGTCACCAAACCCGGAAGTGAGGTCACCACACCCGGAAGTGAGGTCACCAAACCCGGAAGTGACGTCACTAAACCCGGAAGTGAGGTCAGCAAACCCGGAAGTGAGGTCACCACACCCGGAAGTGAGGTCACCAAACCCGGAAGTGACGTCACTAAACCCGGAAGTGAGGTCAGCAAACCCAGAAGTGACTTCAGCAGACCCAGAAGTGACTTCAGCAAACCCGGAAGTGAGGTCAGCAAACCCGGAAGTGAGGTCAGCAAACCCGGAAGTGAGGTCACCAAACCCGGAAGTGACGTCACTAAACCCGGAAGTGATGTCAGCAAACCCGGAAGTGAGGTCAGCAAACCCGGAAGTGAGGTCACCACACCCGGAAGTGAGGTCACCACACCCGGAAGTGAGGTCACCAAACCCGGAAGTGAGGTCACCACACCCGGAAGTGAAGTCAGCAAACCCGGAAGTGAGGTCAGCAAACCCGGAAGTGAGGTCACCACACCCGGAAGTGAGGTAACCAAACCCGGAAGTGAGGTCACCACACCCGGAAGTGAGGTCACCAAACCCGGAAGTGACGTCACTAAACCCGAAAGTGATGTCAGCAAACCCGGAAGTGAGGTCAGCAAACCCGGAAGTGAGGTCACCACACCCGGAAGTGATGTCAGCAAACCCGGAAGTGAGGTCACCACACCCGGAAGTGAGGTCACCAAACCCGGAAGTGAGGTCACCACACCCGGAAGTGAGGTCACCAAACCCGGAAGTGACGTCACTAAACCCGGAAGTGAGGTCAGCAAACCCGGAAGTGAGGTCAGCAAACCCGGAAGTGAGGTCACCACACCCGGAAGTGAGGTCACCAAACCCGGAAGTGACGTCACTAAACCCGGAAGTGAGGTCAGCAAACCCAGAAGTGACTTCAGCAGACCCAGATGTGACTTCAGCAAACCCGGAAGTGAGGTCAGCAAACCCGGAAGTGAGGTCAGCAAACCCGTAAGTGAGGTCACCAAACCCGGAAGTGACGTCACTAAACCCGGAAGTGATGTCAGCAAACCCGGAAGTGAGGTCAGCAAACCCGGAAGTGAGGTCACCACACCCGGAAGTGAGGTCACCACACCCGGAAGTGAGGTCACCAAACCCGGAAGTGAGGTCACCACACCCGGAAGTGAGGTCACCAAACCCGGAAGTGACGTCACTAAACCCGGAAGTGAGGTCAGCATACCCGGAAGTGACGTCACCACACCCGGAAGTGAGGTCACCACACCCGGAAGTGAGGTCATCAAACCCGGAAGTGACGTCACTAAACCCGGAAGTGATGTCAGCAAACCCGGAAGTGAGGTCAGCAAACCCGGAAGTGAGGTCACCACACCCGGAAGTGAGGTCAGCAAACCCGGAAGTGAGGTCACCACACCCGGAAGTGAGGTCAGCAAACCCGGAAGTGAGGTCAGCAAACCCGGAAGTGAGGTCACCACACCCGGAAGTGAGGTCACCAAACCCGGAAGTGAGGTCACCACACCCGGAAGTGAGGTCACCACACCCGGAAGTGACGTCACTAAACCCGGAAGTGAGGTCAGCATACCCGGAAGTGAGGTCAGCAAACCCGGAAGTGAGGTCACCACACCCGGAAGTGAGGTCACCAAACCCGGAAGTGACGTCACTAAACCCGGAAGTGATGTCAGCAAACCCGGAAGTGAGGTCAGTAAACCCGGAAGTGAGGTCACCACATCCGGAAGTGAGGTCAGCAAACCCGGAAGTGAGGTCACCACACCCGGAAGTGAGGTCAGCAAACCCGGAAGTGAGGTCACCAAACCCGGAAGTGAGGTCACCAAACCCGGTAGTGAGCTAAGCAGACCAGGAAATTGAGGTCTGCTAATTCGGAACTCAGGTCTGCAAACCCAGAAGTGACTTCAGCAGACCCAGAAGTGACTTCAGCAAACCCGGAAGTGAGGTCAGCAAACCCGGAAGTGAGGTCACCACACCCGGAAGTGAGGTCAGCAAACCCGGAAGTGAGGTCAGCAAACGCGGAAGTGAGGTCACCACACCCGGAAGTGAGGTCACCAAACCCGGAAGTGACGTCACTAAACCCGGAAGTGATGTCAGCAAACCCGGAAGTGAGGTCAGCAAACCCGGAAGTGAGGTCACCACACCCGGAAGTGATGTCAGCAAACCCGGAAGTGAGGTCACCACACCCAGAAGTGAGGTCACCAAACCCGGAAGTGACGTCACTAAACCCGGAAGTGAGGTCAGCAAACCCGGAAGTGAGGTCACCAAACCCGGAAGTGACGTCACTAAACCCGGAAGTGAGGTCACCAAACCCGGAAGTGACGTCACTAAACCCGGAAGTGAGGTCAGCAAACCCGGAAGTGAGGTCACCACACCCGGAAGTGAGGTCACCAAACCCGGAAGTGAGGTCACCACACCCGGAAGTGAGGTCACCAAACCTGGAAGTGACGTCACTAAACCCGGAAGTGAGGTCAGCATACCCGGAAGTGAGTTCAGCAAACCCGGAAGTGAGGTCACCACACCCGGAAGTGAGGTCACCAAACCCGGAAGTGAGGTCACCACACCCGGAAGTGAGGTCACCAAACCCGGAAGTGACGTCACTAAACCCGGAAGTGAGGTCAGCAAACCCGGAAGTGAGGTCAGCAAACCCGGAAGTGAGGTCACCACACCCGGAAGTGAGGTCACCAAACCCGGAAGTGAGGTCACTAAACCCGGAAGTGAGGTCAGCAAACCCAGAAGTGACTTCAGCAGACCCAGAAGTCACTTCAGCAAACCCGGAAGTGAGGTCAGCAAACCCGGAAGTGAGGTCAGCAAACCCGGAAGTGAGGTCACCAAACCCGGAAGTGACGTCACTAAACCCGGAAGTGATGTCAGCAAACCCGGACGTGAGGTCAGCAAACCCGGAAGTGAGGTCACCACACCCGGAAGTGAGGTCACCACACCCGGAAGTGAGGTCACCAAACCCGGAAGTGAGGTCACCACACCCGGAAGTGAGGTCAGCAAACCCGGAAGTGAGTTCAGCAAACCCGGAAGTGAGGTCACCACACCCGGAAGTGAGGTCACCAAACCCGGAAGTGAGGTCACCACACCCGGAAGTGAGGTCACCAAACCCGGAAGTGACGTCACTAAACCCGAAAGTGATGTCAGCAAACCCGGAAGTGAGGTCAGCAAACCCGGAAGTGAGGTCACCACACCCGGAAGTGATGTCAGCAAACCCGGAAGTGAGGTCACCACACCCGGAAGTGAGGTCACCAAACCCGGAAGTGAGGTCACCACACCCGGAAGTGAGGTCACCAAACCCGGAAGTGACGTCACTAAACCCGGAAGTGAGGTCAGCAAACCCGGAAGTGAGGTCACCACACCCGGAAGTGAGGTCACCAAACCCGGAAGTGACGTCACTAAACCCGGAAGTGAGGTCACCACACCCGGAAGTGAGGTCACCACACCCGGAAGTGACGTCACTAAACCCGGAAGTGAGGTCAGCATACCCGGAAGTGACGTCACCACACCCGGAAGTGAGGTCACCACACCCGGAAGTGAGGTCACCAAACCCGGAAGTGACGTCACTAAACCCGGAAGTGATGTCAGCAAACCCGGAAGTGAGGTCACCACACCCGGAAGTGAGGTCACCACACCCGGAAGTGAGGTCACCACACCCGGAAGTGACGTCACTAAACCCGGAAGTGAGGTCAGCAAACCCGGAAGTGAGGTCACCACACCCAGAAGTGAGGTCACCACACCCGGAAGTGAGGTCAGCAAACCCGGAAGTGAGGTCACCACACCCGGAAGTGAGGTCACCAAACCCGGTAGTGAGCTAAGCAGACCAGGAAAGTGAGGTCTGCTAATTCGGAACTCAGGTCTGCAAACCCAGAAGTGACTTCAGCAGACCCAGAAGTGACTTCAGCAAACCCGGAAGTGAGGTCAGCAAACCCGGAAGTGAGGTCACCACACCCGGAAGTGAGGTCAGCAAACCCGGAAGTGAGGTCAGCAAACGCGGAAGTGAGGTCACCACACCCGGAAGTGATGTCAGCAAACCCGGAAGTGAGGTCAGCAAACCCGGAAGTGATGTCAGCAAACCCGGAAGTGAGGTCAGCAAACCCGGAAGTGAGGTCACCACACCCGGAAGTGATGTCAGCAAACCCGGAAGTGAGGTCACCACACCCGGAAGTGAGGTCACCAAACCCGGAAGTGACGTCACTAAACCCGGAAGTGAGGTCAGCAAACCCGGAAGTGAGGTCAGCAAACCCGGAAGTGACGTCACTAAACCCGGAAGTGAGGTCACCAAACCCGGAAGTGACGTCACTAAACCCGGAAGTGAGGTCACCACACCCGGAAGTGAGGTCACCAAACCCGGAAGTGACGTCACTAAACCCGGAAGTGATGTCAGCAAACCCGGAAGTGAGGTCAGCAAACCCGGAAGTGAGGTCACCACACCCGGAAGTGAGGTCAGCAAACCCGGAAGTGAGGTCACCAAACCCGGAAGTGAGGTCAACAAACCCGGAAGTGAGGTAAGCAGACCAGGAAAGTGAGGTCTGCTAATTCGGAACTCAGGTCTGCAAACCCAGAAGTGACTTCAGCAGACCCAGAAGTGACTTCTGCAAACCCGGAAGTGAGGTCAGCAAACCCGGAAGTGAGGTCACCACACCCGGAAGTGAGGTCACCACACCCGGAAGTGAGGTCACCAAACCCGGAAGTGACGTCACTAAACCCGGAAGTGATGTCAGCAAACCCGGAAGTGAGGTCAGCAAACCCGTAAGTGAGGTCACCACACCCGGAAGTGAGGTCAGCAAACCCGGTAGTGAGGTCACTAAACCCGGAAGTGAGGTCACCAAACCCGGAAGTGACGTCACTAAACCCGGAAGTGAGGTCAACAAACCCGGAAGTGAGGTCACCACACCCAGAAGTGAGGTCACCAAACCCGGAAGTGAGGTCACCACACCCGGAAGTGAGGTCACCAAACCTGGAAGTGACGTCACTAAACCCGGAAGTGAGGTCAGCATACCCGGAAGTGACGTCACCACACCCGGAAGTGATGTCAGCAAACCCGGAAGTGAGGTCACCAAACCCGGAAGTGACGTCACTGAACCCGGAAGTGATGTCAGCAAACCCGGAAGTGAGGTCAGCAAACCCGGAAGTGAGGTCACCACACCCGGAAGTGAGGTCAGCAAACCCGGAAGTGAGGTCACCACACCCGGAAGTGAGGTCACCAAACCCGGAAGTGAGGTCACCACACCCGGAAGTGAGGTCACCAAACCCGGAAGTGACGTCACTAAACCCGGAAGTGAGGTCAGCATACCCGGAAGTGACGTCACTAAACCCGGAAGTGAGGTCAGCATACCCGGAAGTGAGGTCACTAAACCCGGAAGTGAGGTCAACACACCCGGAATTGACGTCACTAAAACCGGAAGTGAGGTTAGCATACCCGGAAGTGAGGTAAGCAGACCAGGAAAGTGAGGTCTGCTAATTCGGAACTCAGGTCTGCAAACCCAGAAGTGACTTCAGCAGACCCAGAAGTGACTTCAGCAAACCCGGAAGTGAGGTCACTAAACCCGGAAGTGAGGTCACCACACCCGGAAGTGAGGTCACCAAACCCGGAAGTGACGTCACTAAACCCGGAAGTGATGTCAGCAAACCCGGAAGTGAGGTCAGCAAACCCGTAAGTGAGGTCACCACACCCGGAAGTGAGGTCAGCAAACCCGGTAGTGAGGTCACTAAACCCGGAAGTGAGGTCACCAAACCCGGAAGTGACGTCACTAAACCCGGAAGTGAGGTCAACAAACCCGGAAGTGAGGTCACCACACCCAGAAGTGAGGTCACCAAACCCGGAAGTGAGGTCACCACACCCGGAAGTGAGGTCACCAAACCTGGAAGTGACGTCACTAAACCCGGAAGTGAGGTCAGCATACCCGGAAGTGACGTCACCACACCCGGAAGTGATGTCAGCAAACCCGGAAGTGAGGTCACCAAACCCGGAAGTGACGTCACTAAACCCGGAAGTGATGTCAGCAAACCCGGAAGTGAGGTCAGCAAACCCGGAAGTGAGGTCACCACACCCGGAAGTGAGGTCAGCAAACCCGGAAGTGAGGTCACCACACCCGGAAGTGAGGTCACCAAACCCGGAAGTGAGGTCACCACACCCGGAAGTGAGGTCACCAAACCCGGAAGTGACGTCACTAAACCCGGAAGTGATGTCAGCATACCCGGAAGTGAGGTCACTAAACCCGGAAGTGAGGTCAACACACCCGGAATTGACGTCACTAAAACCGGAAGTGAGGTCAGCATACCCGGAAGTGAGGTAAGCAGACCAGGAAAGTGAGGTCTGCTAATTCGGAACTCAGGTCTGCAAACCCAGAAGTGACTTCAGCAGACCCAGAAGTGACTTCAGCAAACCCGGAAGTGAGGTCACTAAACCCGGAAGTGAGGTCACCACACCCGGAAGTGAGGTCAGCAAACCCGGAAGTGGGGTCAGCAAACCCGGAAGTGACGTCACTAAACCCGGAAGTGATGTCAGCAAACCCGGAAGTGGGGTCAGCAAACCCGGAAGTGATGTCAGCAAACCCGGAAGTGAGGTCAGCAAACCCGGAAGTGAGGTCACCACACCCGGAAGTGAGGTCAGCAAACCCGGAAGTGAGGTCACCACACCCGGAAGTGAGGTCACCAAACCCGGAAGTGACGTCACTAAACCCGGAAGTGAGGTCAGCAAACCCGGAAGTGAGGTCAGCAAACCCGGAAGTGAGGTCACCAAACCCGGAAGTGAGGTCACCACACCCGGAAGTGAGGTCACCAAACCCGGAAGTGACATCACTAAACCCGGAAGTGAGGTCACCAAACCCGGAAGTGACGTCACTAAACCCGGAAGTGATGTCAGCAAACCCGGAAGTGAGGTCAGCAAACCCGGAAGTGAGGTCACCACACGCGGAAGTGAGGTCAGCAAACCCGGAAGTGAGGTCACCACACCCGGAAGTGAGGTCACCAAACCCGGAAGTGACGTCACTAAACCCGGAAGTGAGGTCACCACACCCAGAAGTGAGGTCACCAAACCCGGAAGTGAGGTCACCAAACCCGGAAGTGACGTCACTAAACCCGGAAGTGAGGTCAACACACCCGGAATTGACGTCACTAAACCCGGAAGTGAGGTCAGCATACCCGGAAGTGAGGTAAGCAGACCCGGAAGTGATATCAGCAAACCCGGAAGTGAGGTCAGCAAACCCGGAAGTGAGGTCACCACACCCGGAAGTGAGGTCAGCAAACCCGGAAGTGAGGTCACCACACCCGGAAGTGAGGTCACCAAACCCGGAAGTGACGTCACTAAACCCGGAAGTGAGGTCAGCAAACCCGGAAGTGAGGTCAGCAAACCCGGAAGTGAGGTCACCATACCCGGAAGTGAGGTCACCAAACCCGGAAGTGACGTCACTAAACCCGGAAGTGAGGTCAGCAAACCCGGAAGTGAGGTAAGCAGACCTGGAAAGTGAGGTCTGCTAATTCGGAACTCAGGTCTGCAAACCCAGAAGTGACTTCAGCAGACCCAGAAGTGACTTCAGCAAACCCGGAAGTGAGGTCAGCAAACCCGGAAGTGAGGTCACCACACCCGGAAGTGAGGTCAGCAAACCCGGAAGTGAGGTCAGCAAACCCGGAAGTGAGGTCACCACACCCGGAAGTGAGGTCACCAAACCCGGAAGTGAGGTCACCACACCCGGAAGTTAGGTCACCACACCCGGAAGTGACGTCACTAAACCCGGAAGTGAGGTCAGCATACCCGGAAGTGACGTCACCACACCCGGAAGTGAGGTCACCACACCCGGAAGTGAGGTCACCAAACCCGGAAGTGAGGTCACCACACCCGGAAGTGAGGTCACCAAACCCGGAAGTGACGTCACTAAACCCGGAAGTGATGTCAGCAAACCCGGAAGTGAGGTCAGCAAACCCGGAAGTGAGGTCACCACACCCGGAAGTGAGGTCACCAAACCCGGAAGTGACGTCACTAAACCCGGAAGTGATGTCAGCAAACCCGGAAGTGAGGTCAGTAAACCCGGAAGTGAGGTCACCACACCCGGAAGTGAGGTCACCACACCCGGAAGTGAGGTCACCACACCCGGAAGTGAGGTCAGCAAACCCGGAAGTGAGGTCACCAAACCCGGAAGTGATGTCAGCAAACCCGGAAGTGAGGTCAGCAAACCCGTAAGTGAGGTCACCACACCCGGAAGTGAGGTCAGCAAACCCGGAAGTGAGGTCACCACACCCGGAAGTGAGGTCAGCAAACCCGGAAGTGAGGTCAGCAAACGCGGAAGTGAGGTCACCACACCCGGAAGTGAGGTCACCAAACCCGGAAGTGACGTCACTAAACCCGGAAGTGATGTCAGCAAACCCGGAAGTGAGGTCAGCAAACCCGGAAGTGAGGTCACCACACCCGGAAGTGATGTCAGCAAACCCGGAAGTGAGGTCACCACACCCAGAAGTGAGGTCACCAAACCCGGAAGTGACGTCACTAAACCCGGAAGTGAGGTCAGCAAACCCGGAAGTGAGGTCAGCAAACCCGGAAGTGAGGTCACCAAACCCGGAAGTGACGTCACTAAACCCGGAAGTGAGGTCACCAAACCCGGAAGTGACGTCACTAAACCCGGAAGTGAGGTCACCACACCCGGAAGTGCGGTCACCAAACCCGGAAGTGACGTCACTAAACCCGGAAGTGATGTCAGCAAACCCGGAAGTGAGGTCAGCAAACCCGGAAGTGAGGTCACCACACCCGGAAGTGAGGTCAGCAAACCCGGAAGTGAGGTCACCAAACCCGGAAGTGAGGTCAACAAACCCGGAAGTGAGGTAAGCAGACCAGGAAAGTGAGGTCTGCTAATTCGGAACTCAGGTCTGCAAACCCAGAAGTGACTTCAGCAAACCCAGAAGTGACTTCAGCAAACCCGGAAGTGAGGTCACCACACCCGGAAGTGAGGTCACCACACCCGGAAGTGAGGTCACCACACCCGGAAGTGAGGTCAGCAAACCCGGAAGTGACGTCACTAAACCCGGAAGTGATGTCAGCAAACCCGGAAGTGAGGTCAGCAAACCCGTAAGTGAGGTCACCACACCCGGAAGTGAGGTCAGCAAACCCGGTAGTGAGGTCACTAAACCCGGAAGTGAGGTCACCAAACCCGGAAGTGACGTCACTAAACCCGGAAGTGAGGTCAGCAAACCCGGAAGTGAGGTCACCACACCCGGAAGTGAGGTCACCAAACCCGGAAGTGAGGTCACCACACCCGGAAGTGAGGTCACCAAACCTGGAAGTGACGTCACTAAACCCGGAAGTGAGGTCAGCATACCCGGAAGTGACGTCACCACACCCGGAAGTGAGGTCAGCAAACCCGGAAGTGAGGTCACCACACCCGGAAGTGATGTCAGCAAACCCGGAAGTGAGGTCACCACACCCAGAAGTGAGGTCACCAAACCCGGAAGTGACGTCACTAAACCCGGAAGTGAGGTCACCAAACCCGGAAGTGAGGTCACCACACCCGGAAGTGAGGTCACCACACCCGGAAGTGACGTCACTAAACCCGGAAGTGAGGTCACCAAACCCGGAAGTGACGTCACTAAACCCGGAAGTGAGGTCACCACACCCGGAAGTGCGGTCACCAAACCCGGAAGTGACGTCACTAAACCCGGAAGTGATGTCAGCAAACCCGGAAGTGAGGTCAGCAAACCCGGAAGTGAGGTCACCACACCCGGAAGTGAGGTCAGCAAACCCGGAAGTGAGGTCACCAAACCCGGAAGTGAGGTCAACAAACCCGGAAGTGAGGTAAGCAGACCAGGAAAGTGAGGTCTGCTAATTCGGAACTCAGGTCTGCAAACCCAGAAGTGACTTCAGCAAACCCAGAAGTGACTTCAGCAAACCCGGAAGTGAGGTCACCACACCCGGAAGTGAGGTCACCACACCTGGAAGTGAGGTCACCACACCCGGAAGTGAGGTCAGCAAACCCGGAAGTGACGTCACTAAACCCGGAAGTGATGTCAGCAAACCCGGAAGTGAGGTCAGCAAACCCGTAAGTGAGGTCACCACACCCGGAAGTGAGGTCAGCAAACCCGGTAGTGAGGTCACTAAACCCGGAAGTGAGGTCACCAAACCCGGAAGTGACGTCACTAAACCCGGAAGTGAGGTCAGCAAACCCGGAAGTGAGGTCACCACACCCGAAAGTGAGGTCACCAAACCCGGAAGTGAGGTCACCACACCCGGAAGTGAGGTCACCAAACCTGGAAGTGACGTCACTAAACCCGGAAGTGAGGTCAGCATACCCGGAAGTGACGTCACCACACCCGGAAGTGAGGTCAGCAAACCCGGAAGTGAGGTCACCACACCCGGAAGTGAGGTCAGCAAACCCGGAAGTGAGGTCACCACACCCGGAAGTGAGGTCAGCAAACCCGGAAGTGAGGTCAGCAAACCCGGAAGTGAGGTCACCACACCCGGAAGTGAGGTCACCAAACCCGGAAGTGAGGTCACCACACCCGGAAGTGACGTCACTAAACCCGGAAGTGAGGTCAGCATACCCGGAAGTGACGTCACCACAACCGGAAGTGAGGTCACCACACCCGGAAGTGAGGTCACCAAACCCGGAAGTGACGTCACTAAATCCGGAAGTGATGTCAGCAAACCCGGAAGTGAGGTCACCAAACCCGGAAGTGAGGTCACCAAACCCGGTAGTGAGCTAAGCAGACCAGGAAAGTGAGGTCTACTAATTCGGAACTCAGGTCTGCAAACCCAGAAGTGACTTCAGCAGACCCAGAAGTGACTTCAGCAAACCCGGAAGTGAGGTCAGCAAACCCGGAAGTGAGGTCACCGCACCCGGAAGTGAGGTCAGCAAACCCGGAAGTGAGGTCAGCAAACGCGGAAGTGAGGTCACCACACCCGGAAGTGAGGTCACCAAAACCGGAAGTGACGTCACTAAACCCGGAAGTGATGTCAGCAAACCCGGAAGTGAGGTCAGCAAACCCGGAAGTGAGGTCACCACACCCGGAAGTGATGTCAGCAAACCCGGAAGTGAGGTCACCACACCCAGAAGTGAGGTCACCAAACCCGGAAGTGACGTCACTAAACCCGGAAGTGAGGTCAGCAAACCCGGAAGTGAGGTCAGCAAACCCGGAAGTGAGGTCACCAAACCCGGAAGTGACGTCACTAAACCCGGAAGTGAGGTCACCAAACCCGGAAGTGACGTCACTAAACCCGGAAGTGAGGTCACCACACCCGGAAGTGCGGTCACCAAACCCGGAAGTGACGTCACTAAACCCGGAAGTGATGTCAGCAAACCCGGAAGTGAGGTCAGCAAACCCGGAAGTGAGGTCACCACACCCGGAAGTGAGGTCACCAAACCCGGAAGTGAGGTCAACAAACCCGGAAGTGAGGTCAACAAACCCGGAAGTGAGGTAAGCAGACCAGGAAAGTGAGGTCTGCTAATTCGGAACTCAGGTCTGCAAACCCAGAAGTGACTTCAGCAGACCCAGAAGTGACTTCAGCAAACCCGGAAGTGAGGTCAGCAAACCCGGAAGTGAGGTCACCACACCCGGAAGTGAGGTCAGCAAACCCGGAAGTGAGGTCACCAAACCCGGAAGTGACGTCACTAAACCCGGAAGTGATGTCAGCAAACCCGGAAGTGAGGTCAGCAAACCCGTAAGTGAGGTCACCACACCCGGAAGTGAGGTCAGCAAACCCGGTAGTGAGGTCACTAAACCCGGAAGTGAGGTCACCAAACCCGGAAGTGACGTCACTAAACCCGGAAGTGAGGTCAGCAAACCCGGAAGTGAGGTCACCACACCCGGAAGTGAGGTCACCAAACCCGGAAGTGAGGTCACCACACCCGGAAGTGAGGTCACCAAACCTGGAAGTGACGTCACTAAACCCGGAAGTGAGGTCAGCATACCCGGAAGTGACGTCACCACACCCGGAAGTGATGTCAGCAAACCCGGAAGTGAGGTCACCAAACCCGGAAGTGACGTCACTAAACCCGGAAGTGATGTCAGCAAACCCGGAAGTGACGTCACTAAACCCGGAAGTGAGGTCAGCAAACACGGAAGTGAGGTCAGCAAACCCGGAAGTGAGGTCACCACACCCGGAAGTGAGGTCACCAAACCCGGAAGTGAGGTCACCACACCCGGAAGTGAGGTCACCAAACCCGGAAGTGACGTCACTAAACCCGGAAGTGAGGTCAGCATACCCGGAAGTGAGGTCACTAAACCCGGAAGTGAGGTCAACACACCCGGAATTGACGTCACTAAACCCGGAAGTGAGGTCAGCATACCCGGAAGTGAGGTCAGCAAACCCGGAAGTGAGGTCACCACACCCGGAAGTGAGGTCACCAAACCCGGAAGTGAGGTCACCACACCCGGAAGTGAGGTCACCAAACCCGGAAGTGACGTCACTAAACCCGTAAGTGAGGTCAGCAAACCCGGAAGTGAGGTCAGCAAACCCGGAAGTGAGGTCACCACACCCGGAAGTGCGGTCACCAAACCCGGAAGTGACGTCACTAAACCCGGAAGTGAGGTCAGCAAACCCAGAAGTGACTTCAGCAGACCCAGAAGTGACTTCAGCAAACCCGGAAGTGAGGTCAGCAAACCCGGAAGTGAGGTCAGCAAACCCGGAAGTGAGGTCACCAAACCCGGAAGTGACGTCACTAAACCCGGAAGTGATGTCAGCAAACCCGGAAGTGAGGTCAGCAAACCCGGAAGTGAGGTCACCACACCCGGAAGTGAGGTCACCACACCCGGAAGTGAGGTCACCAAACCCGGAAGTGAGGTCACCACACCCGGAAGTGAGGTCAGCAAACCCGGAAGTGAGGTCAGCAAACCCGGAAGTGAGGTCACCACACCCGGAAGTGAGGTAACCAAACCCGGAAGTGAGGTCACCACACCCGGAAGTGAGGTCAGCAAACCCGGAAGTGACGTCACTAAACCCGAAAGTGATGTCAGCAAACCCGGAAGTGAGGTCAGCAAACCCGGAAGTGAGGTCACCACACCCGGAAGTGATGTCAGCAAACCCGGAAGTGAGGTCACCACACCCGGAAGTGAGGTCACCAAACCCGGAAGTGACGTCACTAAACCCGGAAGTGAGGTCAGCAAACCCAGAAGTGACTTCAGCAGACCCAGAAGTGACTTCAGCAAACCCGGAAGTGAGGTCAGCAAACCCGGAAGTGAGGTCAGCAAACCCGGAAGTGAGGTCACCACACCCGGAAGTGACGTCACTAAACCCGGAAGTGATGTCAGCAAACCCGGAAGTGAGGTCACCAAACCCGGAAGTGAGGTCACCACACCCGGAAGTGAGGTCACCACACCCGGAAGTGAGGTCACCAAACCCGGAAGTGAGGTCACCACACCCGGAAGTGAGGTCACCAAACCCGGAAGTGACGTCACTAAACCCGGAAGTGAGGTCAGCATACCCGGAAGTGACGTCACCACACCCGGAAGTGAGGTCACCACACCCGGAAGTGAGGTCACCAAACCCGGAAGTGACGTCACTAAACCCGGAAGTGATGTCAGCAAACCCGGAAGTGAGGTCAGCAAACCCGGAAGTGAGGTCACCACACCCGGAAGTGAGGTCAGCAAACCCGGAAGTGAGGTCACCACACCCGGAAGTGAGGTCAGCAAACCCGGAAGTGAGGTCACCACACCCGGAAGTGAGGTCACCAAACCCGGAAGTGAGGTCACCACACCCGGAAGTGAGGTCACCACACCCGGAAGTGACGTCACTAAACCCGGAAGTGATGTCAGCATACCCGGAAGTGACGTCACCACACCCGGAAGTGAGGTCACCACACCCGGAAGTGAGGTCACCAAACCCGGAAGTGACGTCACTAAACCTGGAAGTGATGTCAGCAAACCCGGAAGTGAGGTCAGTAAACCCGGAAGTGAGGTCACCACACCCGGAAGTGAGGTCACCACACCCAGAAGTGAGGTCACCACACCCGGAAGTGAGGTCAGCAAACCCGGAAGTGAGGTCACCAAACCCGGAAGTGAGGTCACCAAACCCGGTAGTGAGCTAAGCAGACCAGGAAAGTGAGGTCTGCTAATTCGGAACTCAGGTCTGCAAACCCAGAAGTGACTTCAGCAGACCCAGAAGTGACTTCAGCAAACCCGGAAGTGAGGTCAGCAAACCCGGAAGTGAGGTCACCACACCCGGAAGTGAGGTCAGCAAACCCGGAAGTGAGGTCAGCAAACGCGGAAGTGAGGTCACCACACCCGGAAGTGAGGTCACCAAACCCGGAAGTGACGTCACTAAACCCGGAAGTGATGTCAGCAAACCCGGAAGTGAGGTCAGCAAACCCGGAAGTGACGTCACTAAACCCGGAAGTGATGTCAGCAAACCCGGAAGTGAGGTCACCACACCCGGAAGTGAGGTCACCAAACCCGGAAGTGACGTCACTAAACCCGGAAGTGAGGTCACCAAACCCGGAAGTGAGGTCACCAAACCCGGTAGTGAGCTAAGCAGACCAGGAAAGTGAGGTCTGCTAATTCGGAACTCAGGTCTGCAAACCCAGAAGTGACTTCAGCAGACCCAGAAGTGACTTCAGCAAACCCGGAAGTGAGGTCAGCAAACCCGGAAGTGAGGTCACCACACCCGGAAGTGAGGTCAGCAAACCCGGAAGTGAGGTCAGCAAACGCGGAAGTGAGGTCACCACACCCGGAAGTGAGGTCACCAAACCCGGAAGTGACGTCACTAAACCCGGAAGTGATGTCAGCAAACCCGGAAGTGAGGTCAGCAAACCCGGAAGTGACGTCACTAAACCCGGAAGTGATGTCAGCAAACCCGGAAGTGAGGTCACCACACCCGGAAGTGAGGTCACCAAACCCGGAAGTGACGTCACTAAACCCGGAAGTGAGGTCAGCAAACCCGGAAGTGAGGTCAGCAAACCCGGAAGTGAGGTCACCAAACCCGGAAGTGACGTCACTAAACCCGGAAGTGAGGTCACCAAACCCGGAAGTGACGTCACTAAACCCGGAAGTGAGGTCACCACACCCGGAAGTGAGGTCACCAAACCCGGAAGTGACGTCACTAAACCCGGAAGTGAGGTCAGCAAACCCGGAAGTGAGGTCAGCAAACCCGGAAGTGAGGTCACCACACCCGGAAGTGAGGTCAGCAAACCCGGAAGTGAGGTCACCAAACCCGGAAGTGAGGTCAACAAACCCGGAAGTGAGGTAAGCAGACCAGGAAAGTGAGGTCTGCTAATTCGGAACTCAGGTCTGCAAACCCAGAAGTGACTTCAGCAGACCCAGAAGTGACTTCAGCAAACCCGGAAGTGAGGTCACCACACCCGGAAGTGAGGTCACCAAACCTGGAAGTGACGTCACTAAACCCGGAAGTGAGGTCAGCATACCCGGAAGTGACGTCACCACACCCGGAAGTGATGTCAGCAAACCCGGAAGTGAGGTCACCAAACCCGGAAGTGACGTCACTAAACCCGGAAGTGATGTCAGCAAACCCGGAAGTGACGTCACTAAACCCGGAAGTGAGGTCAGCAAACCCGGAAGTGAGGTCAGCAAACCCGGAAGTGAGGTCACCACACCCGGAAGTGAGGTCACCAAACCCGGAAGTGAGGTCACCACACCCGGAAGTGAGGTCACCAAACCCGGAAGTGACGTCACTAAACCCGGAAGTGAGGTCAGCATACCCGGAAGTGAGGTCACTAAACCCGGAAGTGAGGTCAACACACCCGGAATTGACGTCACTAAACCCGGAAGTGAGGTCAGCATACCCGGAAGTGAGGTCAGCAAACCCGGAAGTGAGGTCACCACACCCGGAAGTGAGGTCACCAAACCCGGAAGTGAGGTCACCACACCCGGAAGTGAGGTCACCAAACCCGGAAGTGACGTCACTAAACCCGTAAGTGAGGTCAGCAAACCCGGAAGTGAGGTCAGCAAACCCGGAAGTGAGGTCACCACACCCGGAAGTGTGGTCACCAAACCCGGAAGTTACGTCACTAAACCCGGAAGTGAGGTCAGCAAACCCAGAAGTGACTTCAGCAGACCCAGAAGTGACTTCAGCAAACCCGGAAGTGAGGTCAGCAAACCCGGAAGTGAGGTCAGCAAACCCGGAAGTGAGGTCACCAAACCCGGAAGTGACGTCACTAAACCCGGAAGTGATGTCAGCAAACCCGTAAGTGAGGTCAGCAAACCCGGAAGTGAGGTCACCACACCCGGAAGTGAGGTCACCAAACCCGGAAGTGAGGTCACCACACCCGGAAATGAGGTCAGCAAACCCGGAAGTGAGGTCAGCAAACCCGGAAGTGAGGTCACCACACCCGGAAGTGAGGTAACCAAACCCGGAAGTGAGGTCACCACACCCGGAAGTGAGGTCAGCAAACCCGGAAGTGACGTCACTAAACCCGAAAGTGATGTCAGCAAACCCGGAAGTGAGGTCAGCAAACCCGGAAGTGAGGTCACCACACCCGGAAGTGAGGTCACCACACCCGGAAGTGAGGTCACCAAACCCGGAAGTGAGGTCACCACACCCGGAAATGAGGTCAGCAAACCCGGAAGTGAGGTCACCACACCCGGAAGTGAGGTCACCAAACCCGGAAGTGACGTCACTAAACCCGGAAGTGAGGTCAGCATACCCGGAAGTGACGTCACCACACCCGGAAGTGAGGTCACCACACCCGGAAGTGAGGTCACCAAACCCGGAAGTGACGTCACTAAACCCGGAAGTGATGTCAGCAAACCCGGAAGTGAGGTCAGCAAACCCGGAAGTGAGGTCACCACACCCGGAAGTGAGGTCAGCAAACCCGGAAGTGAGGTCACCACACCCGGAAGTGAGGTCAGCAAACCCGGAAGTGAGGTCACCACACCCGGAAGTGAGGTCACCAAACCCGGAAGTGAGGTCACCACACCCGGAAGTGACGTCACTAAACCCGGAAGTGAGGTCAGCATACCCGGAAGTGAGGTCACTAAACCCGGAAGTGAGGTCAACACACCCGGAATTGACGTCACCAAACCCGGAAGTGAGGTCAGCATACCCGGAAGTGAGGTAAGCAGACCAGGAAAGTGAGGTCTGCTAATTCGGAACTCAGGTCTGCAAACCCAGAAGTGACTTCAGCAGACCCAGAAGTGACTTCAGCAAACCCGGAAGTGAGGTCACCACACCCGGAAGTGAGGTCACCAAACCCGGAAGTGACGTCACTAAACCCGGAAGTGAGGTCACCACACCCAGAAGTGAGGTCACCAAACCCGGAAGTGAGGTCACCAAACCCGGAAGTGATGTCACTAAACCCGGAAGTGAGGTCAACACACCCGGAATTGACGTCACTAAACCCGGAAGTGAGGTCAGCATACCCGGAAGTGAGGTAAGCTGACCAGGAAAGTGAGGTCTGCTAATTCGGAACTCAGGTCTGCAAACCCAGAAGTGACTTCAGCAGACCCAGAAGTGACTTCAGCAAACCCGGAAGTGAGGTCAGCAAACCCGGAAGTGAGGTCACCACACCCGGAAGTAAGGTCAGCAAACCCGGAAGTGAGGTCACCACACCCGGAAGTGAGGTCACCAAACCCGGAAGTGACGTCACTAAACCCGGAAGTGAGGTCAGCAAACCCGGAAGTGAGGTCAGCAAACCCGGAAGTGAGGTCACCACACCCGGAAGTGAGGTCACCAAACCCGGAAGTGAGGTCACCACACCCGGAAGTGAGGTCACCAAACCCGGAAGTGACGTCACTAAACCCGGAAGTGAGGTCACCAAACCCGGAAGTGACGTCACTAAACCCGGAAGTGATGTCAGCAAACCCGGAAGTGAGGTCAGCAAACCCGGAAGTGAGGTCACCACACGCGGAAGTGAGGTCAGCAAACCCGGAAGTGAGGTCACCACACCCGGAAGTGAGGTCACCAAACCCGGAAGTGACGTCACTAAACCCGGAAGTGAGGTCACCACACCCAGAAGTGAGGTCACCAAACCCGGAAGTGAGGTCACCAAACCCGGAAGTGACGTCACTAAACCCGGAAGTGAGGTCAGCATACCCGGAAGTGACGTCACCACACCCGGAAGTGAGGTCACCACACCCGGAAGTGAGGTCACCAAACCCGGAAGTGACGTCACTAAACCCGGAAGTGATGTCAGCAAACCCGGAAGTGAGGTCAGCAAACCCGGAAGTGAGGTCACCACATCCGGAAGTGAGGTCAGCAAACCCGGAAGTGAGGTCACCACACCCGGAAGTGAGGTCAGCAAACCCGGAAGTGAGGTCACCACACCCGGAAGTGAGGTCACCAAACCCGGAAGTGACGTCACTAAACCCGGAAGTGATGTCAGCAAACCCGGAAGTGAGGTCAGCAAACCCGGAAGTGAGGTCACCACACCCGGAAGTGATGTCAGCAAACCCGGAAGTGAGGTCACCACACCCGGAAGTGAGGTCACCAAACCCGGAAGTGACGTCACTAAACCCGGAAGTGAGGTCACCACACCCGGAAGTGCGGTCACCAAACCCGGAAGTGACGTCACTAAACCCGGAAGTGATGTCAGCAAACCCGGAAGTGAGGTCAGCAAACCCGGAAGTGAGGTCACCACACCCGGAAGTGAGGTCAGCAAACCCGGAAGTGAGGTCACCAAACCCGGAAGTGAGGTCAACAAACCCGGAAGTGAGGTAAGCTGACCAGGAAAGTGAGGTCTGCTAATTCGGAACTCAGGTCTGCAAACCCAGAAGTGACTTCAGCAGACCCAGAAGTGACTTCAGCAAACCCGGAAGTGAGGTCAGCAAACCCGGAAGTGAGGTCACCACACCCGGAAGTGAGGTCACCACACCCGGAAGTGAGGTCACCAAACCCGGAAGTGACGTCACTAAACCCGGAAGTGATGTCAGCAAACCCGGAAGTGAGGTCAGCAAACCCGTAAGTGAGGTCACCACACCCGGAAGTGAGGTCAGCAAACCCGGTAGTGAGGTCACTAAACCCGGAAGTGAGGTCACCAAACCCGGAAGTGACGTCACTAAACCCGGAAGTGAGGTCAGCAAACCCGAAAGTGAGGTCACCACACCCGGAAGTGAGGTCACCAAACCCGGAAGTGAGGTCACCACACCCGGAAGTGAGGTCACCAAACCTGGAAGTGACGTCACTAAACCCGGAAGTGAGGTCAGCATACCCGGAAGTGACGTCACCACACCCGGAAGTGATGTCAGCAAACCCGGAAGTGAGGTCACCAAACCCGGAAGTGACGTCACTAAACCCGGAAGTGATGTCAGCAAACCCGGAAGTGACGTCACTAAACCCGGAAGTGAGGTCAGCAAACCCGGAAGTGAGGTCAGCAAACCCGGAAGTGAGGTCACCACACCCGGAAGTGAGGTCACCAAACCCGGAAGTGAGGTCACCACACCCGGAAGTGAGGTCACCACACCCGGAAGTGACGTCACTAAACCCGGAAGTGAGGTCAGCATACCCGGAAGTGAGGTCACTAAACCCGGAAGTGAGGTCAACACACCCGGAATTGACGTCACCAAACCCGGAAGTGAGGTCAGCATACCCGGAAGTGAGGTAAGCAGACCAGGAAAGTGAGGTCTGCTAATTCGGAACTCAGGTCTGCAAACCCAGAAGTGACTTCAGCAGACCCAGAAGTGACTTCAGCAAACCCGGAAGTGAGGTCACCACACCCGGAAGTGAGGTCACCAAACCCGGAAGTGACGTCACTAAACCCGGAAGTGAGGTCACCACACCCAGAAGTGAGGTCACCAAACCCGGAAGTGAGGTCACCAAACCCGGAAGTGATGTCACTAAACCCGGAAGTGAGGTCAACACACCCGGAATTGACGTCACTAAACCCGGAAGTGAGGTCAGCATACCCGGAAGTGAGGTAAGCTGACCAGGAAAGTGAGGTCTGCTAATTCGGAACTCAGGTCTGCAAACCCAGAAGTGACTTCAGCAGACCCAGAAGTGACTTCAGCAAACCCGGAAGTGAGGTCAGCAAACCCGGAAGTGAGGTCACCACACCCGGAAGTAAGGTCAGCAAACCCGGAAGTGAGGTGACCACACCCGGAAGTGAGGTCACCAAACCCGGAAGTGACGTCACTAAACCCGGAAGTGAGGTCAGCAAACCCGGAAGTGAGGTCAGCAAACCCGGAAGTGAGGTCACCACACCCGGAAGTGAGGTCACCAAACCCGGAAGTGAGGTCACCACACCCGGAAGTGAGGTCACCAAACCCGGAAGTGACGTCACTAAACCCGGAAGTGAGGTCACCAAACCCGGAAGTGACGTCACTAAACCCGGAAGTGATGTCAGCAAACCCGGAAGTGAGGTCAGCAAACCCGGAAGTGAGGTCACCACACGCGGAAGTGAGGTCAGCAAACCCGGAAGTGAGGTCACCACACCCGGAAGTGAGGTCACCAAACCCGGAAGTGACGTCACTAAACCCGGAAGTGAGGTCACCACACCCAGAAGTGAGGTCACCAAACCTTGAAGTGAGGTCACCAAACCCGGAAGTGACGTCACTAAACCCGGAAGTGAGGTCAGCATACCCGGAAGTGACGTCACCACACCCGGAAGTGAGGTCACCACACCCGGAAGTGAGGTCACCAAACCCGGAAGTGACGTCACTAAACCCGGAAGTGATGTCAGCAAACCCGGAAGTGAGGTCAGCAAACCCGGAAGTGAGGTCACCACATCCGGAAGTGAGGTCAGCAAACCCGGAAGTGAGGTCACCACACCCGGAAGTGAGGTCAGCAAACCCGGAAGTGAGGTCACCACACCCGGAAGTGAGGTCACCAAACCCGGAAGTGACGTCACTAAACCCGGAAGTGATGTCAGCAAACCCGGAAGTGAGGTCAGCAAACCCGGAAGTGAGGTCACCACACCCGGAAGTGATGTCAGCAAACCCGGAAGTGAGGTCACCACACCCGGAAGTGAGGTCACCAAACCCGGAAGTGACGTCACTAAACCCGGAAGTGAGGTCACCACACCCGGAAGTGCGGTCACCAAACCCGGAAGTGACGTCACTAAACCCGGAAGTGATGTCAGCAAACCCGGAAGTGAGGTCAGCAAACCCGGAAGTGAGGTCACCACACCCGGAAGTGAGGTCAGCAAACCCGGAAGTGAGGTCACCAAACCCGGAAGTGAGGTCAACAAACCCGGAAGTGAGGTAAGCTGACCAGGAAAGTGAGGTCTGCTAATTCGGAACTCAGGTCTGCAAACCCAGAAGTGACTTCAGCAGACCCAGAAGTGACTTCAGCAAACCCGGAAGTGAGGTCAGCAAACCCGGAAGTGAGGTCACCACACCCGGAAGTGAGGTCACCACACCCGGAAGTGAGGTCACCAAACCCGGAAGTGACGTCACTAAACCCGGAAGTGATGTCAGCAAACCCGGAAGTGAGGTCAGCAAACCCGTAAGTGAGGTCACCACACCCGGAAGTGAGGTCAGCAAACCCGGTAGTGAGGTCACTAAACCCGGAAGTGAGGTCACCAAACCCGGAAGTGACGTCACTAAACCCGGAAGTGAGGTCAGCAAACCCGAAAGTGAGGTCACCACACCCGGAAGTGAGGTCACCAAACCCGGAAGTGAGGTCACCACACCCGGAAGTGAGGTCACCAAACCTGGAAGTGACGTCACTAAACCCGGAAGTGAGGTCAGCATACCCGGAAGTGACGTCACCACACCCGGAAGTGATGTCAGCAAACCCGGAAGTGAGGTCACCAAACCCGGAAGTGACGTCACTAAACCCGGAAGTGATGTCAGCAAACCCGGAAGTGACGTCACTAAACCCGGAAGTGAGGTCAGCAAACCCGGAAGTGAGGTCAGCAAACCCGGAAGTGAGGTCACCACACCCGGAAGTGAGGTCACCAAACCCGGAAGTGAGGTCACCACACCCGGAAGTGAGGTCACCACACCCGGAAGTGACGTCACTAAACCCGAAAGTGAGGTCAGCATACCCGGAAGTGAGGTCACTAAACCCGGAAGTGAGGTCAACACACCCGGAATTGACGTCACCAAACCCGGAAGTGAGGTCAGCATACCCGGAAGTGAGGTAAGCAGACCAGGAAAGTGAGGTCTGCTAATTCGGAACTCAGGTCTGCAAACCCAGAAGTGACTTCAGCAGACCCAGAAGTGACTTCAGCAAACCCGGAAGTGAGGTCACCACACCCGGAAGTGAGGTCACCAAACCCGGAAGTGACGTCACTAAACCCGGAAGTGAGGTCACCACACCCAGAAGTGAGGTCACCAAACCCGGAAGTGAGGTCACCAAACCCGGAAGTGATGTCACTAAACCCGGAAGTGAGGTCAACACACCCGGAATTGACGTCACTAAACCCGGAAGTGAGGTCAGCATACCCGGAAGTGAGGTAAGCTGACCAGGAAAGTGAGGTCTGCTAATTCGGAACTCAGGTCTGCAAACCCAGAAGTGACTTCAGCAGACCCAGAAGTGACTTCAGCAAACCCGGAAGTGAGGTCAGCAAACCCGGAAGTGAGGTCACCACACCCGGAAGTAAGGTCAGCAAACCCGGAAGTGAGGTCACCACACCCGGAAGTGAGGTCACCAAACCCGGAAGTGACGTCACTAAACCCGGAAGTGAGGTCAGCAAACCCGGAAGTGAGGTCAGCAAACCCGGAAGTGAGGTCACCACACCCGGAAGTGAGGTCACCAAACCCGGAAGTGAGGTCACCACACCCGGAAGTGAGGTCACCAAACCCGGAAGTGACGTCACTAAACCCGGAAGTGAGGTCACCAAACCCGGAAGTGACGTCACTAAACCCGGAAGTGATGTCAGCAAACCCGGAAGTGAGGTCAGCAAACCCGGAAGTGAGGTCACCACACGCGGAAGTGAGGTCAGCAAACCCGGAAGTGAGGTCACCACACCCGGAAGTGAGGTCACCAAACCCGGAAGTGACGTCACTAAACCCGGAAGTGAGGTCACCACACCCAGAAGTGAGGTCACCAAACCCGGAAGTGAGGTCACCAAACCCGGAAGTGACGTCACTAAACCCGGAAGTGAGGTCAGCATACCCGGAAGTGACGTCACCACACCCGGAAGTGAGGTCACCACACCCGGAAGTGAGGTCACCAAACCCGGAAGTGACGTCACTAAACCCGGAAGTGATGTCAGCAAACCCGGAAGTGAGGTCAGCAAACCCGGAAGTGAGGTCACCACATCCGGAAGTGAGGTCAGCAAACCCGGAAGTGAGGTCACCACACCCGGAAGTGAGGTCAGCAAACCCGGAAGTGAGGTCACCACACCCGGAAGTGAGGTCAGCAAACCCGGAAGTGAGGTCACCACACCCGGAAGTGAGGTCACCAAACCCGGAAGTGACGTCACTAAACCCGGAAGTGATGTCAGCAAACCCGGAAGTGAGGTCAGCAAACCCGGAAGTGAGGTCACCACACCCGGAAGTGATGTCAGCAAACCCGGAAGTGAGGTCACCACACCCGGAAGTGAGGTCACCAAACCCGGAAGTGACGTCACTAAACCCGGAAGTGAGGTCACCACACCCGGAAGTGCGGTCACCAAACCCGGAAGTGACGTCACTAAACCCGGAAGTGATGTCAGCAAACCCGGAAGTGAGGTCAGCAAACCCGGAAGTGAGGTCACCACACCCGGAAGTGAGGTCAGCAAACCCGGAAGTGAGGTCACCAAACCCGGAAGTGAGGTCAACAAACCCGGAAGTGAGGTAAGCTGACCAGGAAAGTGAGGTCTGCTAATTCGGAACTCAGGTCTGCAAACCCAGAAGTGACTTCAGCAGACCCAGAAGTGACTTCAGCAAACCCGGAAGTGAGGTCAGCAAACCCGGAAGTGAGGTCACCACACCCGGAAGTGAGGTCACCACACCCGGAAGTGAGGTCACCAAACCCGGAAGTGACGTCACTAAACCCGGAAGTGATGTCAGCAAACCCGGAAGTGAGGTCAGCAAACCCGTAAGTGAGGTCACCACACCCGGAAGTGAGGTCAGCAAACCCGGTAGTGAGGTCACTAAACCCGGAAGTGAGGTCACCAAACCCGGAAGTGACGTCACTAAACCCGGAAGTGAGGTCAGCAAACCCGAAAGTGAGGTCACCACACCCGGAAGTGAGGTCACCAAACCCGGAAGTGAGGTCACCACACCCGGAAGTGAGGTCACCAAACCTGGAAGTGACGTCACTAAACCCGGAAGTGAGGTCAGCATACCCGGAAGTGACGTCACCACACCCGGAAGTGATGTCAGCAAACCCGGAAGTGAGGTCACCAAACCCGGAAGTGACGTCACTAAACCCGGAAGTGATGTCAGCAAACCCGGAAGTGACGTCACTAAACCCGGAAGTGAGGTCAGCAAACCCGGAAGTGAGGTCAGCAAACCCGGAAGTGAGGTCACCACACCCGGAAGTGAGGTCACCAAACCCGGAAGTGAGGTCACCACACCCGGAAGTGAGGTCACCAAACCCGGAAGTGACGTCACTAAACCCGGAAGTGAGGTCAGCATACCCGGAAGTGAGGTCACTAAACCCGGAAGTGAGGTCAACACACCCGGAATTGACGTCACTAAACCCGGAAGTGAGGTCAGCATACCCGGAAGTGAGGTCAGCAAACCCGGAAGTGAGGTCACCACACCCGGAAGTGAGGTCACCAAACCCGGAAGTGAGGTCACCACACCCGGAAGTGAGGTCACCAAACCCGGAAGTGACGTCACTAAACCCGGAAGTGAGGTCAGCAAACCCGGAAGTGAGGTCACCACACCCGGAAGTGAGGTCACCAAACCCGGAAGTGACGTCACTAAACCCGGAAGTGAGGTCAGCAAACCCAGAAGTGACTTCAGCAGACCCAGAAGTGACTTCAGCAAACCCGGAAGTGAGGTCAGCAAACCCGGAAGTGAGGTCAGCAAACCCGGAAGTGAGGTCACCAAACCCGGAAGTGACGTCACTAAACCCGGAAGTGATGTCAGCAAACCCGGAAGTGAGGTCAGAAAACCCGGAAGTGAGGTCACCACACCCGGAAGTGAGGTCACCACACCCGGAAGTGAGGTCACCAAACCCGGAAGTGAGGTCACCACACCCGGAAGTGAGGTCAGCAAACCCGGAAGTGAGGTCAGCAAACCCGGAAGTGAGGTCACCACACCCGGAAGTGAGGTAACCAAACCCGGAAGTGAGGTCACCACACCCGGAAGTGAGGTCACCAAACCCGGAAGTGACGTCACTAAACCCGAAAGTGATGTCAGCAAACCCGGAAGTGAGGTCAGCAAACCCGGAAGTGAGGTCACCACACCCGGAAGTGATGTCAGCAAACCCGGAAGTGAGGTCACCACACCGGGAAGTGAGGTAACCAAACCCGGAAGTGAGGTCACCACACCCGGAAGTGAGGTCACCAAACCCGGAAGTGACGTCACTAAACCCGGAAGTGAGGTCAGCAAACCCGGAAGTGAGGTCAGCAAACCCGGAAGTGAGGTCACCACACCCGGAAGTGAGGTCACCAAACCCGGAAGTGACGTCACTAAACCCGGAAGTGAGGTCAGCAAACCCAGAAGTGACTTCAGCAGACCCAGATGTGACTTCAGCAAACCCGGAAGTGAGGTCAGCAAACCCGGAAGTGAGGTCAGCAAACCCGTAAGTGAGGTCACCAAACCCGGAAGTGACGTCACTAAACCCGGAAGTGATGTCAGCAAACCCGGAAGTGAGGTCACCACACCCGGAAGTGAGGTCAGCAAACCCGGAAGTGAGGTCAGCAAACGCGGAAGTGAGGTCACCACACCCGGAAGTGAGGTCACCAAACCCGGAAGTGACGTCACTAAACCCGGAAGTGATGTCAGCAAACCCGGAAGTGAGGTCAGCAAAACCGGAAGTGAGGTCACCACACCCGGAAGTGATGTCAGCAAACCCGGAAGTGAGGTCACCAAACCCGGAAGTGACGTCACTAAACCCGGAAGTGATGTCAGCAAACCCGGAAGTGAGGTCAGCAAACCCGTAAGTGAGGTCACCACACCCGGAAGTGAGGTCAGCAAACCCGGAAGTGATGTCAGCAAACCCGGAAGTGAGGTCAGCAAAACCGGAAGTGAGGTCACCACACCCGGAAGTGATGTCAGCAAACCCGGAAGTGAGGTCACCAAACCCGGAAGTGACGTCACTAAACCCGGAAGTGATGTCAGCAAACCCGGAAGTGAGGTCAGCAAACCCGTAAGTGAGGTCACCACACCCGGAAGTGAGGTCAGCAAACCCGGTAGTGAGGTCACTAAACCCGGAAGTGAGGTCACCAAACCCGGAAGTGAGGTCACCACACCCGGAAGTGAGGTCACCACACCCGGAAGTGACGTCACTAAACCCGGAAGTGAGGTCAGCATACCCGGAAGTGAGGTCACTAAACCCGGAAGTGAGGTCAACACACCCGGAATTGACGTCACCAAACCCGGAAGTGAGGTCAGCATACCCGGAAGTGAGGTAAGCAGACCAGGAAAGTGAGGTCTGCTAATTCGGAACTCAGGTCTGCAAACCCAGAAGTGACTTCAGCAGACCCAGAAGTGACTTCAGCAAACCCGGAAGTGAGGTCACCACACCCGGAAGTGAGGTCACCAAACCCGGAAGTGACGTCACTAAACCCGGAAGTGAGGTCACCACACCCAGAAGTGAGGTCACCAAACCCGGAAGTGAGGTCACCAAACCCGGAAGTGATGTCACTAAACCCGGAAGTGAGGTCAACACACCCGGAATTGACGTCACTAAACCCGGAAGTGAGGTCAGCATACCCGGAAGTGAGGTAAGCTGACCAGGAAAGTGAGGTCTGCTAATTCGGAACTCAGGTCTGCAAACCCAGAAGTGACTTCAGCAGACCCAGAAGTGACTTCAGCAAACCCGGAAGTGAGGTCAGCAAACCCGGAAGTGAGGTCACCACACCCGGAAGTAAGGTCAGCAAACCCGGAAGTGAGGTCACCACACCCGGAAGTGAGGTCACCAAACCCGGAAGTGACGTCACTAAACCCGGAAGTGAGGTCAGCAAACCCGGAAGTGAGGTCAGCAAACCCGGAAGTGAGGTCACCACACCCGGAAGTGAGGTCACCAAACCCGGAAGTGAGGTCACCACACCCGGAAGTGAGGTCACCAAACCCGGAAGTGACGTCACTAAACCCGGAAGTGAGGTCACCAAACCCGGAAGTGACGTCACTAAACCCGGAAGTGATGTCAGCAAACCCGGAAGTGAGGTCACTAAACCCGGAAGTGAGGTCACCACACGCGGAAGTGAGGTCACCACACCCGGAAGTGAGGTCACCACACCCGGAAGTGAGGTCACCAAACCCGGAAGTGACGTCACTAAACCCGGAAGTGAGGTCACCACACCCAGAAGTGAGGTCACCAAACCCGGAAGTGAGGTCACCAAACCCGGAAGTGACGTCACTAAACCCGGAAGTGAGGTCAGCATACCCGGAAGTGACGTCACCACACCCGGAAGTGAGGTCACCACACCCGGAAGTGAGGTCACCAAACCCGGAAGTGACGTCACTAAACCCGGAAGTGATGTCAGCAAACCCGGAAGTGAGGTCAGCAAACCCGGAAGTGAGGTCACCACATCCGGAAGTGAGGTCAGCAAACCCGGGAGTGAGGTCACCACACCCGGAAGTGAGGTCAGCAAACCCGGAAGTGAGGTCACCACACCCGGAAGTGAGGTCACCAAACCCGGAAGTGACGTCACTAAACCCGGAAGTGATGTCAGCAAACCCGGAAGTGAGGTCAGCAAACCCGGAAGTGAGGTCACCACACCCGGAAGTGATGTCAGCAAACCCGGAAGTGAGGTCACCACACCCGGAAGTGAGGTCACCAAACCCGGAAGTGACGTCACTAAACCCGGAAGTGAGGTCACCACACCCGGAAGTGCGGTCACCAAACCCGGAAGTGACGTCACTAAACCCGGAAGTGATGTCAGCAAACCCGGAAGTGAGGTCAGCAAACCCGGAAGTGAGGTCACCACACCCGGAAGTGAGGTCAGCAAACCCGGAAGTGAGGTCACCAAACCCGGAAGTGAGGTCAACAAACCCGGAAGTGAGGTAAGCAGACCAGGAAAGTGAGGTCTGCTAATTCGGAACTCAGGTCTGCAAACCCAGAAGTGACTTCAGCAGACCCAGAAGTGACTTCAGCAAACCCGGAAGTGAGGTCAGCAAACCCGGAAGTGAGGTCACCACACCCGGAAGTGAGGTCACCACACCCGGAAGTGAGGTCACCAAACCCGGAAGTGACGTCACTAAACCCGGAAGTGATGTCAGCAAACCCGGAAGTGAGGTCAGCAAACCCGTAATGAGGTCACCACACCCGGAAGTGAGGTCAGCAAACCCGGTAGTGAGGTCACTAAACCCGGAAGTGAGGTCACCAAACCCGGAAGTGACGTCACTAAACCCGGAAGTGAGGTCAGCAAACCCGGAAGTGAGGTCACCACACCCGGAAGTGAGGTCACCAAACCCGGAAGTGAGGTCACCACACCCGGAAGTGAGGTCACCAAACCTGGAAGTGACGTCACTAAACCCGGAAGTGAGGTCAGCATACCCGGAAGTGACGTCACCACACCCGGAAGTGATGTCAGCAAACCCGGAAGTGAGGTCACCAAACCCGGAAGTGACGTCACTAAACCCGGAAGTGATGTCAGCAAACCCGGAAGTGACGTCACTAAACCCGGAAGTGAGGTCAGCAAACCCGGAAGTGAGGTCAGCAAACCCGGAAGTGAGGTCACCACACCCGGAAGTGAGGTCACCAAACCCGGAAGTGAGGTCACCACACCCGGAAGTGAGGTCACCAAACCCGGAAGTGACGTCACTAAACCCGGAAGTGAGGTCAGCATACCCGGAAGTGAGGTCACTAAACCCGGAAGTGAGGTCAACACACCCGGAATTGACGTCACTAAACCCGGAAGTGAGGTCAGCATACCCGGAAGTGAGGTCAGCAAACCCGGAAGTGAGGTCACCACACCCGGAAGTGAGGTCACCAAACCCGGAAGTGAGGTCACCACACCCGGAAGTGAGGTCACCAAACCCGGAAGTGACGTCACTAAACCCGGAAGTGAGGTCAGCAAACCCGGAAGTGAGGTCACCACACCCGGAAGTGAGGTCACCAAACCCGGAAGTGACGTCACTAAACCCGGAAGTGAGGTCAGCAAACCCAGAAGTGACTTCAGCAGACCCAGAAGTGACTTCAGCAAACCCGGAAGTGAGGTCAGCAAACCCGGAAGTGAGGTCAGCAAACCCGGAAGTGAGGTCACCAAACCCGGAAGTGACGTCACTAAACCCGGAAGTGATGTCAGCAAACCCGGAAGTGAGGTCAGCAAACCCGGAAGTGAGGTCACCACACCCGGAAGTGAGGTCACCACACCCGGAAGTGAGGTCACCAAACCCGGAAGTGAGGTCACCACACCCGGAAGTGAGGTCAGCAAACCCGGAAGTGAGGTCAGCAAACCCGGAAGTGAGGTCACCACACCCGGAAGTGAGGTAACCAAACCCGGAAGTGAGGTCACCACACCCGGAAGTGAGGTCACCAAACCCGGAAGTGACGTCACTAAACCCGAAAGTGATGTCAGCAAACCCGGAAGTGAGGTCAGCAAACCCGGAAGTGAGGTCACCACACCCGGAAGTGATGTCAGCAAACCCGGAAGTGAGGTCACCACACCCGGAAGTGAGGTCACCAAACCCGGAAGTGAGGTCACCACACCCGGAAGTGAGGTCACCAAACCCGGAAGTGACGTCACTAAACCCGGAAGTGAGGTCAGCAAACCCGGAAGTGAGGTCAGCAAACCCGGAAGTGAGGTCACCACACCCGGAAGTGAGGTCACCAAACCCGGAAGTGACGTCACTAAACCCGGAAGTGAGGTCAGCAAACCCAGAAGTGACTTCAGCAGACCCAGATGTGACTTCAGCAAACCCGGAAGTGAGGTCAGCAAACCCGGAAGTGAGGTCAGCAAACCCGTAAGTGAGGTCACCAAACCCGGAAGTGACGTCACTAAACCCGGAAGTGATGTCAGCAAACCCGGAAGTGAGGTCAGCAAACCCGGAAGTGAGGTCACCACACCCGGAAGTGAGGTCACCACACCCGGAAGTGAGGTCACCAAACCCGGAAGTGAGGTCACCACACCCGGAAGTGAGGTCACCAAACCCGGAAGTGACGTCACTAAACCCGGAAGTGAGGTCAGCATACCCGGAAGTGACGTCACCACACCCGGAAGTGAGGTCACCACACCCGGAAGTGAGGTCATCAAACCCGGAAGTGACGTCACTAAACCCGGAAGTGATGTCAGCAAACCCGGAAGTGAGGTCAGCAAACCCGGAAGTGAGGTCACCACACCCGGAAGTGAGGTCAGCAAACCCGGAAGTGAGGTCACCACACCCGGAAGTGAGGTCAGCAAACCCGGAAGTGAGGTCAGCAAACCCGGAAGTGAGGTCACCACACCCGGAAGTGAGGTCACCAAACCCGGAAGTGAGGTCACCACACCCGGAAGTGTGGTCACCACACCCGGAAGTGACGTCACTAAACCCGGAAGTGAGGTCAGCATACCCGGAAGTGACGTCACCACAACCGGAAGTGAGGTCACCACACCCGGAAGTGAGGTCACCAAACCCGGAAGTGACGTCACTAAACCCGGAAGTGATGTCAGCAAACCCGGAAGTGAGGTCAGTAAACCCGGAAGTGAGGTCACCACATCCGGAAGTGAGGTCAGCAAACCCGGAAGTGAGGTCACCACACCCGGAAGTGAGGTCAGCAAACCCGGAAGTGAGGTCACCAAACCCGGAAGTGAGGTCACCAAACCCGGTAGTGAGCTAAGCAGACCAGGAAAGTGAGGTCTGCTAATTCGGAACTCAGGTCTGCAAACCCAGAAGTGACTTCAGCAGACCCAGAAGTGACTTCAGCAAACCCGGAAGTGAGGTCAGCAAACCCGGAAGTGAGGTCACCACACCCGGAAGTGAGGTCAGCAAACCCGGAAGTGAGGTCAGCAAACGCGGAAGTGAGGTCACCACACCCGGAAGTGAGGTCACCAAACCCGGAAGTGACGTCACTAAACCCGGAAGTGATGTCAGCAAACCCGGAAGTGAGGTCAGCAAACCCGGAAGTGAGGTCACCACACCCGGAAGTGATGTCAGCAAACCCGGAAGTGAGGTCACCACACCCAGAAGTGAGGTCACCAAACCCGGAAGTGACGTCACTAAACCCGGAAGTGAGGTCAGCAAACCCGGAAGTGAGGTCACCAAACCCGGAAGTGACGTCACTAAACCCGGAAGTGAGGTCACCAAACCCGGAAGTGACGTCACTAAACCCGGAAGTGAGGTCACCACACCCGGAAGTGAGGTCACCAAACCCGGAAGTGAGGTCACCACACCCGGAAGTGAGGTCACCAAACCTGGAAGTGACGTCACTAAACCCGGAAGTGAGGTCAGCATACCCGGAAGTGAGGTCAGCAAACCCGGAAGTGAGGTCACCACACCCGGAAGTGAGGTCACCAAACCCGGAAGTGAGGTCACCACACCCGGAAGTGAGGTCACCAAACCCGGAAGTGACGTCACTAAACCCGGAAGTGAGGTCAGCAAACCCGGAAGTGAGGTCAGCAAACCCGTAAGTGAGGTCACCACACCCGGAAGTGAGGTCAGCAAACCCGGTAGTGAGGTCACTAAACCCGGAAGTGAGGTCACCACACCCGGAAGTGACGTCACTAAACCCGGAAGTGAGGTCAGCAAACCCGGAAGTGAGGTCACCACACCCGGAAGTGAGGTCACCAAACCCGGAAGTGAGGTCACCACACCCGGAAGTGAGGTCACCAAACTTGGAAGTGACGTCACTAAACCCGGAAGTGAGGTCAGCATACCCGGAAGTGACGTCACCACACCCGGAAGTGATGTCAGCAAACCCGGAAGTGAGATCACCAAACCCGGAAGTGACGTCACTAAACCCGGAAGTGATGTCAGCAAACCCGGAAGTGACGTCACTAAACCCGGAAGTGAGGTCAGCAAACCCGGAAGTGAGGTCAGCAAACCCGGAAGTGAGGTCACCACACCCGGAAGTGAGGTCACCAAACCCGGAAGTGAGGTCACCACACCCGGAAGTGAGGTCACCAAACCCGGAAGTGACGTCACTAAACCCGGAAGTGAGGTCAGCATACCCGGAAGTGAGGTCACTAAACCCGGAAGTGAGGTCAACACACCCGGAATTGACGTCACTAAACCCGGAAGTGAGGTCAGCATACCCGGAAGTGAGGTCAGCAAACCCGGAAGTGAGGTCACCACACCCGGAAGTGAGGTCAGCAAACCCGGAAGTGAGGTCACCACACCCGGAAGTGAGGTCACCAAACCCGGAAGTGACGTCACTAAACCCGGAAGTGAGGTCAGCAAACCCGGAAGTGAGGTCAGCAAACCCGGAAGTGAGGTCACCAAACCCGGAAGTGAGGTCACCAAACCCGGAAGTGACGTCACTAAACCCGGAAGTGAGGTCACCAAACCCAGAAGTGACTTCAGCAGACCCAGAAGTGACTTCAGCAAACCCGGAAGTGAGGTCAGCAAACCCGGAAGTGAGGTCAGCAAACCCGGAAGTGAGGTCACCAAACCCGGAAGTGACGTCACTAAACCCGGAAGTGATGTCAGCAAACCCGGAAGTGAGGTCAGCAAACCCGGAAGTGAGGTCACCACACCCGGAAGTGAGGTCACCACACCCGGAAGTGAGGTCACCAAACCCGGAAGTGAGGTCACCACACCCGGAAGTGAGGTCAGCAAACCCGGAAGTGAGGTCAGCAAACCCGGAAGTGAGGTCACCACACCCGGAAGTGAGGTAACCAAACCCGGAAGTGAGGTCACCACACCCGGAAGTGAGGTCACCAAACCCGGAAGTGACGTCCCTAAACCCGAAAGTGATGTCAGCAAACCCGGAAGTGAGGTCACCAAACCCGGAAGTGAGGTCACCACACCCGGAAGTGATGTCAGCAAACCCGGAAGTGAGGTCACCACACCCGGAAGTGAGGTCACCAAACCCGGAAGTGACGTCACTAAACCCGGAAGTGAGGTCAGCAAACCCGGAAGTGAGGTCAGCAAACCCGGAAGTGAGGTCACCACACCCGGAAGTGAGGTCACCAAACCCGGAAGTGACGTCACTAAACCCGGAAGTGAGGTCAGCAAACCCAGAAGTGACATCAGCAGACCCAGAAGTGACTTCAGCAAACCCGGAAGTGAGGTCAGCAAACCCGGAAGTGAGGTCAGCAAACCCGGAAGTGAGGTCACCACACCCGGAAGTGACGTCACTAAACCCGGAAGTGATGTCAGCAAACCCGGAAGTGAGGTCAGCAAACCCGGAAGTGAGGTCACCACACCCGGAAGTGAGGTCACCACACCCGAAAGTGAGGTCACCAAACCCGGAAGTGAGGTCACCACACCCGGAAGTGAGGTCACCAAACCCGGAAGTGACGTCACTAAACCCGGAAGTGAGGTCAGCATACCCGGAAGTGACGTCACCACACCCGGAAGTGAGGTCACCACACCCGGAAGTGAGGTCACCAAGCAAACCCGGAAGTGAGGTCACCACACCCGGAAGTGAGGTCACCAAACCCGGAAGTGAGGTCACCACACCCGGAAGTGAGGTCACCACACCCGGAAGTGACGTCACTAAACCCGGAAGTGAGGTCAGCATACCCGGAAGTGACGTCACCACACCCGGAAGTGAGGTCACCACACCCGGAAGTGAGGTCACCAAACCCGGAAGTGACGTCACTAAACCCGGAAGTGATGTCAGCAAACCCGGAAGTGAGGTCAGTAAACCCGGAAGTGAGGTCACCACACCCGGAAGTGAGGTCACCACACCCAGAAGTGAGGTCACCACACCCGGAAGTGAGGTCAGCAAACCCGGAAGTGAGGTCACCAAACCCGGAAGTGAGGTCACCAAACCCGGTAGTGAGCTAAGCAGACCAGGAAAGTGAGGTCTGCTAATTCGGAACTCAGGTCTGCAAACCCAGAAGTGACTTCAGCAGACCCAGAAGTGACTTCAGCAAACCCGGAAGTGAGGTCAGCAAACCCGGAAGTGAGGTCACCACACCCGGAAGTGAGGTCAGCAAACCCGGAAGTGAGGTCAGCAAACCCGGAAGTGAGGTCACCACACCCGGAAGTGAGGTCACCAAACCCGGAAGTGAGGTCACCACACCCGGAAGTGAGGTCACCACACCCGGAAGTGACGTCACTAAACCCGGAAGTGAGGTCAGCATACCCGGAAGTGACGTCACCACACCCGGAAGTGAGGTCACCAAACCCGGAAGTGACGTCACTAAACCCGGAAGTGAGGTCACCAAACCCGGAAGTGACGTCACTAAACCCGGAAGTGAGGTCACCACACCCGGAAGTGCGGTCACCAAACCCGGAAGTGACGTCACTAAACCCGGAAGTGATGTCAGCAAACCCGGAAGTGAGGTCAGCAAACCCGGAAGTGAGGTCACCACACCCGGAAGTGAGGTCAGCAAACCCGGAAGTGAGGTCACCAAACCCGGAAGTGAGGTCAACAAACCCGGAAGTGAGGTAAGCAGACCAGGAAAGTGAGGTCTGCTAATTCGGAACTCAGGTCTGCAAACCCAGAAGTGACTTCAGCAGACCCAGAAGTGACTTCAGCAAACCCGGAAGTGAGGTCAGCAAACCCGGAAGTGAGGTCACCACACCCGGAAGTGAGGTCACCACACCCGGAAGTGAGGTCACCAAACCCGGAAGTGACGTCACTAAACCCGGAAGTGATGTCAGCAGACCCGGAAGTGAGGTCAGCAAACCCGGAAGTGAGGTCACCACATCCGGAAGTGAGGTCAGCAAACCCGGAAGTGACGTCACTAAACCCGGAAGTGATGTCAGCAAACCCGGAAGTGAGGTCAGCAAACCCGGAAGTGAGGTCACCACACCCGGAAGTGATGTCAGCAAACCCGGAAGTGAGGTCACCACACCCGGAAGTGAGGTCACCAAACCCGGAAGTGACGTCACTAAACCCGGAAGTGAGGTCAGCAAACCCGGAAGTGAGGTCACCACACCCGGAAGTGAGGTCACCAAACCCGGAAGTGAGGTCACCACACCCGGAAGTGAGGTCACCAAACCTGGAAGTGACGTCACTAAACCCGGAAGTGAGGTCAGCATACCCGGAAGTGACGTCACCACACCCGGAAGTGATGTAAGCAAACCCGGAAGTGAGGTCACCAAACCCGGAAGTGACGTCACTAAACCCGGAAGTGATGTCAGCAAACCCGGAAGTGACGTCACTAAACCCGGAAGTGAGGTCAGCAAACCCGGAAGTGAGGTCAGCAAACCCGGAAGTGAGGTCACCACACCCGGAAGTGAGGTCACCAAACCCGGAAGTGAGGTCACCACACCCGGAAGTGAGGTCACCAAACCCGGAAGTGACGTCACTAAACCTGGAAGTGAGGTCAGCATACCCGGAAGTGAGGTCACTAAACCCGGAAGTGAGGTCAACACACCCGGAATTGACGTCACTAAACCCGGAAGTGAGGTCAGCATACCCGGAAGTGAGGTCAGCAAACCCGGAAGTGAGGTCACCACACCCGGAAGTGAGGTCAGCAAACCCGGAAGTGAGGTCACCACACCCGGAAGTGAGGTCACCAAACCCGGAAGTGACGTCACTAAACCCGGAAGTGAGGTCAGCAAACCCGGAAGTGAGGTCAGCAAACCCGGAAGTGAGGTCACCAAACCCGGAAGTGAGGTCACCAAACCCGGAAGTGACGTCACTAAACCCGGAAGTGAGGTCACCACACCCGGAAGTGAGGTCACCACACCCGGAAGTGACTTCAGCAAACCCGGAAGTGAGGTCAGCAAACCCGGAAGTGAGGTCAGCAAACCCGGAAGTGAGGTCAGCAAACCCGGAAGTGAGGTCAGCAAACGCGGAAGTGTAGTCACCACACCCGGAAGTGAGGTCACCAAACCCGGAAGTGACGTCACTAAACCCGGAAGTGATGTCAGCAAACCCGGAAGTGACATCACTAAACCCGAAAGTGATGTCAGCAAACCCGGAAGTGAGGTCACCAAACCCGGAAGTGAGGTCACCACACCCGGAAGTGATGTCAGCAAACCCGGAAGTGAGGTCACCACACCCGGAAGTGAGGTCACCAAACCCGGAAGTGACGTCACTAAACCCGGAAGTGAGGTCAGCAAACCCGGAAGTGAGGTCACCACACCCGGAAGTGAGGTCACCAAACCCGGAAGTGACGTCACTAAACCCGGAAGTGAGGTCAGCAAACCCAGAAGTGACTTCAGCAGACCCAGAAGTGACTTCAGCAAACCCGGAAGTGAGGTCAGCAAACCCGGAAGTGAGGTCAGCAAACCCGGAAGTGAGGTCACCACACCCGGAAGTGACGTCACTAAGACCGGAAGTGATGTCAGCAAACCCGGAAGTGAGGTCAGCAAACCCGGAAGTGAGGTCACCACACCCGGAAGTGAGGTCACCACACCCGGAAGTGAGGTCACCAAACCCGGAAGTGAGGTCACCACACCCGGAAGTGAGGTCACCAAACCCGGAAGTGAGGTCACTAAACCCGGAAGTGAGGTCAGCATACCCGGAAGTGACGTCACCACACCCGGAAGTGAGGTCACCACACCCGGAAGTGAGGTCACCAAACCCGGAAGTGACGTCACTAAACCCGGAAGTGATGTCAGCAAACCCGGAAGTGAGGTCAGCAAACCCGGAAGTGAGGTCACCACACCCGGAAGTGAGGTCAGCAAACCCGGAAGTGAGGTCACCACACCCGGAAGTGAGGTCAGGAAACCCGGAAGTGAGGTCAGCAAACCCGGAAGTGAGGTCACCACACCCGGAAGTGAGGTCACCAAACCCGGAAGTGAGGTCACCACACCCGGAAGTGAGGTCACCACACCCGGAAGTGACGTCACTAAACCCGGAAGTGAGGTCAGCATACCCGGAAGTGACGTCACCACACCCGGAAGTGAGGTCACCACACCCGGAAGTGAGGTCACCAAACCCGGAAGTGACGTCACTAAACCCGGAAGTGATGTCAGCAAACCCGGAAGTGAGGTCAGTAAACCCGGAAGTGAGGTCACCACACCCGGAAGTGAGGTCACCACACCCAGAAGTGAGGTCACCACACCCGGAAGTGAGGTCAGCAAACCCGGAAGTGAGGTCACCACACCCAGAAGTGAGGTCACCAAACCCGGAAGTGAGGTCACCAAACCCGGTAGTGAGCTAAGCAGACCAGGAAAGTGAGGTCTGCTAATTCGGAACTCAGGTCTGCAAACCCAGAAGTGACTTCAGCAGACCCAGAAGTGACTTCAGCAAACCCGGAAGTGAGGTCAGCAAACCCGGAAGTGAGGTCACCACACCCGGAAGTGAGGTCAGCAAACCCGGAAGTGAGGTCAGCAAACGCGGAAGTGAGGTCACCACACCCGGAAGTGATGTCAGCAAACCCGGAAGTGAGGTCAGCAAACCCGGAAGTGATGTCAGCAAACCCGGAAGTGAGGTCAGCAAACCCGGAAGTGAGGTCACCACACCCGGAAGTGATGTCAGCAAACCCGGAAGTGAGGTCACCACACCCGGAAGTGAGGTCACCAAACCCGGAAGTGACGTCACTAAACCCGGAAGTGAGGTCAGCAAACCCGGAAGTGAGGTCAGCAAACCCGGAAGTGAGGTCACCAAACCCGGAAGTGACGTCACTAAACCCGGAAGTGAGGTCACCACACCCGGAAGTGAGGTCACCACACCCGGAAGTGAGGTCAACACACCCGGAATTGACGTCACTAAACCCGGAAGTGAGGTCAGCATACCCGGAAGTGAGGTAAGCAGACCCGGAAGTGATGTCAGCAAACCCGGAAGTGAGGTCAGCAAACCCGGAAGTGAGGTCACCACACCCGGAAGTGAGGTCAGCAAACCCGGAAGTGAGGTCACCACACCCGGAAGTGAGGTCACCAAACCCGGAAGTGACGTCACTAAACCCGGAAGTGATGTCAGCAAACCCGGAAGTGAGGTCAGCAAACCCGGAAGTGAGGTCACCACACCCGGAAGTGAGGTCACCAAACCCGGAAGTGACGTCACTAAACCCGGAAGTGAGGTCAGCAAACCCGGAAGTGAGGTAAGCAGACCAGGAAAGTGAGGTCTGCTAATTCGGAACTCAGGTCTGCAAACCCAGAAGTGACTTCAGCAGACCCAGAAGTGACTTCAGCAAACCCGGAAGTGAGGTCAGCAAACCCGGAAGTGAGGTCACCACACCCGGAAGTGAGGTCAGCAAACCTGGAAGTGAGGTCAGCAAACCCGGAAGTGAGGTCACCACACCCGGAAGTGAGGTCACCAAACCCGGAAGTGAGGTCACCACACCCGGAAGTGAGGTCACCACACCCGGAAGTGACGTCACTAAACCCGGAAGTGAGGTCAGCATACCCGGAAGTGACGTCACCACACCCGGAAGTGAGGTCACCACACCAGGAAGTGAGGTCACCAAGCCCGGAAGTGACGTCACTAAACCCGGAAGTGATGTCAGCAAACCCGGAAGTGAGGTCAGTAAACCCGGAAGTGAGGTCACCACACCCGGAAGTGAGGTCACCACACCCGGAAGTGAGGTCAGCAAACCCGGAAGTGAGGTCACCAAACCCGGAAGTGAGGTCACCAAACCCGGTAGTGAGCTAAGCAGAGCAGGAAAGTGAGGTCTGCTAATTCGGAACTCAGGTCTGCAAACCCAGAAGTGACTTCAGCTGACCCAGAAGTGACTTCAGCAAACCCGGAAGTGAGGTCAGCAAACCCGGAAGTGAGGTCAGCAAACGCGGAAGTGTAGTCACCACACCCGGAAGTGAGGTCACCAAACCCGGAAGTGACGTCACTAAACCCGGAAGTGATGTCAGCAAACCCGGAAGTGAGGTCAGCAAACCCGGAAGTGAGGTCACCACACCCGGAAGTGATGTCAGCAAACCCGGAAGTGAGGTCACCACACCCGGAATTGAGGTCACCAAACCCGGAAGTGACGTCACTAAACCCGGAAGTGAGGTCAGCAAACCCGGAAGTGAGGTTAGCAAACCCGGAAGTGAGGTCACCAAACCCGGAAGTGACGTCACTAAACCCGGAAGTGAGGTCACCAAACCCGGAAGTGACGTCACTAAACCCGGAAGTGACGTCACCACACCCGGAAGTGAGGTCACCAAACCCGGAAGTGACGTCACTAAACCCGGAAGTGATGTCAGCAAACCCGGAAGTGAGGTCAGCAAACCCGGAAGTGAGGTCACCACACCCGGAAGTGAGGTCAGCAAACCCGGAAGTGAGGTCACCAAACCCGGAAGTGAGGTCAACAAACCCGGAAGTGAGGTAAGCAGACCAGGAAAGTGAGGTCTGCTAATTCGGAACTCAGGTCTGCAAACCCAGAAGTGACTTCAGCAGACCCAGAAGTGACTTCAGCAAACCCGGAAGTGAGGTCAGCAAACCCGGAAGTGAGGTCACCACACCCGGAAGTGAGGTCACCAAACCCGGAAGTGACGTCACTAAACCCGGAAGTGATGTCAGCAAACCCGGAAGTGAGGTCAGCAAACCCGTAAGTGAGGTCACCACACCCGGAAGTGAGGTCAGCAAACCCGGTAGTGAGGTCACTAAACCTGGAAGTGAGGTCACCAAACCCGGAAGTGACGTCACTAAACCCGGAAGTGAGGTCAACAAACCTGGAAGTGAGGTCACCACACCCGGAAGTGAGGTCACCAAACCCGGAAGTGAGGTCACCACACCCGGAAGTGAGGTCACCAAACCTGGAAGTGACGTCACTAAACCCGGAAGTGAGGTCAGCATACCCGGAAGTGACGTCACCACACCCGGAAGTGATGTCAGCAAACCCGGAAGTGAGGTCACCAAACCCGGAAGTGACGTCACTAAACCCGGAAGTGATGTCAGCAAACCCGGAAGTGAGGTCAGCAAACCCGTAAGTGAGGTCACCACACCCGGAAGTGAGGTCAGCAAACCCGGTAGTGAGGTCACTAAACCCGGAAGTGAGGTCACCAAACCCGGAAGTGAGGTCACCACACCCGGAAGTGAGGTCACCACACCCGGAAGTGACGTCACTAAACCCGGAAGTGAGGTCAGCATACCCGGAAGTGAGGTCACTAAACCCGGAAGTGAGGTCAACACACCCGGAATTGACGTCACCAAACCCGGAAGTGAGGTCAGCATACCCGGAAGTGAGGTAAGCAGACCAGGAAAGTGAGGTCTGCTAATTCGGAACTCAGGTCTGCAAACCCAGAAGTGACTTCAGCAGACCCAGAAGTGACTTCAGCAAACCCGGAAGTGAGGTCACCACACCCGGAAGTGAGGTCACCAAACCCGGAAGTGACGTCACTAAACCCGGAAGTGAGGTCACCACACCCAGAAGTGAGGTCACCAAACCCGGAAGTGAGGTCACCAAACCCGGAAGTGATGTCACTAAACCCGGAAGTGAGGTCAACACACCCGGAATTGACGTCACTAAACCCGGAAGTGAGGTCAGCATACCCGGAAGTGAGGTAAGCTGACCAGGAAAGTGAGGTCTGCTAATTCGGAACTCAGGTCTGCAAACCCAGAAGTGACTTCAGCAGACCCAGAAGTGACTTCAGCAAACCCGGAAGTGAGGTCAGCAAACCCGGAAGTGAGGTCACCACACCCGGAAGTAAGGTCAGCAAACCCGGAAGTGAGGTCACCACACCCGGAAGTGAGGTCACCAAACCCGGAAGTGACGTCACTAAACCCGGAAGTGAGGTCAGCAAACCCGGAAGTGAGGTCAGCAAACCCGGAAGTGAGGTCACCACACCCGGAAGTGAGGTCACCAAACCCGGAAGTGAGGTCACCACACCCGGAAGTGAGGTCACCAAACCCGGAAGTGACGTCACTAAACCCGGAAGTGAGGTCACCAAACCCGGAAGTGACGTCACTAAACCCGGAAGTGATGTCAGCAAACCCGGAAGTGAGGTCAGCAAACCCGGAAGTGAGGTCACCACACGCGGAAGTGAGGTCAGCAAACCCGGAAGTGAGGTCACCACACCCGGAAGTGAGGTCACCAAACCCGGAAGTGACGTCACTAAACCCGGAAGTGAGGTCACCACACCCAGAAGTGAGGTCACCAAACCCGGAAGTGAGGTCACCAAACCCGGAAGTGACGTCACTAAACCCGGAAGTGAGGTCAGCATACCCGGAAGTGACGTCACCACACCCGGAAGTGAGGTCACCACACCCGGAAGTGAGGTCACCAAACCCGGAAGTGACGTCACTAAACCCGGAAGTGATGTCAGCAAACCCGGAAGTGAGGTCAGCAAACCCGGAAGTGAGGTCACCACACCCGGAAGTGAGGTCAGCAAACCCGGAAGTGAGGTCAGCAAACGCGGAAGTGAGGTCACCACACCCGGAAGTGATGTCAGCAAACCCGGAAGTGAGGTCAGCAAACCCGGAAGTGATGTCAGCAAACCCGGAAGTGAGGTCAGCAAACCCGGAAGTGAGGTCACCACACCCGGAAGTGATGTCAGCAAACCCGGAAGTGAGGTCACCACACCCGGAAGTGAGGTCACCAAACCCGGAAGTGACGTCACTAAACCCGGAAGTGAGGTCAGCAAACCCGGAAGTGAGGTCAGCAAACCCGGAAGTGAGGTCACCAAACCCGGAAGTGACGTCACTAAACCCGGAAGTGAGGTCACCACACCCGGAAGTGAGGTCACCACACCCGGAAGTGAGGTCAACACACCCGGAATTGACGTCACTAAACCCGGAAGTGAGGTCAGCATACCCGGAAGTGAGGTAAGCAGACCCGGAAGTGATGTCAGCAAACCCGGAAGTGAGGTCAGCAAACCCGGAAGTGAGGTCACCACACCCGGAAGTGATGTCAGCAAACCCGGAAGTGAGGTCACCACACCCGGAAGTGAGGTCACCAAACCCGGAAGTGACGTCACTAAACCCGGAAGTGATGTCAGCAAACCCGGAAGTGAGGTCAGCAAACCCGGAAGTGAGGTCACCACACCCGGAAGTGAGGTCACCAAACCCGGAAGTGACGTCACTAAACCCGGAAGTGAGGTCAGCAAACCCGGAAGTGAGGTAAGCAGACCAGGAAAGTGAGGTCTGCTAATTCGGAACTCAGGTCTGCAAACCCAGAAGTGACTTCAGCAGACCCAGAAGTGACTTCAGCAAACCCGGAAGTGAGGTCAGCAAACCCGGAAGTGAGGTCACCACACCCGGAAGTGAGGTCAGCAAACCTGGAAGTGAGGTCAGCAAACCCGGAAGTGAGGTCACCACACCCGGAAGTGAGGTCACCAAACCCGGAAGTGAGGTCACCACACCCGGAAGTGAGGTCACCACACCCGGAAGTGACGTCACTAAACCCGGAAGTGAGGTCAGCATACCCGGAAGTGACGTCACCACACCCGGAAGTGAGGTCACCACACCAGGAAGTGAGGTCACCAAGCCCGGAAGTGACGTCACTAAACCCGGAAGTGATGTCAGCAAACCCGGAAGTGAGGTCAGTAAACCCGGAAGTGAGGTCACCACACCCGGAAGTGAGGTCACCACACCCGGAAGTGAGGTCAGCAAACCCGGAAGTGAGGTCACCAAACCCGGAAGTGAGGTCACCAAACCCGGTAGTGAGCTAAGCAGAGCAGGAAAGTGAGGTCTGCTAATTCGGAACTCAGGTCTGCAAACCCAGAAGTGACTTCAGCTGACCCAGAAGTGACTTCAGCAAACCCGGAAGTGAGGTCAGCAAACCCGGAAGTGAGGTCAGCAAACGCGGAAGTGTAGTCACCACACCCGGAAGTGAGGTCACCAAACCCGGAAGTGACGTCACTAAACCCGGAAGTGATGTCAGCAAACCCGGAAGTGAGGTCAGCAAACCCGGAAGTGAGGTCACCACACCCGGAAGTGATGTCAGCAAACCCGGAAGTGAGGTCACCACACCCGGAATTGAGGTCACCAAACCCGGAAGTGACGTCACTAAACCCGGAAGTGAGGTCAGCAAACCCGGAAGTGAGGTTAGCAAACCCGGAAGTGAGGTCACCAAACCCGGAAGTGACGTCACTAAACCCGGAAGTGAGGTCACCAAACCCGGAAGTGACGTCACTAAACCCGGAAGTGACGTCACCACACCCGGAAGTGAGGTCACCAAACCCGGAAGTGACGTCACTAAACCCGGAAGTGATGTCAGCAAACCCGGAAGTGAGGTCAGCAAACCCGGAAGTGAGGTCACCACACCCGGAAGTGAGGTCAGCAAACCCGGAAGTGAGGTCACCAAACCCGGAAGTGAGGTCAACAAACCCGGAAGTGAGGTAAGCAGACCAGGAAAGTGAGGTCTGCTAATTCGGAACTCAGGTCTGCAAACCCAGAAGTGACTTCAGCAGACCCAGAAGTGACTTCAGCAAACCCGGAAGTGAGGTCAGCAAACCCGGAAGTGAGGTCACCACACCCGGAAGTGAGGTCACCAAACCCGGAAGTGACGTCACTAAACCCGGAAGTGATGTCAGCAAACCCGGAAGTGAGGTCAGCAAACCCGTAAGTGAGGTCACCACACCCGGAAGTGAGGTCAGCAAACCCGGTAGTGAGGTCACTAAACCTGGAAGTGAGGTCACCAAACCCGGAAGTGACGTCACTAAACCCGGAAGTGAGGTCAACAAACCTGGAAGTGAGGTCACCACACCCGGAAGTGAGGTCACCAAACCCGGAAGTGAGGTCACCACACCCGGAAGTGAGGTCACCAAACCTGGAAGTGACGTCACTAAACCCGGAAGTGAGGTCAGCATACCCGGAAGTGACGTCACCACACCCGGAAGTGATGTCAGCAAACCCGGAAGTGAGGTCACCAAACCCGGAAGTGACGTCACTAAACCCGGAAGTGATGTCAGCAAACCCGGAAGTGAGGTCAGCAAACCCGTAAGTGAGGTCACCACACCCGGAAGTGAGGTCAGCAAACCCGGTAGTGAGGTCACTAAACCCGGAAGTGAGGTCACCAAACCCGGAAGTGAGGTCACCACACCCAGAAGTGAGGTCACCACACCCGGAAGTGACGTCACTAAACCCGGAAGTGAGGTCAGCATACCCGGAAGTGAGGTCACTAAACCCGGAAGTGAGGTCAACACACCCGGAATTGACGTCACCAAACCCGGAAGTGAGGTCAGCATACCCGGAAGTGAGGTAAGCAGACCAGGAAAGTGAGGTCTGCTAATTCGGAACTCAGGTCTGCAAACCCAGAAGTGACTTCAGCAGACCCAGAAGTGACTTCAGCAAACCCGGAAGTGAGGTCACCACACCCGGAAGTGAGGTCACCAAACCCGGAAGTGACGTCACTAAACCCGGAAGTGAGGTCACCACACCCAGAAGTGAGGTCACCAAACCCGGAAGTGAGGTCACCAAACCCGGAAGTGATGTCACTAAACCCGGAAGTGAGGTCAACACACCCGGAATTGACGTCACTAAACCCGGAAGTGAGGTCAGCATACCCGGAAGTGAGGTAAGCTGACCAGGAAAGTGAGGTCTGCTAATTCGGAACTCAGGTCTGCAAACCCAGAAGTGACTTCAGCAGACCCAGAAGTGACTTCAGCAAACCCGGAAGTGAGGTCAGCAAACCCGGAAGTGAGGTCACCACACCCGGAAGTAAGGTCAGCAAACCCGGAAGTGAGGTCACCACACCCGGAAGTGAGGTCACCAAACCCGGAAGTGACGTCACTAAACCCGGAAGTGAGGTCAGCAAACCCGGAAGTGAGGTCAGCAAACCCGGAAGTGAGGTCACCACACCCGGAAGTGAGGTCACCAAACCCGGAAGTGAGGTCACCACACCCGGAAGTGAGGTCACCAAACCCGGAAGTGACGTCACTAAACCCGGAAGTGAGGTCACCAAACCCGGAAGTGACGTCACTAAACCCGGAAGTGATGTCAGCAAACCCGGAAGTGAGGTCAGCAAACCCGGAAGTGAGGTCACCACACGCGGAAGTGAGGTCAGCAAACCCGGAAGTGAGGTCACCACACCCGGAAGTGAGGTCACCAAACCCGGAAGTGACGTCACTAAACCCGGAAGTGAGGTCACCACACCCAGAAGTGAGGTCACCAAACCCGGAAGTGAGGTCACCAAACCCGGAAGTGACGTCACTAAACCCGGAAGTGAGGTCAGCATACCCGGAAGTGACGTCACCACACCCGGAAGTGAGGTCACCACACCCGGAAGTGAGGTCACCAAACCCGGAAGTGACGTCACTAAACCCGGAAGTGATGTCAGCAAACCCGGAAGTGAGGTCAGCAAACCCGGAAGTGAGGTCACCACATCCGGAAGTGAGGTCAGCAAACCCGGAAGTGAGGTCACCACACCCGGAAGTGAGGTCAGCAAACCCGGAAGTGAGGTCACCACACCCGGAAGTGAGGTCACCAAACCCGGAAGTGACGTCACTAAACCCGGAAGTGATGTCAGCAAACCCGGAAGTGAGGTCAGCAAACCCGGAAGTGAGGTCACCACACCCGGAAGTGATGTCAGCAAACCCGGAAGTGAGGTCACCACACCCGGAAGTGAGGTCACCAAACCCGGAAGTGACGTCACTAAACCCGGAAGTGAGGTCACCACACCCGGAAGTGCGGTCACCAAACCCGGAAGTGACGTCACTAAACCCGGAAGTGATGTCAGCAAACCCGGAAGTGAGGTCAGCAAACCCGGAAGTGAGGTCACCACACCCGGAAGTGAGGTCAGCAAACCCGGAAGTGAGGTCACCAAACCCGGAAGTGAGGTCAACAAACCCGGAAGTGAGGTAAGCTGACCAGGAAAGTGAGGTCTGCTAATTCGGAACTCAGGTCTGCAAACCCAGAAGTGACTTCAGCAGACCCAGAAGTGACTTCAGCAAACCCGGAAGTGAGGTCAGCAAACCCGGAAGTGAGGTCACCACACCCGGAAGTGAGGTCACCACACCCGGAAGTGAGGTCACCAAACCCGGAAGTGACGTCACTAAACCCGGAAGTGATGTCAGCAAACCCGGAAGTGAGGTCAGCAAACCCGTAAGTGAGGTCACCACACCCGGAAGTGAGGTCAGCAAACCCGGTAGTGAGGTCACTAAACCCGGAAGTGAGGTCACCAAACCCGGAAGTGACGTCACTAAACCCGGAAGTGAGGTCAGCAAACCCGAAAGTGAGGTCACCACACCCGGAAGTGAGGTCACCAAACCCGGAAGTGAGGTCACCACACCCGGAAGTGAGGTCACCAAACCTGGAAGTGACGTCACTAAACCCGGAAGTGAGGTCAGCATACCCGGAAGTGACGTCACCACACCCGGAAGTGATGTCAGCAAACCCGGAAGTGAGGTCACCAAACCCGGAAGTGACGTCACTAAACCCGGAAGTGATGTCAGCAAACCCGGAAGTGACGTCACTAAACCCGGAAGTGAGGTCAGCAAACCCGGAAGTGAGGTCAGCAAACCCGGAAGTGAGGTCACCACACCCGGAAGTGAGGTCACCAAACCCGGAAGTGAGGTCACCACACCCGGAAGTGAGGTCACCAAACCCGGAAGTGACGTCACTAAACCCGGAAGTGAGGTCAGCATACCCGGAAGTGAGGTCACTAAACCCGGAAGTGAGGTCAACACACCCGGAATTGACGTCACTAAACCCGGAAGTGAGGTCAGCATACCCGGAAGTGAGGTCACCAAACCCGGAAGTGAGGTCACCACACCCGGAAGTGAGGTCACCAAACCCGGAAGTGAGGTCACCACACCCGGAAGTGAGGTCACCAAACCCGGAAGTGACGTCACTAAACCCGGAAGTGAGGTCAGCAAACCCGGAAGTGAGGTCACCACACCCGGAAGTGAGGTCACCAAACCCGGAAGTGACGTCACTAAACCCGGAAGTGAGGTCAGCAAACCCAGAAGTGACTTCAGCAGACCCAGAAGTGACTTCAGCAAACCCGGAAGTGAGGTCAGCAAACCCGGAAGTGAGGTCAGCAAACCCGGAAGTGAGGTCACCAAACCCGGAAGTGACGTCACTAAACCCGGAAGTGATGTCAGCAAACCCGGAAGTGAGGTCAGCAAACCCGGAAGTGAGGTCACCACACCCGGAAGTGAGGTCACCACACCCGGAAGTGAGGTCACCAAACCCGGAAGTGAGGTCACCACACCCGGAAGTGAGGTCAGCAAACCCGGAAGTGAGGTCAGCAAACCCGGAAGTGAGGTCACCACACCCGGAAGTGAGGTAACCAAACCCGGAAGTGAGGTCACCACACCCGGAAGTGAGGTCACCAAACCCGGAAGTGACGTCACTAAACCCGAAAGTGATGTCAGCAAACCCGGAAGTGAGGTCAGCAAACCCGGAAGTGAGGTCACCACACCCGGAAGTGATGTCAGCAAACCCGGAAGTGAGGTCACCACACCGGGAAGTGAGGTAACCAAACCCGGAAGTGAGGTCACCACACCCGGAAGTGAGGTCACCAAACCCGGAAGTGACGTCACTAAACCCGGAAGTGAGGTCAGCAAACCCGGAAGTGAGGTCAGCAAACCCGGAAGTGAGGTCACCACACCCGGAAGTGAGGTCACCAAACCCGGAAGTGACGTCACTAAACCCGGAAGTGAGGTCAGCAAACCCAGAAGTGACTTCAGCAGACCCAGATGTGACTTCAGCAAACCCGGAAGTGAGGTCAGCAAACCCGGAAGTGAGGTCAGCAAACCCGTAAGTGAGGTCACCAAACCCGGAAGTGACGTCACTAAACCCGGAAGTGATGTCAGCAAACCCGGAAGTGAGGTCAGCAAACCCGGAAGTGAGGTCACCACACCCGGAAGTGAGGTCAGCAAACCCGGAAGTGAGGTCAGCAAACGCGGAAGTGAGGTCACCACACCCGGAAGTGAGGTCACCAAACCCGGAAGTGACGTCACTAAACCCGGAAGTGATGTCAGCAAACCCGGAAGTGAGGTCAGCAAAACCGGAAGTGAGGTCACCACACCCGGAAGTGATGTCAGCAAACCCGGAAGTGAGGTCACCAAACCCGGAAGTGACGTCACTAAACCCGGAAGTGATGTCAGCAAACCCGGAAGTGAGGTCAGCAAACCCGTAAGTGAGGTCACCACACCCGGAAGTGAGGTCAGCAAACCCGGTAGTGAGGTCACTAAACCCGGAAGTGAGGTCACCAAACCCGGAAGTGAGGTCACCACACCCGGAAGTGAGGTCACCACACCCGGAAGTGACGTCACTAAACCCGGAAGTGAGGTCAGCAAACCCAGAAGTGACTTCAGCAGACCCAGATGTGACTTCAGCAAACCCGGAAGTGAGGTCAGCAAACCCGGAAGTGAGGTCAGCAAACCCGTAAGTGAGGTCACCAAACCCGGAAGTGACGTCACTAAACCCGGAAGTGATGTCAGCAAACCCGGAAGTGAGGTCAGCAAACCCGGAAGTGAGGTCACCACACCCGGAAGTGAGGTCAGCAAACCCGGAAGTGAGGTCAGCAAACGCGGAAGTGAGGTCACCACACCCGGAAGTGAGGTCACCAAACCCGGAAGTGACGTCACTAAACCCGGAAGTGATGTCAGCAAACCCGGAAGTGAGGTCAGCAAAACCGGAAGTGAGGTCACCACACCCGGAAGTGATGTCAGCAAACCCGGAAGTGAGGTCACCACACCCGGAAGTGACGTCACTAAACCCGGAAGTGATGTCAGCAAACCCGGAAGTGAGGTCAGCAAACCCGTAAGTGAGGTCACCACACCCGGAAGTGAGGTCAGCAAACCCGGTAGTGAGGTCACTAAACCCGGAAGTGAGGTCACCAAACCCGGAAGTGAGGTCACCACACCCGGAAGTGAGGTCACCACACCCGGAAGTGACGTCACTAAACCCGGAAGTGAGGTCAGCATACCCGGAAGTGAGGTCACTAAACCCGGAAGTGAGGTCAACACACCCGGAATTGACGTCACCAAACCCGGAAGTGAGGTCAGCATACCCGGAAGTGAGGTAAGCAGACCAGGAAAGTGAGGTCTGCTAATTCGGAACTCAGGTCTGCAAACCCAGAAGTGACTTCAGCAGACCCAGAAGTGACTTCAGCAAACCCGGAAGTGAGGTCACCACACCCGGAAGTGAGGTCACCAAACCCGGAAGTGACGTCACTAAACCCGGAAGTGAGGTCACCACACCCAGAAGTGAGGTCACCAAACCCGGAAGTGAGGTCACCAAACCCGGAAGTGATGTCACTAAACCCGGAAGTGAGGTCAACACACCCGGAATTGACGTCACTAAACCCGGAAGTGAGGTCAGCATACCCGGAAGTGAGGTAAGCTGACCAGGAAAGTGAGGTCTGCTAATTCGGAACTCAGGTCTGCAAACCCAGAAGTGACTTCAGCAGACCCAGAAGTGACTTCAGCAAACCCGGAAGTGAGGTCAGCAAACCCGGAAGTGAGGTCACCACACCCGGAAGTAAGGTCAGCAAACCCGGAAGTGAGGTCACCACACCCGGAAGTGAGGTCACCAAACCCTGAAGTGACGTCACTAAACCCGGAAGTGAGGTCAGCAAACCCGGAAGTGAGGTCAGCAAACCCGGAAGTGAGGTCACCACACCCGGAAGTGAGGTCACCAAACCCGGAAGTGAGGTCACCACACCCGGAAGTGAGGTCACCAAACCCGGAAGTGACGTCACTAAACCCGGAAGTGAGGTCACCAAACCCGGAAGTGACGTCACTAAACCCGGAAGTGATGTCAGCAAACCCGGAAGTGAGGTCACTAAACCCGGAAGTGAGGTCACCACACGCGGAAGTGAGGTCACCACACCCGGAAGTGAGGTCACCACACCCGGAAGTGAGGTCACCAAACCCGGAAGTGACGTCACTAAACCCGGAAGTGAGGTCACCACACCCAGAAGTGAGGTCACCAAACCCGGAAGTGAGGTCACCAAACCCGGAAGTGACGTCACTAAACCCGGAAGTGAGGTCAGCATACCCGGAAGTGACGTCACCACACCCGGAAGTGAGGTCACCACACCCGGAAGTGAGGTCACCAAACCCGGAAGTGACGTCACTAAACCCGGAAGTGATGTCAGCAAACCCGGAAGTGAGGTCAGCAAACCCGGAAGTGAGGTCACCACACCCGGAAGTGATGTCAGCAAACCCGGAAGTGAGGTCACCACACCCGGAAGTGAGGTCACCAAACCCGGAAGTGACGTCACTAAACCCGGAAGTGAGGTCACCACACCCGGAAGTGCGGTCACCAAACCCGGAAGTGACGTCACTAAACCCGGAAGTGATGTCAGCAAACCCGGAAGTGAGGTCAGCAAACCCGGAAGTGAGGTCACCACACCCGGAAGTGAGGTCAGCAAACCCGGAAGTGAGGTCACCAAACCCGGAAGTGAGGTCAACAAACCCGGAAGTGAGGTAAGCAGACCAGGAAAGTGAGGTCTGCTAATTCGGAACTCAGGTCTGCAAACCCAGAAGTGACTTCAGCAGACCCAGAAGTGACTTCAGCAAACCCGGAAGTGAGGTCAGCAAACCCGGAAGTGAGGTCACCACACCCGGAAGTGAGGTCACCACACCCGGAAGTGAGGTCACCAAACCCGGAAGTGACGTCACTAAACCCGGAAGTGATGTCAGCAAACCCGGAAGTGAGGTCAGCAAACCCGTAATGAGGTCACCACACCCGGAAGTGAGGTCAGCAAACCCGGTAGTGAGGTCACTAAACCCGGAAGTGAGGTCACCAAACCCGGAAGTGACGTCACTAAACCCGGAAGTGAGGTCAGCAAACCCGGAAGTGAGGTCACCACACCCGGAAGTGAGGTCACCAAACCCGGAAGTGAGGTCACCACACCCGGAAGTGAGGTCACCAAACCTGGAAGTGACGTCACTAAACCCGGAAGTGAGGTCAGCATACCCGGAAGTGACGTCACCACACCCGGAAGTGATGTCAGCAAACCCGGAAGTGAGGTCACCAAACCCGGAAGTGACGTCACTAAACCCGGAAGTGATGTCAGCAAACCCGGAAGTGACGTCACTAAACCCGGAAGTGAGGTCAGCAAACCCGGAAGTGAGGTCAGCAAACCCGGAAGTGAGGTCACCACACCCGGAAGTGAGGTCACCAAACCCGGAAGTGAGGTCACCACACCCGGAAGTGAGGTCACCAAACCCGGAAGTGACGTCACTAAACCCGGAAGTGAGGTCAGCATACCCGGAAGTGAGGTCACTAAACCCGGAAGTGAGGTCAACACACCCGGAATTGACGTCACTAAACCCGGAAGTGAGGTCAGCATACCCGGAAGTGAGGTCAGCAAACCCGGAAGTGAGGTCACCACACCCGGAAGTGAGGTCACCAAACCCGGAAGTGAGGTCACCACACCCGGAAGTGAGGTCACCAAACCCGGAAGTGACGTCACTAAACCCGGAAGTGAGGTCAGCAAACCCGGAAGTGAGGTCACCACACCCGGAAGTGAGGTCACCAAACCCGGAAGTGACGTCACTAAACCCGGAAGTGAGGTCAGCAAACCCAGAAGTGACTTCAGCAGACCCAGAAGTGACTTCAGCAAACCCGGAAGTGAGGTCAGCAAACCCGGAAGTGAGGTCAGCAAACCCGGAAGTGAGGTCACCAAACCCGGAAGTGACGTCACTAAACCCGGAAGTGATGTCAGCAAACCCGGAAGTGAGGTCAGCAAACCCGGAAGTGAGGTCACCACACCCGGAAGTGAGGTCACCACACCCGGAAGTGAGGTCACCAAACCCGGAAGTGAGGTCACCACACCCGGAAGTGAGGTCAGCAAACCCGGAAGTGAGGTCAGCAAACCCGGAAGTGAGGTCACCACACCCGGAAGTGAGGTAACCAAACCCGGAAGTGAGGTCACCACACCCGGAAGTGAGGTCACCAAACCCGGAAGTGACGTCACTAAACCCGAAAGTGATGTCAGCAAACCCGGAAGTGAGGTCAGCAAACCCGGAAGTGAGGTCACCACACCCGGAAGTGATGTCAGCAAACCCGGAAGTGAGGTCACCACACCCGGAAGTGAGGTCACCAAACCCGGAAGTGAGGTCACCACACCCGGAAGTGAGGTCACCAAACCCGGAAGTGACGTCACTAAACCCGGAAGTGAGGTCAGCAAACCCGGAAGTGAGGTCAGCAAACCCGGAAGTGAGGTCACCACACCCGGAAGTGACGTCACTAAACCCGGAAGTGAGGTCAGCATACCCGGAAGTGACGTCACCACAACCGGAAGTGAGGTCACCACACCCGGAAGTGAGGTCACCAAACCCGGAAGTGACGTCACTAAACCCGGAAGTGATGTCAGCAAACCCGGAAGTGAGGTCAGTAAACCCGGAAGTGAGGTCACCACATCCGGAAGTGAGGTCAGCAAACCCGGAAGTGAGGTCACCACACCCGGAAGTGAGGTCAGCAAACCCGGAAGTGAGGTCACCAAACCCGGAAGTGAGGTCACCAAACCCGGTAGTGAGCTAAGCAGACCAGGAAAGTGAGGTCTGCTAATTCGGAACTCAGGTCTGCAAACCCAGAAGTGACTTCAGCAGACCCAGAAGTGACTTCAGCAAACCCGGAAGTGAGGTCAGCAAACCCGGAAGTGAGGTCAGCAAACCCGGAAGTGAGGTCAGCAAACGCGGAAGTGAGGTCACCACACCCGGAAGTGAGGTCACCAAACCCGGAAGTGACGTCACTAAACCCGGAAGTGATGTCAGCAAACCCGGAAGTGAGGTCAGCAAACCCGGAAGTGAGGTCACCACACCCGGAAGTGATGTCAGCAAACCCGGAAGTGAGGTCACCACACCCAGAAGTGAGGTCACCAAACCCGGAAGTGACGTCACTAAACCCGGAAGTGAGGTCAGCAAACCCGGAAGTGAGGTCACCAAACCCGGAAGTGACGTCACTAAACCCGGAAGTGAGGTCACCAAACCCGGAAGTGACGTCACTAAACCCGGAAGTGAGGTCAGCAAACCCGGAAGTGAGGTCACCACACCCGGAAGTGAGGTCACCAAACCCGGAAGTGAGGTCACCACACCCGGAAGTGAGGTCACCAAACCTGGAAGTGACGTCACTAAACCCGGAAGTGAGGTCAGCATACCCGGAAGTGAGGTCAGCAAACCCGGAAGTGAGGTCACCACACCCGGAAGTGAGGTCACCAAACCCGGAAGTGAGGTCACCACACCCGGAAGTGAGGTCACCAAACCCGGAAGTGACGTCACTAAACCCGGAAGTGAGGTCAGCAAACCCGGAAGTGAGGTCAGCAAACCCGGAAGTGAGGTCAGCAAACCCGTAAGTGAGGTCACCACACCCGGAAGTGAGGTCAGCAAACCCGGTAGTGAGGTCACTAAACCCGGAAGTGAGGTCACCACACCCGGAAGTGACGTCACTAAACCCGGAAGTGAGGTCAGCAAACCCGGAAGTGAGGTCACCACACCCGGAAGTGAGGTCACCAAACCCGGAAGTGAGGTCACCACACCCGGAAGTGAGGTCACCAAACTTGGAAGTGACGTCACTAAACCCGGAAGTGAGGTCAGCATACCCGGAAGTGACGTCACCACACCCGGAAGTGATGTCAGCAAACCCGGAAGTGAGATCACCAAACCCGGAAGTGACGTCACTAAACCCGGAAGTGAGGTCAGCAAACCCGGAAGTGAGGTCACCAAACCCGGAAGTGACGTCACTAAACCCGGAAGTGAGGTCACCAAACCCGGAAGTGACTTCAGCAGACCCAGAAGTGACTTCAGCAAACCCGGAAGTGAGGTCAGCAAACCCGGAAGTGAGGTCAGCAAACCCGGAAGTGAGGTCACCAAACCCGGAAGTGACGTCACTAAACCCGGAAGTGATGTCAGCAAACCCGGAAGTGAGGTCACCACACCCGGAAGTGAGGTCACCACACCCGGAAGTGAGGTCACCACACCCGGAAGTGAGGTCACCAAACCTGGAAGTGACGTCACTAAACCCGGAAGTGAGGTCAGCATACCCGGAAGTGAGGTCAGCAAACCCGGAAGTGAGGTCACCACACCCGGAAGTGAGGTCACCAAACCCGGAAGTGAGGTCACCACACCCGGAAGTGAGGTCACCAAACCCGGAAGTGACGTCACTAAACCCGGAAGTGAGGTCAGCAAACCCGGAAGTGAGGTCAGCAAACCCGGAAGTGAGGTCAGCAAACCCGTAAGTGAGGTCACCACACCCGGAAGTGAGGTCAGCAAACCCGGTAGTGAGGTCACTAAACCCGGAAGTGAGGTCACCACACCCGGAAGTGACGTCACTAAACCCGGAAGTGAGGTCAGCAAACCCGGAAGTGAGGTCACCACACCCGGAAGTGAGGTCACCAAACCCGGAAGTGAGGTCACCACACCCGGAAGTGAGGTCACCAAACTTGGAAGTGACGTCACTAAACCCGGAAGTGAGGTCAGCATACCCGGAAGTGACGTCACCACACCCGGAAGTGATGTCAGCAAACCCGGAAGTGAGATCACCAAACCCGGAAGTGACGTCACTAAACCCGGAAGTGAGGTCAGCAAACCCGGAAGTGAGGTCACCAAACCCGGAAGTGACGTCACTAAACCCGGAAGTGAGGTCACCAAACCCGGAAGTGACTTCAGCAGACCCAGAAGTGACTTCAGCAAACCCGGAAGTGAGGTCAGCAAACCCGGAAGTGAGGTCAGCAAACCCGGAAGTGAGGTCACCAAACCCGGAAGTGACGTCACTAAACCCGGAAGTGATGTCAGCAAACCCGGAAGTGAGGTCACCACACCCGGAAGTGAGGTCACCACACCCGGAAGTGAGGTCACCACACCCGGAATTGAGGTCACCAAACCCGGAAGTGAGGTCACCACACCCGGAAGTGAGGTCAGCAAACCCGGAAGTGAGGTCAGCAAACCCGGAAGTGAGGTCACCACACCCGGAAGTGAGGTAACCAAACCCGGAAGTGAGGTCACCACACCCGGAAGTGAGGTCACCAAACCCGGAAGTGACGTCCCTAAACCCGAAAGTGATGTCAGCAAACCCGGAAGTGAGGTCACCAAACCCGGAAGTGAGGTCACCACACCCGGAAGTGATGTCAGCAAACCCGGAAGTGAGGTCACCACACCCGGAAGTGAGGTCACCAAACCCGGAAGTGACGTCACTAAACCCGGAAGTGAGGTCAGCAAACCCGGAAGTGAGGTCAGCAAACCCGGAAGTGAGGTCACCACACCCGGAAGTGAGGTCACCACACCCGGAAGTGAGGTCACCAAACCCGGAAGTGACGTCACTAAACCCGGAAGTGAGGTCAGCAAACCCAGAAGTGACATCAGCAGACCCAGAAGTGACTTCAGCAAACCCGGAAGTGAGGTCAGCAAACCCGGAAGTGAGGTCAGCAAACCCGGAAGTGAGGTCACCACACCCGGAAGTGACGTCACTAAACCCGGAAGTGATGTCAGCAAACCCGGAAGTGAGGTCAGCAAACCCGGAAGTGAGGTCACCACACCCGGAAGTGAGGTCACCACACCCGAAAGTGAGGTCACCAAACCCGGAAGTGAGGTCACCACACCCGGAAGTGAGGTCACCAAACCCGGAAGTGACGTCACTAAACCCGGAATTGAGGTCAGCATACCCGGAAGTGACGTCACCACACCCGGAAGTGAGGTCACCACACCCGGAAGTGAGGTCAACAAGCAAACCCGGAAGTGAGGTCACCACACCCGGAAGTGAGGTCACCAAACCCGGAAGTGAGGTCACCACACCCGGAAGTGAGGTCACCACACCCGGAAGTGACGTCACTAAACCCGGAAGTGAGGTCAGCATACCCGGAAGTGACGTCACCACACCCGGAAGTGAGGTCACCACACCCGGAAGTGAGGTCACCAAACCCGGAAGTGACGTCACTAAACCCGGAAGTGATGTCAGCAAACCCGGAAGTGAGGTCAGTAAACCCGGAAGTGAGGTCACCACACCCGGAAGTGAGGTCACCACACCCAGAAGTGAGGTCACCACACCCGGAAGTGAGGTCAGCAAACCCGGAAGTGAGGTCACCAAACCCGGAAGTGAGGTCACCAAACCCGGTAGTGAGCTAAGCAGACCAGGAAAGTGAGGTCTGCTAATTCGGAACTCAGGTCTGCAAACCCAGAAGTGACTTCAGCAGACCCAGAAGTGACTTCAGCAAACCCGGAAGTGAGGTCAGCAAACCCGGAAGTGAGGTCACCACACCCGGAAGTGAGGTCAGCAAACCCGGAAGTGAGGTCAGCAAACCCGGAAGTGAGGTCACCACACCCGGAAGTGAGGTCACCAAACCCGGAAGTGAGGTCACCACACCCGGAAGTGAGGTCACCACACCCGGAAGTGACGTCACTAAACCCGGAAGTGAGGTCAGCATACCCGGAAGTGACGTCACCACACCCGGAAGTGAGGTCACCAAACCCGGAAGTGACGTCACTAAACCCGGAAGTGAGGTCACCAAACCCGGAAGTGACGTCACTAAACCCGGAAGTGAGGTCACCACATTCGGAAGTGCGGTCACCAAACCCGGAAGTGACGTCACTAAACCCGGAAGTGATGTCAGCAAACCCGGAAGTGAGGTCAGCAAACCCGGAAGTGAGGTCACCACACCCGGAAGTGAGGTCAGCAAACCCGGAAGTGAGGTCACCAAACCCGGAAGTGAGGTCAACAAACCCGGAAGTGAGGTAAGCAGACCAGGAAAGTGAGGTCTGCTAATTCGGAACTCAGGTCTGCAAACCCAGAAGTGACTTCAGCAGACCCAGAAGTGACTTCAGCAAACCCGGAAGTGAGGTCAGCAAACCCGGAAGTGAGGTCACCACACCCGGAAGTGAGGTCACCACACCCGGAAGTGAGGTCACCAAACCCGGAAGTGACGTCACTAAACCCGGAAGTGATGTCAGCAGACCCGGAAGTGAGGTCAGCAAACCCGGAAGTGAGGTCACCACATCCGGAAGTGAGGTCAGCAAACCCGGAAGTGACGTCACTAAACCCGGAAGTGATGTCAGCAAACCCGGAAGTGAGGTCAGCAAACCCGGAAGTGAGGTCACCACACCCGGAAGTGATGTCAGCAAACCCGGAAGTGAGGTCACCACACCCGGAAGTGAGGTCACCAAACCCGGAAGTGACGTCACTAAACCCGGAAGTGAGGTCAGCAAACCCGGAAGTGAGGTCACCACACCCGGAAGTGAGGTCACCAAACCCGGAAGTGAGGTCACCACACCCGGAAGTGAGGTCACCAAACCTGGAAGTGACGTCACTAAACCCGGAAGTGAGGTCAGCATACCCGGAAGTGACGTCACCACACCCGGAAGTGATGTAAGCAAACCCGGAAGTGAGGTCACCAAACCCGGAAGTGACGTCACTAAACCCGGAAGTGATGTCAGCAAACCCGGAAGTGACGTCACTAAACCCGGAAGTGAGGTCAGCAAACCCGGAAGTGAGGTCAGCAAACCCGGAAGTGAGGTCACCACACCCGGAAGTGAGGTCACCAAACCCGGAAGTGAGGTCACCACACCCGGAAGTGAGGTCACCAAACCCGGAAGTGACGTCACTAAACCTGGAAGTGAGGTCAGCATACCCGGAAGTGAGGTCACTAAACCCGGAAGTGAGGTCAACACACCCGGAATTGACGTCACTAAACCCGGAAGTGAGGTCAGCATACCCGGAAGTGAGGTCAGCAAACCCGGAAGTGAGGTCACCACACCCGGAAGTGAGGTCAGCAAACCCGGAAGTGAGGTCACCACACCCGGAAGTGAGGTCACCACACCCGGAAGTGACGTCACTAAACCCGGAAGTGAGGTCAGCAAACCCGGAAGTGAGGTCAGCAAACCCGGAAGTGAGGTCACCAAACCCGGAAGTGACGTCACTAAACCCGGAAGTGAGGTCACCACACCCGGAAGTGAGGTCACCACACCCGGAAGTGACTTCAGCAAACCCGGAAGTGAGGTCAGCAAACCCGGAAGTGAGGTCAGCAAACCCGGAAGTGAGGTCAGCAAACCCGGAAGTGAGGTCAGCAAACGCGGAAGTGTAGTCACCACACCCGGAAGTGAGGTCACCAAACCCGGAAGTGACGTCACTAAACCCGGAAGTGATGTCAGCAAACCCGGAAGTGACATCACTAAACCCGAAAGTGATGTCAGCAAACCCGGAAGTGAGGTCACCAAACCCGGAAGTGAGGTCACCACACCCGGAAGTGATGTCAGCAAACCCGGAAGTGAGGTCACCACACCCGGAAGTGAGGTCACCAAACCCGGAAGTGACGTCACTAAACCCGGAAGTGAGGTCAGCAAACCCGGAAGTGAGGTCACCACACCCGGAAGTGAGGTCACCAAACCCGGAAGTGACGTCACTAAACCCGGAAGTGAGGTCAGCAAACCCAGAAGTGACTTCAGCAGACCCAGAAGTGACTTCAGCAAACCCGGAAGTGAGGTCAGCAAACCCGGAAGTGAGGTCAGCAAACCCGGAAGTGAGGTCACCACACCCGGAAGTGACGTCACTAAGACCGGAAGTGATGTCAGCAAACCCGGAAGTGAGGTCAGCAAACCCGGAAGTGAGGTCACCACACCCGGAAGTGAGGTCACCACACCCGGAAGTGAGGTCACCAAACCCGGAAGTGAGGTCACCACACCCGGAAGTGAGGTCACCAAACCCGGAAGTGAGGTCACTAAACCCGGAAGTGAGGTCAGCATACACGGAAGTGACGTCACCACACCCGGAAGTGAGGTCACCACACCCGGAAGTGAGGTCACCAAACCCGGAAGTGACGTCACTAAACCCGGAAGTGATGTCAGCAAACCCGGAAGTGAGGTCAGCAAACCCGGAAGTGAGGTCACCACACCCGGAAGTGAGGTCAGCAAACCCGGAAGTGAGGTCACCACACCCGGAAGTGAGGTCAGGAAACCCGGAAGTGAGGTCAGCAAACCCGGAAGTGAGGTCACCACACCCGGAAGTGAGGTCACCAAACCCGGAAGTGAGGTCACCACACCCGGAAGTGAGGTCACCACACCCGGAAGTGACGTCACTAAACCCGGAAGTGAGGTCAGCATACCCGGAAGTGACGTCACCACACCCGGAAGTGAGGTCACCACACCCGGAAGTGAGGTCACCAAACCCGGAAGTGACGTCACTAAACCCGGAAGTGATGTCAGCAAACCCGGAAGTGAGGTCAGTAAACCCGGAAGTGAGGTCACCACACCCGGAAGTGAGGTCACCACACCCAGAAGTGAGGTCACCACACCCGGAAGTGAGGTCAGCAAACCCGGAAGTGAGGTCACCACACCCAGAAGTGAGGTCACCAAACCCGGAAGTGAGGTCACCAAACCCGGTAGTGAGCTAAGCAGACCAGGAAAGTGAGGTCTGCTAATTCGGAACTCAGGTCTGCAAAGCCAGAAGTGACTTCAGCAGACCCAGAAGTGACTTCAGCAAACCCGGAAGTGAGGTCAGCAAACCCGGAAGTGAGGTCACCACACCCGGAAGTGAGGTCAGCAAACCCGGAAGTGAGGTCAGCAAACGCGGAAGTGAGGTCACCACACCCGGAAGTGATGTCAGCAAACCCGGAAGTGAGGTCAGCAAACCCGGAAGTGATGTCAGCAAACCCGGAAGTGAGGTCAGCAAACCCGGAAGTGAGGTCACCACACCCGGAAGTGATGTCAGCAAACCCGGAAGTGAGGTCACCACACCCGGAAGTGAGGTCACCAAACCCGGAAGTGACGTCACTAAACCCGGAAGTGAGGTCAGCAAACCCGGAAGTGAGGTCAGCAAACCCGGAAGTGAGGTCACCAAACCCGGAAGTGACGTCACTAAACCCGGAAGTGAGGTCACCACACCCGGAAGTGAGGTCACCACACCCGGAAGTGAGGTCAACACACCCGGAATTGACGTCACTAAACCCGGAAGTGAGGTCAGCATACCCGGAAGTGAGGTAAGCAGACCCGGAAGTGATGTCAGCAAACCCGGAAGTGAGGTCAGCAAACCCGGAAGTGAGGTCACCACACCCGGAAGTGAGGTCAGCAAACCCGGAAGTGAGGTCACCACACCCGGAAGTGAGGTCACCAAACCCGGAAGTGACGTCACTAAACCCGGAAGTGATGTCAGCAAACCCGGAAGTGAGGTCAGCAAACCCGGAAGTGAGGTCACCACACCCGGAAGTGAGGTCACCAAACCCGGAAGTGACGTCACTAAACCCGGAAGTGAGGTCAGCAAACCCGGAAGTGAGGTAAGCAGACCAGGAAAGTGAGGTCTGCTAATTCGGAACTCAGGTCTGCAAACCCAGAAGTGACTTCAGCAGACCCAGAAGTGACTTCAGCAAACCCGGAAGTGAGGTCAGCAAACCCGGAAGTGAGGTCACCACACCCGGAAGTGAGGTCAGCAAACCTGGAAGTGAGGTCAGCAAACCCGGAAGTGAGGTCACCACACCCGGAAGTGAGGTCACCAAACCCGGAAGTGAGGTCACCACACCCGGAAGTGAGGTCACCACACCCGGAAGTGACGTCACTAAACCCGGAAGTGAGGTCAGCATACCCGGAAGTGACGTCACCACACCCGGAAGTGAGGTCACCACACCAGGAAGTGAGGTCACCAAGCCCGGAAGTGACGTCACTAAACCCGGAAGTGATGTCAGCAAACCCGGAAGTGAGGTCAGTAAACCCGGAAGTGAGGTCACCACACCCGGAAGTGAGGTCACCACACCCGGAAGTGAGGTCAGCAAACCCGGAAGTGAGGTCACCAAACCCGGAAGTGAGGTCACCAAACCCGGTAGTGAGCTAAGCAGAGCAGGAAAGTGAGGTCTGCTAATTCGGAACTCAGGTCTGCAAACCCAGAAGTGACTTCAGCTGACCCAGAAGTGACTTCAGCAAACCCGGAAGTGAGGTCAGCAAACCCGGAAGTGAGGTCAGCAAACGCGGAAGTGTAGTCACCACACCCGGAAGTGAGGTCACCAAACCCGGAAGTGACGTCACTAAACCCGGAAGTGATGTCAGCAAACCCGGAAGTGAGGTCAGCAAACCCGGAAGTGAGGTCACCACACCCGGAAGTGATGTCAGCAAACCCGGAAGTGAGGTCACCACACCCGGAATTGAGGTCACCAAACCCGGAAGTGACGTCACTAAACCCGGAAGTGAGGTCAGCAAACCCGGAAGTGAGGTCAGCAAACCCGGAAGTGAGGTCACCAAACCCGGAAGTGACGTCACTAAACCCGGAAGTGAGGTCACCAAACCCGGAAGTGACGTCACTAAACCCGGAAGTGACGTCACCACACCCGGAAGTGAGGTCACCAAACCCGGAAGTGGCGTCACTAAACCCGGAAGTGATGTCAGCAAACCCGGAAGTGAGGTCAGCAAACCCGGAAGTGAGGTCACCACACCCGGAAGTGAGGTCAGCAAACCCGGAAGTGAGGTCACCAAACCCGGAAGTGAGGTCAACAAACCCGGAAGTGAGGTAAGCAGACCAGGAAAGTGAGGTCTGCTAATTCGGAACTCAGGTCTGCAAACCCAGAAGTGACTTCAGCAGACCCAGAAGTGACTTCAGCAAACCCGGAAGTGAGGTCAGCAAACCCGGAAGTGAGGTCACCACACCCGGAAGTGAGGTCACCACACCCGGAAGTGAGGTCACCAAACCCGGAAGTGACGTCACTAAACCCGGAAGTGATGTCAGCAAACCCGGAAGTGAGGTCAGCAAACCCGTAAGTGAGGTCACCACACCCGGAATTGAGGTCAGCAAACCCGGTAGTGAGGTCACTAAACCCGGAAGTGAGGTCACCAAACCCGGAAGTGAGGTCACCACACCCGGAAGTGAGGTCACCACACCCGGAAGTGAGGTCACCAAACCTGGAAGTGACGTCACTAAACCCGGAAGTGAGGTCAGCATACCCGGAAGTGACGTCACCACACCCGGAAGTGATGTCAGCAAACCCGGAAGTGACGTCACCACACCCGGAAGTGATGTCAGCAAACCCGGAAGTGAGGTCACCAAACCCGGAAGTGAGGTCACCACACCCGGAAGTGAGGTCACCACACCCGGAAGTGAGGTCAGCAAACCCGGAAGTGAGGTCACCACACCTGGAAGTGAGGTCACCAAACCCGGAAGTGACGTCACTAAACCCGGAAGTGAGGTCACCACACCCAGAAGTGAGGTCACCAAACCCGGAAGTGAGGTCACCAAACCCGGAAGTGATGTCACTAAACCCGGAAGTGAGGTCAACACACCCGGAATTGACGTCACTAAACCCGGAAGTGAGGTCAGCATACCCGGAAGTGAGGTCAGCAAACCCGGAAGTGAGGTCACTAAACCCGGAAGTGATGTCAGCAAACCCGGAAGTGAGGTCAGCAAACCCGGAAGTGAGGTCACCACACCCGGAAGTGAGGTCAGCAAACCCGGAAGTGAGGTCACCAAACCCGGAAGTGAGGTCAACAAACCCGGAAGTGAGGTAAGCAGACCAGGAAAGTGAGGTCTGCTAATTCGGAACTCAGGTCTGCAAACCCAGAAGTGACTTCAGCAGACCCAGAAGTGACTTCAGCAAACCCGGAAGTGAGGTCAGCAAACCCGGAAGTGAGGTCACCACACCCGGAAGTGAGGTCACCACACCCGGAAGTGAGGTCACCAAACCCGGAAGTGACGTCACTAAACCCGGAAGTGATGTCAGCAAACCCGGAAGTGAGGTCAGCAAACCCGTAAGTGAGGTCACCACACCCGGAAGTGAGGTCAGCAAACCCGGTAGTGAGGTCACTAAACCCGGAAGTGAGGTCACCAAACCCGGAAGTGAGGTCACCACACCCGGAAGTGAGGTCACCACACCCGGAAGTGAGGTCACCAAACCTGGAAGTGACGTCACTAAACCCGGAAGTGAGGTCAGCAAACCCGGAAGTGAGGTCACCACACCCGGAAGTGAGGTCACCAAACCCGGAAGTGACGTCACTAAACCCGGAAGTGAGGTCAGCAAACCCGGAAGTGAGGTCACCACACCCGGAAGTGAGGTCACCAAACCCGGAAGTGACGTCACTAAACCCGGAAGTGAGGTCAGCAAACCCAGAAGTGACTTCAGCAGACCCAGAAGTGACTTCAGCAAACCCGGAAGTGAGGTCAGCAAACCCGGAAGTGAGGTCAGCAAACCCGGAAGTGAGGTCACCACACCCGGAAGTGACGTCACTAAGACCGGAAGTGATGTCAGCAAACCCGGAAGTGAGGTCAGCAAACCCGGAAGTGAGGTCACCACACCCGGAAGTGAGGTCACCACACCCGGAAGTGAGGTCACCAAACCCGGAAGTGAGGTCACCACACCCGGAAGTGAGGTCACCAAACCCGGAAGTGAGGTCACTAAACCCGGAAGTGAGGTCAGCATACACGGAAGTGACGTCACCACACCCGGAAGTGAGGTCACCACACCCGGAAGTGAGGTCACCAAACCCGGAAGTGACGTCACTAAACCCGGAAGTGATGTCAGCAAACCCGGAAGTGAGGTCAGCAAACCCGGAAGTGAGGTCACCACACCCGGAAGTGAGGTCAGCAAACCCGGAAGTGAGGTCACCACACCCGGAAGTGAGGTCAGGAAACCCGGAAGTGAGGTCAGCAAACCCGGAAGTGAGGTCACCACACCCGGAAGTGAGGTCACCAAACCCGGAAGTGAGGTCACCACACCCGGAAGTGAGGTCACCACACCCGGAAGTGACGTCACTAAACCCGGAAGTGAGGTCAGCATACCCGGAAGTGACGTCACCACACCCGGAAGTGAGGTCACCACACCCGGAAGTGAGGTCACCAAACCCGGAAGTGACGTCACTAAACCCGGAAGTGATGTCAGCAAACCCGGAAGTGAGGTCAGTAAACCCGGAAGTGAGGTCACCACACCCGGAAGTGAGGTCACCACACCCAGAAGTGAGGTCACCACACCCGGAAGTGAGGTCAGCAAACCCGGAAGTGAGGTCACCACACCCAGAAGTGAGGTCACCAAACCCGGAAGTGAGGTCACCAAACCCGGTAGTGAGCTAAGCAGACCAGGAAAGTGAGGTCTGCTAATTCGGAACTCAGGTCTGCAAAGCCAGAAGTGACTTCAGCAGACCCAGAAGTGACTTCAGCAAACCCGGAAGTGAGGTCAGCAAACCCGGAAGTGAGGTCACCACACCCGGAAGTGAGGTCAGCAAACCCGGAAGTGAGGTCAGCAAACGCGGAAGTGAGGTCACCACACCCGGAAGTGATGTCAGCAAACCCGGAAGTGAGGTCAGCAAACCCGGAAGTGATGTCAGCAAACCCGGAAGTGAGGTCAGCAAACCCGGAAGTGAGGTCACCACACCCGGAAGTGATGTCAGCAAACCCGGAAGTGAGGTCACCACACCCGGAAGTGAGGTCACCAAACCCGGAAGTGACGTCACTAAACCCGGAAGTGAGGTCAGCAAACCCGGAAGTGAGGTCAGCAAACCCGGAAGTGAGGTCACCAAACCCGGAAGTGACGTCACTAAACCCGGAAGTGAGGTCACCACACCCGGAAGTGAGGTCACCACACCCGGAAGTGAGGTCAACACACCCGGAATTGACGTCACTAAACCCGGAAGTGAGGTCAGCATACCCGGAAGTGAGGTAAGCAGACCCGGAAGTGATGTCAGCAAACCCGGAAGTGAGGTCAGCAAACCCGGAAGTGAGGTCACCACACCCGGAAGTGAGGTCAGCAAACCCGGAAGTGAGGTCACCACACCCGGAAGTGAGGTCACCAAACCCGGAAGTGACGTCACTAAACCCGGAAGTGATGTCAGCAAACCCGGAAGTGAGGTCAGCAAACCCGGAAGTGAGGTCACCACACCCGGAAGTGAGGTCACCAAACCCGGAAGTGACGTCACTAAACCCGGAAGTGAGGTCAGCAAACCCGGAAGTGAGGTAAGCAGACCAGGAAAGTGAGGTCTGCTAATTCGGAACTCAGGTCTGCAAACCCAGAAGTGACTTCAGCAGACCCAGAAGTGACTTCAGCAAACCCGGAAGTGAGGTCAGCAAACCCGGAAGTGAGGTCACCACACCCGGAAGTGAGGTCAGCAAACCTGGAAGTGAGGTCAGCAAACCCGGAAGTGAGGTCACCACACCCGGAAGTGAGGTCACCAAACCCGGAAGTGAGGTCACCACACCCGGAAGTGAGGTCACCACACCCGGAAGTGACGTCACTAAACCCGGAAGTGAGGTCAGCATACCCGGAAGTGACGTCACCACACCCGGAAGTGAGGTCACCACACCAGGAAGTGAGGTCACCAAGCCCGGAAGTGACGTCACTAAACCCGGAAGTGATGTCAGCAAACCCGGAAGTGAGGTCAGTAAACCCGGAAGTGAGGTCACCACACCCGGAAGTGAGGTCACCACACCCGGAAGTGAGGTCAGCAAACCCGGAAGTGAGGTCACCAAACCCGGAAGTGAGGTCACCAAACCCGGTAGTGAGCTAAGCAGAGCAGGAAAGTGAGGTCTGCTAATTCGGAACTCAGGTCTGCAAACCCAGAAGTGACTTCAGCTGACCCAGAAGTGACTTCAGCAAACCCGGAAGTGAGGTCAGCAAACCCGGAAGTGAGGTCAGCAAACGCGGAAGTGTAGTCACCACACCCGGAAGTGAGGTCACCAAACCCGGAAGTGACGTCACTAAACCCGGAAGTGATGTCAGCAAACCCGGAAGTGAGGTCAGCAAACCCGGAAGTGAGGTCACCACACCCGGAAGTGATGTCAGCAAACCCGGAAGTGAGGTCACCACACCCGGAATTGAGGTCACCAAACCCGGAAGTGACGTCACTAAACCCGGAAGTGAGGTCAGCAAACCCGGAAGTGAGGTCAGCAAACCCGGAAGTGAGGTCACCAAACCCGGAAGTGACGTCACTAAACCCGGAAGTGAGGTCACCAAACCCGGAAGTGACGTCACTAAACCCGGAAGTGACGTCACCACACCCGGAAGTGAGGTCACCAAACCCGGAAGTGGCGTCACTAAACCCGGAAGTGATGTCAGCAAACCCGGAAGTGAGGTCAGCAAACCCGGAAGTGAGGTCACCACACCCGGAAGTGAGGTCAGCAAACCCGGAAGTGAGGTCACCAAACCCGGAAGTGAGGTCAACAAACCCGGAAGTGAGGTAAGCAGACCAGGAAAGTGAGGTCTGCTAATTCGGAACTCAGGTCTGCAAACCCAGAAGTGACTTCAGCAGACCCAGAAGTGACTTCAGCAAACCCGGAAGTGAGGTCAGCAAACCCGGAAGTGAGGTCACCACACCCGGAAGTGAGGTCACCACACCCGGAAGTGAGGTCACCAAACCCGGAAGTGACGTCACTAAACCCGGAAGTGATGTCAGCAAACCCGGAAGTGAGGTCAGCAAACCCGTAAGTGAGGTCACCACACCCGGAATTGAGGTCAGCAAACCCGGTAGTGAGGTCACTAAACCCGGAAGTGAGGTCACCAAACCCGGAAGTGAGGTCACCACACCCGGAAGTGAGGTCACCACACCCGGAAGTGAGGTCACCAAACCTGGAAGTGACGTCACTAAACCCGGAAGTGAGGTCAGCATACCCGGAAGTGACGTCACCACACCCGGAAGTGATGTCAGCAAACCCGGAAGTGACGTCACCACACCCGGAAGTGATGTCAGCAAACCCGGAAGTGAGGTCACCAAACCCGGAAGTGAGGTCACCACACCCGGAAGTGAGGTCACCACACCCGGAAGTGAGGTCAGCAAACCCGGAAGTGAGGTCACCACACCTGGAAGTGAGGTCACCAAACCCGGAAGTGACGTCACTAAACCCGGAAGTGAGGTCACCACACCCAGAAGTGAGGTCACCAAACCCGGAAGTGAGGTCACCAAACCCGGAAGTGATGTCACTAAACCCGGAAGTGAGGTCAACACACCCGGAATTGACGTCACTAAACCCGGAAGTGAGGTCAGCATACCCGGAAGTGAGGTCAGCAAACCCGGAAGTGAGGTCACTAAACCCGGAAGTGATGTCAGCAAACCCGGAAGTGAGGTCAGCAAACCCGGAAGTGAGGTCACCACACCCGGAAGTGAGGTCAGCAAACCCGGAAGTGAGGTCACCAAACCCGGAAGTGAGGTCAACAAACCCGGAAGTGAGGTAAGCAGACCAGGAAAGTGAGGTCTGCTAATTCGGAACTCAGGTCTGCAAACCCAGAAGTGACTTCAGCAGACCCAGAAGTGACTTCAGCAAACCCGGAAGTGAGGTCAGCAAACCCGGAAGTGAGGTCACCACACCCGGAAGTGAGGTCACCACACCCGGAAGTGAGGTCACCAAACCCGGAAGTGACGTCACTAAACCCGGAAGTGATGTCAGCAAACCCGGAAGTGAGGTCAGCAAACCCGTAAGTGAGGTCACCACACCCGGAAGTGAGGTCAGCAAACCCGGTAGTGAGGTCACTAAACCCGGAAGTGAGGTCACCAAACCCGGAAGTGAGGTCACCACACCCGGAAGTGAGGTCACCACACCCGGAAGTGAGGTCACCAAACCTGGAAGTGACGTCACTAAACCCGGAAGTGAGGTCAGCATACCCGGAAGTGACGTCACCACACCCGGAAGTGATGTCAGCAAACCCGGAAGTGACGTCACCACACCCGGAAGTGATGTCAGCAAACCCGGAAGTGAGGTCACCAAACCCGGAAGTGAGGTCACCACACCCGGAAGTGAGGTCACCACACCCGGAAGTGAGGTCAGCAAACCCGGAAGTGAGGTCACCACACCTGGAAGTGAGGTCACCAAACCCGGAAGTGACGTCACTAAACCCGGAAGTGAGGTCACCACACCCAGAAGTGAGGTCACCAAACCCGGAAGTGAGGTCACCAAACCCGGAAGTGATGTCACTAAACCCGGAAGTGAGGTCAACACACCCGGAATTGACGTCACTAAACCCGGAAGTGAGGTCAGCATACCCGGAAGTGAGGTAAGCTGACCAGGAAAGTGAGGTCTGCTAATTCGGAACTCAGGTCTGAAGTGAGGTCAGCAAACCCGGAAGTGAGGTCAGCAAACCCGGAAGTGAGGTCACCACACCCGGAAGTGAGGTCACCAAACCCGGAAGTGAGGTCACCACACCCGGAAGTGAGGTCACCAAACCCGGAAGTGACGTCACTAAACCCGGAAGTGAGGTCACCAAACCCGGAAGTTACGTCACTAAACCCGGAAGTGATGTCAGCAAACCCGGAAGTGAGGTCAGCAAACCCGGAAGTGAGGTCACCACACGCGGAAGTGAGGTCAGCAAACCCGGAAGTGAGGTCACCACACCCGGAAGTGAGGTCACCAAACCCGGAAGTGACGTCACTAAACCCGGAAGTGAGGTCACCACACCCAGAAGTGAGGTCACCAAACCCGGAAGTGAGGTCACCAAACCCGGAAGTGACGTCACTAAACCCGGAAGTGAGGTCAACACACCCGGAATTGACGTCACTAAACCCGGAAGTGATGTCAGCATACCCGGAAGTGAGGTAAGCAGACCCGGAAGTGATGTCAGCAAACCCGGAAGTGAGGTCAGCAAACCCGGAAGTGAGGTCACCACACCCGGAAGTGAGGTCAACAAACCCGGAAGTGAGGTCACCACACCCGGAAGTGAGGTCACCAAACCCGGAAGTGACGTCACTAAACCCGGAAGTGAGGTCAGCAAACCCGGAAGTGAGGTCAGCAAACCCGGAAGTGAGGTCACCACACCCGGAAGTGAGGTCACCAAACCTGGAAGTGACGTCACTAAACCCGGAAGTGAGGTCAGCATACCCGGAAGTGACGTCACCACACCCGGAAGTGATGTCAGCAAACCCGGAAGTGAGGTCACCAAACCCGGAAGTGACGTCACTAAACCCGGAAGTGATGTCAGCAAACCCGGAAGTGAGGTCAGCAAACCCGGAAGTGAGGTCACCACACCCGGAAGTGAGGTCAGCAAACCCGGAAGTGAGGTCACCACACCCGGAAGTGAGGTCTCCAAACCCGGAAGTGACGTCACTAAACCCGGAAGTGAGTTCAGCAAACCCGGAAGTGAGGTCACTAAACCCGGAAGTGAGGTCACCAAACCCGGAAGTGACGTCACTAAACCCGGAAGTGACGTCACCACACCCGGAAGTGAGGTCACCAAACCCGGAAGTGACGTCACTAAACCCGGAAGTGATGTCAGCAAACCCGGAAGTGAGGTCAGCAAACCCGGAAGTGAGGTCACCACACCCGGAAGTGAGGTCAGCAAACCCGGAAGTGAGGTCACCAAACCCGGAAGTGAGGTCAACAAACCCGGAAGTGAGGTAAGCAGACCAGGAAAGTGAGGTCTGCTAATTCGGAACTCAGGTCTGCAAACCCAGAAGTGACTTCAGCAGACCCAGAAGTGACTTCAGCAAACCCGGAAGTGAGGTCAGCAAACCCGGAAGTGAGGTCACCACACCCGGAAGTGAGGTCACCACACCCGGAAGTGAGGTCACCAAACCCGGAAGTGACGTCACTAAACCCGGAAGTGATGTCAGCAAACCCGGAAGTGAGGTCAGCAAACCCGTAAGTGAGGTCACCACACCCGGAAGTGAGGTCAGCAAACCCGGTAGTGAGGTCACTAAACCCGGAAGTGAGGTCACCAAACCCGGAAGTGAGGTCACCACACCCGGAAGTGAGGTCACCACACCCGGAAGTGAGGTCACCAAACCTGGAAGTGACGTCACTAAACCCGGAAGTGAGGTCACCACACCCGGAAGTGATGTCAGCAAACCCGGAAGTGAGGTCACCAAACCCGGAAGTGACGTCACTAAACCCGGAAGTGATGTCAGCAAACCCGGAAGTGAGGTCAGCAAACCCGGAAGTGATGTCAGCAAACCCGGAAGTGAGGTCAGCAAACCCGGAAGTGAGGTCACCACACCCGGAAGTGAGGTCACCACACCCGGAAGTGAGGTCACCAAACCCGGAAGTGAGGTCACCACACCCGGAAGTGAGGTCACTAAACCCGGAAGTGAGGTCAACACACCCGGAATTGACGTCACTAAACCCGGAAGTGAGGTCAGCATACCCGGAAGTGAGGTCAGCAAACCCGGAAGTGAGGTCACCACACCCGGAAGTGAGGTCACCAAACCCGGAAGTGAGGTCACCACACCCGGAAGTGAGGTCACCAAACCCGGAAGTGACGTCACTAAACCCGTAAGTGAGGTCAGCAAACCCGGAAGTGAGGTCAGCAAACCCGGAAGTGAGGTCACCACACCCGGAAGTGCGGTCACCAAACCCGGAAGTGACGTCACTAAACCCGGAAGTGAGGTCAGCAAACCCAGAAGTGACTTCAGCAGACCCAGAAGTGACTTCAGCAAACCCGGAAGTGAGGTCAGCAAACCCGGAAGTGAGGTCAGCAAACCCGGAAGTGAGGTCACCAAACCCGGAAGTGACGTCACTAAACCCGGAAGTGATGTCAGCAAACCCGGAAGTGAGGTCAGCAAACCCGGAAGTGAGGTCACCACACCCGGAAGTGAGGTCACCACACCCGGAAGTGAGGTCACCAAACCCGGAAGTGAGGTCACCACACCCGGAAATGAGGTCAGCAAACCCGGAAGTGAGGTCAGCAAACCCGGAAGTGAGGTCACCACACCCGGAAGTGAGGTAACCAAACCCGGAAGTGAGGTCACCACACCCGGAAGTGAGGTCAGCAAACCCGGAAGTGACGTCACTAAACCCGAAAGTGATGTCAGCAAACCCGGAAGTGAGGTCAGCAAACCCGGAAGTGAGGTCACCACACCCGGAAGTGATGTCAGCAAACCCGGAAGTGAGGTCACCACACCCGGAAGTGAGGTCACCAAACCCGGAAGTGACGTCACTAAACCCGGAAGTGAGGTCAGCAAACCCAGAAGTGACTTCAGCAGACCCAGAAGTGACTTCAGCAAACCCGGAAGTGAGGTCAGCAAACCCGGAAGTGAGGTCAGCAAACCCGGAAGTGAGGTCACCACACCCGGAAGTGACGTCACTAAACCCGGAAGTGATGTCAGCAAACCCGGAAGTGAGGTCAGCAAACCCGGAAGTGAGGTCAGCAAACCCGGAAGTGAGGTCACCAAACCCGGAAGTGACGTCACTAAACCCGGAAGTGAGGTCACCACACCCGGAAGTGAGGTCACCACACCCGGAAGTGAGGTCAACACACCCGGAATTGACGTCACTAAACCCGGAAGTGAGGTCAGCATACCCGGAAGTGAGGTAAGCAGACCCGGAAGTGATGTCAGCAAACCCGGAAGTGAGGTCAGCAAACCCGGAAGTGAGGTCACCACACCCGGAAGTGAGGTCAGCAAACCCGGAAGTGAGGTCACCACACCCGGAAGTGAGGTCACCAAACCCGGAAGTGACGTCACTAAACCCGGAAGTGATGTCAGCAAACCCGGAAGTGAGGTCAGCAAACCCGGAAGTGAGGTCACCACACCCGGAAGTGAGGTCACCAAACCCGGAAGTGACGTCACTAAACCCGGAAGTGAGGTCAGCAAACCCGGAAGTGAGGTAAGCAGACCAGGAAAGTGAGGTCTGCTAATTCGGAACTCAGGTCTGCAAACCCAGAAGTGACTTCAGCAGACCCAGAAGTGACTTCAGCAAACCCGGAAGTGAGGTCAGCAAACCCGGAAGTGAGGTCACCACACCCGGAAGTGAGGTCAGCAAACCTGGAAGTGAGGTCAGCAAACCCGGAAGTGAGGTCACCACACCCGGAAGTGAGGTCACCAAACCCGGAAGTGAGGTCACCACACCCGGAAGTGAGGTCACCACACCCGGAAGTGACGTCACTAAACCCGGAAGTGAGGTCAGCATACCCGGAAGTGACGTCACCACACCCGGAAGTGAGGTCACCACACCAGGAAGTGAGGTCACCAAGCCCGGAAGTGACGTCACTAAACCCGGAAGTGATGTCAGCAAACCCGGAAGTGAGGTCAGTAAACCCGGAAGTGAGGTCACCACACCCGGAAGTGAGGTCACCACACCCGGAAGTGAGGTCAGCAAACCCGGAAGTGAGGTCACCAAACCCGGAAGTGAGGTCACCAAACCCGGTAGTGAGCTAAGCAGAGCAGGAAAGTGAGGTCTGCTAATTCGGAACTCAGGTCTGCAAACCCAGAAGTGACTTCAGCTGACCCAGAAGTGACTTCAGCAAACCCGGAAGTGAGGTCAGCAAACCCGGAAGTGAGGTCAGCAAACGCGGAAGTGTAGTCACCACACCCGGAAGTGAGGTCACCAAACCCGGAAGTGACGTCACTAAACCCGGAAGTGATGTCAGCAAACCCGGAAGTGAGGTCAGCAAACCCGGAAGTGAGGTCACCACACCCGGAAGTGATGTCAGCAAACCCGGAAGTGAGGTCACCACACCCGGAATTGAGGTCACCAAACCCGGAAGTGACGTCACTAAACCCGGAAGTGAGGTCAGCAAACCCGGAAGTGAGGTTAGCAAACCCGGAAGTGAGGTCACCAAACCCGGAAGTGACGTCACTAAACCCGGAAGTGAGGTCACCAAACCCGGAAGTGACGTCACTAAACCCGGAAGTGACGTCACCACACCCGGAAGTGAGGTCACCAAACCCGGAAGTGACGTCACTAAACCCGGAAGTGATGTCAGCAAACCCGGAAGTGAGGTCAGCAAACCCGGAAGTGAGGTCACCACACCCGGAAGTGAGGTCAGCAAACCCGGAAGTGAGGTCACCAAACCCGGAAGTGAGGTCAACAAACCCGGAAGTGAGGTAAGCAGACCAGGAAAGTGAGGTCTGCTAATTCGGAACTCAGGTCTGCAAACCCAGAAGTGACTTCAGCAGACCCAGAAGTGACTTCAGCAAACCCGGAAGTGAGGTCAGCAAACCCGGAAGTGAGGTCACCACACCCGGAAGTGAGGTCACCAAACCCGGAAGTGACGTCACTAAACCCGGAAGTGATGTCAGCAAACCCGGAAGTGAGGTCAGCAAACCCGTAAGTGAGGTCACCACACCCGGAAGTGAGGTCAGCAAACCCGGTAGTGAGGTCACTAAACCTGGAAGTGAGGTCACCAAACCCGGAAGTGACGTCACTAAACCCGGAAGTGAGGTCAACAAACCTGGAAGTGAGGTCACCACACCCGGAAGTGAGGTCACCAAACCCGGAAGTGAGGTCACCACACCCGGAAGTGAGGTCACCAAACCTGGAAGTGACGTCACTAAACCCGGAAGTGAGGTCAGCATACCCGGAAGTGACGTCACCACACCCGGAAGTGATGTCAGCAAACCCGGAAGTGAGGTCACCAAACCCGGAAGTGACGTCACTAAACCCGGAAGTGATGTCAGCAAACCCGGAAGTGAGGTCAGCAAACCCGTAAGTGAGGTCACCACACCCGGAAGTGAGGTCAGCAAACCCGGTAGTGAGGTCACTAAACCCGGAAGTGAGGTCACCAAACCCGGAAGTGAGGTCACCACACCCGGAAGTGAGGTCACCACACCCGGAAGTGACGTCACTAAACCCGGAAGTGAGGTCAGCATACCCGGAAGTGAGGTCACTAAACCCGGAAGTGAGGTCAACACACCCGGAATTGACGTCACCAAACCCGGAAGTGAGGTCAGCATACCCGGAAGTGAGGTAAGCAGACCAGGAAAGTGAGGTCTGCTAATTCGGAACTCAGGTCTGCAAACCCAGAAGTGACTTCAGCAGACCCAGAAGTGACTTCAGCAAACCCGGAAGTGAGGTCACCACACCCGGAAGTGAGGTCACCAAACCCGGAAGTGACGTCACTAAACCCGGAAGTGAGGTCACCACACCCAGAAGTGAGGTCACCAAACCCGGAAGTGAGGTCACCAAACCCGGAAGTGATGTCACTAAACCCGGAAGTGAGGTCAACACACCCGGAATTGACGTCACTAAACCCGGAAGTGAGGTCAGCATACCCGGAAGTGAGGTAAGCTGACCAGGAAAGTGAGGTCTGCTAATTCGGAACTCAGGTCTGCAAACCCAGAAGTGACTTCAGCAGACCCAGAAGTGACTTCAGCAAACCCGGAAGTGAGGTCAGCAAACCCGGAAGTGAGGTCACCACACCCGGAAGTAAGGTCAGCAAACCCGGAAGTGAGGTCACCACACCCGGAAGTGAGGTCACCAAACCCGGAAGTGACGTCACTAAACCCGGAAGTGAGGTCAGCAAACCCGGAAGTGAGGTCAGCAAACCCGGAAGTGAGGTCACCACACCCGGAAGTGAGGTCACCAAACCCGGAAGTGAGGTCACCACACCCGGAAGTGAGGTCACCAAACCCGGAAGTGACGTCACTAAACCCGGAAGTGAGGTCACCAAACCCGGAAGTGACGTCACTAAACCCGGAAGTGATGTCAGCAAACCCGGAAGTGAGGTCAGCAAACCCGGAAGTGAGGTCACCACACGCGGAAGTGAGGTCAGCAAACCCGGAAGTGAGGTCACCACACCCGGAAGTGAGGTCACCAAACCCGGAAGTGACGTCACTAAACCCGGAAGTGAGGTCACCACACCCAGAAGTGAGGTCACCAAACCCGGAAGTGAGGTCACCAAACCCGGAAGTGACGTCACTAAACCCGGAAGTGAGGTCAGCATACCCGGAAGTGACGTCACCACACCCGGAAGTGAGGTCACCACACCCGGAAGTGAGGTCACCAAACCCGGAAGTGACGTCACTAAACCCGGAAGTGATGTCAGCAAACCCGGAAGTGAGGTCAGCAAACCCGGAAGTGAGGTCACCACACCCGGAAGTGAGGTCAGCAAACCCGGAAGTGAGGTCAGCAAACGCGGAAGTGAGGTCACCACACCCGGAAGTGATGTCAGCAAACCCGGAAGTGAGGTCAGCAAACCCGGAAGTGATGTCAGCAAACCCGGAAGTGAGGTCAGCAAACCCGGAAGTGAGGTCACCACACCCGGAAGTGATGTCAGCAAACCCGGAAGTGAGGTCACCACACCCGGAAGTGAGGTCACCAAACCCGGAAGTGACGTCACTAAACCCGGAAGTGAGGTCAGCAAACCCGGAAGTGAGGTCAGCAAACCCGGAAGTGAGGTCACCAAACCCGGAAGTGACGTCACTAAACCCGGAAGTGAGGTCACCACACCCGGAAGTGAGGTCACCACACCCGGAAGTGAGGTCAACACACCCGGAATTGACGTCACTAAACCCGGAAGTGAGGTCAGCATACCCGGAAGTGAGGTAAGCAGACCCGGAAGTGATGTCAGCAAACCCGGAAGTGAGGTCAGCAAACCCGGAAGTGAGGTCACCACACCCGGAAGTGAGGTCAGCAAACCCGGAAGTGAGGTCACCACACCCGGAAGTGAGGTCACCAAACCCGGAAGTGACGTCACTAAACCCGGAAGTGATGTCAGCAAACCCGGAAGTGAGGTCAGCAAACCCGGAAGTGAGGTCACCACACCCGGAAGTGAGGTCACCAAACCCGGAAGTGACGTCACTAAACCCGGAAGTGAGGTCAGCAAACCCGGAAGTGAGGTAAGCAGACCAGGAAAGTGAGGTCTGCTAATTCGGAACTCAGGTCTGCAAACCCAGAAGTGACTTCAGCAGACCCAGAAGTGACTTCAGCAAACCCGGAAGTGAGGTCAGCAAACCCGGAAGTGAGGTCACCACACCCGGAAGTGAGGTCAGCAAACCTGGAAGTGAGGTCAGCAAACCCGGAAGTGAGGTCACCACACCCGGAAGTGAGGTCACCAAACCCGGAAGTGAGGTCACCACACCCGGAAGTGAGGTCACCACACCCGGAAGTGACGTCACTAAACCCGGAAGTGAGGTCAGCATACCCGGAAGTGACGTCACCACACCCGGAAGTGAGGTCACCACACCAGGAAGTGAGGTCACCAAGCCCGGAAGTGACGTCACTAAACCCGGAAGTGATGTCAGCAAACCCGGAAGTGAGGTCAGTAAACCCGGAAGTGAGGTCACCACACCCGGAAGTGAGGTCACCACACCCGGAAGTGAGGTCAGCAAACCCGGAAGTGAGGTCACCAAACCCGGAAGTGAGGTCACCAAACCCGGTAGTGAGCTAAGCAGAGCAGGAAAGTGAGGTCTGCTAATTCGGAACTCAGGTCTGCAAACCCAGAAGTGACTTCAGCTGACCCAGAAGTGACTTCAGCAAACCCGGAAGTGAGGTCAGCAAACCCGGAAGTGAGGTCAGCAAACGCGGAAGTGTAGTCACCACACCCGGAAGTGAGGTCACCAAACCCGGAAGTGACGTCACTAAACCCGGAAGTGATGTCAGCAAACCCGGAAGTGAGGTCAGCAAACCCGGAAGTGAGGTCACCACACCCGGAAGTGATGTCAGCAAACCCGGAAGTGAGGTCACCACACCCGGAATTGAGGTCACCAAACCCGGAAGTGACGTCACTAAACCCGGAAGTGAGGTCAGCAAACCCGGAAGTGAGGTTAGCAAACCCGGAAGTGAGGTCACCAAACCCGGAAGTGACGTCACTAAACCCGGAAGTGAGGTCACCAAACCCGGAAGTGACGTCACTAAACCCGGAAGTGACGTCACCACACCCGGAAGTGAGGTCACCAAACCCGGAAGTGACGTCACTAAACCCGGAAGTGATGTCAGCAAACCCGGAAGTGAGGTCAGCAAACCCGGAAGTGAGGTCACCACACCCGGAAGTGAGGTCAGCAAACCCGGAAGTGAGGTCACCAAACCCGGAAGTGAGGTCAACAAACCCGGAAGTGAGGTAAGCAGACCAGGAAAGTGAGGTCTGCTAATTCGGAACTCAGGTCTGCAAACCCAGAAGTGACTTCAGCAGACCCAGAAGTGACTTCAGCAAACCCGGAAGTGAGGTCAGCAAACCCGGAAGTGAGGTCACCACACCCGGAAGTGAGGTCACCAAACCCGGAAGTGACGTCACTAAACCCGGAAGTGATGTCAGCAAACCCGGAAGTGAGGTCAGCAAACCCGTAAGTGAGGTCACCACACCCGGAAGTGAGGTCAGCAAACCCGGTAGTGAGGTCACTAAACCTGGAAGTGAGGTCACCAAACCCGGAAGTGACGTCACTAAACCCGGAAGTGAGGTCAACAAACCTGGAAGTGAGGTCACCACACCCGGAAGTGAGGTCACCAAACCCGGAAGTGAGGTCACCACACCCGGAAGTGAGGTCACCAAACCTGGAAGTGACGTCACTAAACCCGGAAGTGAGGTCAGCATACCCGGAAGTGACGTCACCACACCCGGAAGTGATGTCAGCAAACCCGGAAGTGAGGTCACCAAACCCGGAAGTGACGTCACTAAACCCGGAAGTGATGTCAGCAAACCCGGAAGTGAGGTCAGCAAACCCGTAAGTGAGGTCACCACACCCGGAAGTGAGGTCAGCAAACCCGGTAGTGAGGTCACTAAACCCGGAAGTGAGGTCACCAAACCCGGAAGTGAGGTCACCACACCCGGAAGTGAGGTCACCACACCCGGAAGTGACGTCACTAAACCCGGAAGTGAGGTCAGCATACCCGGAAGTGAGGTCACTAAACCCGGAAGTGAGGTCAACACACCCGGAATTGACGTCACCAAACCCGGAAGTGAGGTCAGCATACCCGGAAGTGAGGTAAGCAGACCAGGAAAGTGAGGTCTGCTAATTCGGAACTCAGGTCTGCAAACCCAGAAGTGACTTCAGCAGACCCAGAAGTGACTTCAGCAAACCCGGAAGTGAGGTCACCACACCCGGAAGTGAGGTCACCAAACCCGGAAGTGACGTCACTAAACCCGGAAGTGAGGTCACCACACCCAGAAGTGAGGTCACCAAACCCGGAAGTGAGGTCACCAAACCCGGAAGTGATGTCACTAAACCCGGAAGTGAGGTCAACACACCCGGAATTGACGTCACTAAACCCGGAAGTGAGGTCAGCATACCCGGAAGTGAGGTAAGCTGACCAGGAAAGTGAGGTCTGCTAATTCGGAACTCAGGTCTGCAAACCCAGAAGTGACTTCAGCAGACCCAGAAGTGACTTCAGCAAACCCGGAAGTGAGGTCAGCAAACCCGGAAGTGAGGTCACCACACCCGGAAGTAAGGTCAGCAAACCCGGAAGTGAGGTCACCACACCCGGAAGTGAGGTCACCAAACCCGGAAGTGACGTCACTAAACCCGGAAGTGAGGTCAGCAAACCCGGAAGTGAGGTCAGCAAACCCGGAAGTGAGGTCACCACACCCGGAAGTGAGGTCACCAAACCCGGAAGTGAGGTCACCACACCCGGAAGTGAGGTCACCAAACCCGGAAGTGACGTCACTAAACCCGGAAGTGAGGTCACCAAACCCGGAAGTGACGTCACTAAACCCGGAAGTGATGTCAGCAAACCCGGAAGTGAGGTCAGCAAACCCGGAAGTGAGGTCACCACACGCGGAAGTGAGGTCAGCAAACCCGGAAGTGAGGTCACCACACCCGGAAGTGAGGTCACCAAACCCGGAAAGTGACGTCACTAAACCCGGAAGTGAGGTCACCACACCCAGAAGTGAGGTCACCAAACCCGGAAGTGAGGTCACCAAACCCGGAAGTGACGTCACTAAACCCGGAAGTGAGGTCAGCATACCCGGAAGTGACGTCACCACACCCGGAAGTGAGGTCACCACACCCGGAAGTGAGGTCACCAAACCCGGAAGTGACGTCACTAAACCCGGAAGTGATGTCAGCAAACCCGGAAGTGAGGTCAGCAAACCCGGAAGTGAGGTCACCACATCCGGAAGTGAGGTCAGCAAACCCGGAAGTGAGGTCACCACACCCGGAAGTGAGGTCAGCAAACCCGGAAGTGAGGTCACCACACCCGGAAGTGAGGTCAGCAAACCCGGAAGTGACGTCACTAAACCCGGAAGTGATGTCAGCAAACCCGGAAGTGAGGTCAGCAAACCCGGAAGTGAGGTCACCACACCCGGAAGTGATGTCAGCAAACCCGGAAGTGAGGTCACCACACCCGGAAGTGAGGTCACCAAACCCGGAAGTGACGTCACTAAACCCGGAAGTGATGTCAGCAAACACGGAAGTGAGGTCAGCAAACCCGGAAGTGACGTCACTAAACCCGGAAGTGATGTCAGCAAACCCGGAAGTGAGGTCAGCAAACCCGGAAGTGAGGTCACCACACCCGGAAGTGAGGTCAGCAAACCCGGAAGTGAGGTCACCAAACCCGGAAGTGAGGTCAACAAACCCGGAAGTGAGGTAAGCTGACCAGGAAAGTGAGGTCTGCTAATTCGGAACTCAGGTCTGCAAACCCAGAAGTGACTTCAGCAGACCCAGAAGTGACTTCAGCAAACCCGGAAGTGAGGTCAGCAAACCCGGAAGTGAGGTCACCACACCCGGAAGTGAGGTCACCACACCCGGAAGTGAGGTCACCAAACCCGGAAGTGACGTCACTAAACCCGGAAGTGATGTCAGCAAACCCGGAAGTGAGGTCAGCAAACCCGTAAGTGAGGTCACCACACCCGGAAGTGAGGTCAGCAAACCCGGTAGTGAGGTCACTAAACCCGGAAGTGAGGTCACCAAACCCGGAAGTGACGTCACTAAACCCGGAAGTGAGGTCAGCAAACCCGAAAGTGAGGTCACCACACCCGGAAGTGAGGTCACCAAACCCGGAAGTGAGGTCACCACACCCGGAAGTGAGGTCACCAAACCTGGAAGTGACGTCACTAAACCCGGAAGTGAGGTCAGCATACCCGGAAGTGACGTCACCACACCCGGAAGTGATGTCAGCAAACCCGGAAGTGAGGTCACCAAACCCGGAAGTGACGTCACTAAACCCGGAAGTGATGTCAGCAAACCCGGAAGTGACGTCACTAAACCCGGAAGTGAGGTCAGCAAACCCGGAAGTGAGGTCAGCAAACCCGGAAGTGAGGTCACCACACCCGGAAGTGAGGTCACCAAACCCGGAAGTGAGGTCACCACACCCGGAAGTGAGGTCACCAAACCCGGAAGTGACGTCACTAAACCCGGAAGTGAGGTCAGCATACCCGGAAGTGAGGTCACTAAACCCGGAAGTGAGGTCAACACACCCGGAATTGACGTCACTAAACCCGGAAGTGAGGTCAGCATACCCGGAAGTGAGGTCAGCAAACCCGGAAGTGAGGTCACCACACCCGGAAGTGAGGTCACCAAACCCGGAAGTGAGGTCACCACACCCGGAAGTGAGGTCACCAAACCCGGAAGTGACGTCACTAAACCCGGAAGTGAGGTCAGCAAACCCGGAAGTGAGGTCACCACACCCGGAAGTGAGGTCACCAAACCCGGAAGTGACGTCACTAAACCCGGAAGTGAGGTCAGCAAACCCAGAAGTGACTTCAGCAGACCCAGAAGTGACTTCAGCAAACCCGGAAGTGAGGTCAGCAAACCCGGAAGTGAGGTCAGCAAACCCGGAAGTGAGGTCACCAAACCCGGAAGTGACGTCACTAAACCCGGAAGTGATGTCAGCAAACCCGGAAGTGAGGTCAGAAAACCCGGAAGTGAGGTCACCACACCCGGAAGTGAGGTCACCACACCCGGAAGTGAGGTCACCAAACCCGGAAGTGAGGTCACCACACCCGGAAGTGAGGTCAGCAAACCCGGAAGTGAGGTCAGCAAACCCGGAAGTGAGGTCACCACACCCGGAAGTGAGGTAACCAAACCCGGAAGTGAGGTCACCACACCCGGAAGTGAGGTCACCAAACCCGGAAGTGACGTCACTAAACCCGAAAGTGATGTCAGCAAACCCGGAAGTGAGGTCAGCAAACCCGGAAGTGAGGTCACCACACCCGGAAGTGATGTCAGCAAACCCGGAAGTGAGGTCACCACACCGGGAAGTGAGGTAACCAAACCCGGAAGTGAGGTCACCACACCCGGAAGTGAGGTCACCAAACCCGGAAGTGACGTCACTAAACCCGGAAGTGAGGTCAGCAAACCCGGAAGTGAGGTCAGCAAACCCGGAAGTGAGGTCACCACACCCGGAAGTGAGGTCACCAAACCCGGAAGTGACGTCACTAAACCCGGAAGTGAGGTCAGCAAACCCAGAAGTGACTTCAGCAGACCCAGATGTGACTTCAGCAAACCCGGAAGTGAGGTCAGCAAACCCGGAAGTGAGGTCAGCAAACCCGTAAGTGAGGTCACCAAACCCGGAAGTGACGTCACTAAACCCGGAAGTGATGTCAGCAAACCCGGAAGTGAGGTCAGCAAACCCGGAAGTGAGGTCACCACACCCGGAAGTGAGGTCAGCAAACCCGGAAGTGAGGTCAGCAAACGCGGAAGTGAGGTCACCACACCCGGAAGTGAGGTCACCAAACCCGGAAGTGACGTCACTAAACCCGGAAGTGATGTCAGCAAACCCGGAAGTGAGGTCAGCAAAACCGGAAGTGAGGTCACCACACCCGGAAGTGATGTCAGCAAACCCGGAAGTGAGGTCACCAAACCCGGAAGTGACGTCACTAAACCCGGAAGTGATGTCAGCAAACCCGGAAGTGAGGTCAGCAAACCCGTAAGTGAGGTCACCACACCCGGAAGTGAGGTCAGCAAACCCGGTAGTGAGGTCACTAAACCCGGAAGTGAGGTCACCAAACCCGGAAGTGAGGTCACCACACCCGGAAGTGAGGTCACCACACCCGGAAGTGACGTCACTAAACCCGGAAGTGAGGTCAGCAAACCCAGAAGTGACTTCAGCAGACCCAGATGTGACTTCAGCAAACCCGGAAGTGAGGTCAGCAAACCCGGAAGTGAGGTCAGCAAACCCGTAAGTGAGGTCACCAAACCCGGAAGTGACGTCACTAAACCCGGAAGTGATGTCAGCAAACCCGGAAGTGAGGTCAGCAAACCCGGAAGTGAGGTCACCACACCCGGAAGTGAGGTCAGCAAACCCGGAAGTGAGGTCAGCAAACGCGGAAGTGAGGTCACCACACCCGGAAGTGAGGTCACCAAACCCGGAAGTGACGTCACTAAACCCGGAAGTGATGTCAGCAAACCCGGAAGTGAGGTCAGCAAAACCGGAAGTGAGGTCACCACACCCGGAAGTGATGTCAGCAAACCCGGAAGTGAGGTCACCAAACCCGGAAGTGACGTCACTAAACCCGGAAGTGATGTCAGCAAACCCGGAAGTGAGGTCAGCAAACCCGTAAGTGAGGTCACCACACCCGGAAGTGAGGTCAGCAAACCCGGTAGTGAGGTCACTAAACCCGGAAGTGAGGTCACCAAACCCGGAAGTGAGGTCACCACACCCGGAAGTGAGGTCACCACACCCGGAAGTGACGTCACTAAACCCGGAAGTGAGGTCAGCATACCCGGAAGTGAGGTCACTAAACCCGGAAGTGAGGTCAACACACCCGGAATTGACGTCACCAAACCCGGAAGTGAGGTCAGCATACCCGGAAGTGAGGTAAGCAGACCAGGAAAGTGAGGTCTGCTAATTCGGAACTCAGGTCTGCAAACCCAGAAGTGACTTCAGCAGACCCAGAAGTGACTTCAGCAAACCCGGAAGTGAGGTCACCACACCCGGAAGTGAGGTCACCAAACCCGGAAGTGACGTCACTAAACCCGGAAGTGAGGTCACCACACCCAGAAGTGAGGTCACCAAACCCGGAAGTGAGGTCACCAAACCCGGAAGTGATGTCACTAAACCCGGAAGTGAGGTCAACACACCCGGAATTGACGTCACTAAACCCGGAAGTGAGGTCAGCATACCCGGAAGTGAGGTAAGCTGACCAGGAAAGTGAGGTCTGCTAATTCGGAACTCAGGTCTGCAAACCCAGAAGTGACTTCAGCAGACCCAGAAGTGACTTCAGCAAACCCGGAAGTGAGGTCAGCAAACCCGGAAGTGAGGTCACCACACCCGGAAGTAAGGTCAGCAAACCCGGAAGTGAGGTCACCACACCCGGAAGTGAGGTCACCAAACCCGGAAGTGACGTCACTAAACCCGGAAGTGAGGTCAGCAAACCCGGAAGTGAGGTCAGCAAACCCGGAAGTGAGGTCACCACACCCGGAAGTGAGGTCACCAAACCCGGAAGTGAGGTCACCACACCCGGAAGTGAGGTCACCAAACCCGGAAGTGACGTCACTAAACCCGGAAGTGAGGTCACCAAACCCGGAAGTGACGTCACTAAACCCGGAAGTGATGTCAGCAAACCCGGAAGTGAGGTCACTAAACCCGGAAGTGAGGTCACCACACGCGGAAGTGAGGTCACCACACCCGGAAGTGAGGTCACCACACCCGGAAGTGAGGTCACCAAACCCGGAAGTGACGTCACTAAACCCGGAAGTGAGGTCACCACACCCAGAAGTGAGGTCACCAAACCCGGAAGTGAGGTCACCAAACCCGGAAGTGACGTCACTAAACCCGGAAGTGAGGTCAGCATACCCGGAAGTGACGTCACCACACCCGGAAGTGAGGTCACCACACCCGGAAGTGAGGTCACCAAACCCGGAAGTGACGTCACTAAACCCGGAAGTGATGTCAGCAAACCCGGAAGTGAGGTCAGCAAACCCGGAAGTGAGGTCACCACATCCGGAAGTGAGGTCAGCAAACCCGGGAGTGAGGTCACCACACCCGGAAGTGAGGTCAGCAAACCCGGAAGTGAGGTCACCACACCCGGAAGTGAGGTCACCAAACCCGGAAGTGACGTCACTAAACCCGGAAGTGATGTCAGCAAACCCGGAAGTGAGGTCAGCAAACCCGGAAGTGAGGTCACCACACCCGGAAGTGATGTCAGCAAACCCGGAAGTGAGGTCACCACACCCGGAAGTGAGGTCACCAAACCCGGAAGTGACGTCACTAAACCCGGAAGTGAGGTCACCACACCCGGAAGTGCGGTCACCAAACCCGGAAGTGACGTCACTAAACCCGGAAGTGATGTCAGCAAACCCGGAAGTGAGGTCAGCAAACCCGGAAGTGAGGTCACCACACCCGGAAGTGAGGTCAGCAAACCCGGAAGTGAGGTCACCAAACCCGGAAGTGAGGTCAACAAACCCGGAAGTGAGGTAAGCAGACCAGGAAAGTGAGGTCTGCTAATTCGGAACTCAGGTCTGCAAACCCAGAAGTGACTTCAGCAGACCCAGAAGTGACTTCAGCAAACCCGGAAGTGAGGTCAGCAAACCCGGAAGTGAGGTCACCACACCCGGAAGTGAGGTCACCACACCCGGAAGTGAGGTCACCAAACCCGGAAGTGACGTCACTAAACCCGGAAGTGATGTCAGCAAACCCGGAAGTGAGGTCAGCAAACCCGTAATGAGGTCACCACACCCGGAAGTGAGGTCAGCAAACCCGGTAGTGAGGTCACTAAACCCGGAAGTGAGGTCACCAAACCCGGAAGTGACGTCACTAAACCCGGAAGTGAGGTCAGCAAACCCGGAAGTGAGGTCACCACACCCGGAAGTGAGGTCACCAAACCCGGAAGTGAGGTCACCACACCCGGAAGTGAGGTCACCAAACCTGGAAGTGACGTCACTAAACCCGGAAGTGAGGTCAGCATACCCGGAAGTGACGTCACCACACCCGGAAGTGATGTCAGCAAACCCGGAAGTGAGGTCACCAAACCCGGAAGTGACGTCACTAAACCCGGAAGTGATGTCAGCAAACCCGGAAGTGACGTCACTAAACCCGGAAGTGAGGTCAGCAAACCCGGAAGTGAGGTCAGCAAACCCGGAAGTGAGGTCACCACACCCGGAAGTGAGGTCACCAAACCCGGAAGTGAGGTCACCACACCCGGAAGTGAGGTCACCAAACCCGGAAGTGACGTCACTAAACCCGGAAGTGAGGTCAGCATACCCGGAAGTGAGGTCACTAAACCCGGAAGTGAGGTCAACACACCCGGAATTGACGTCACTAAACCCGGAAGTGAGGTCAGCATACCCGGAAGTGAGGTCAGCAAACCCGGAAGTGAGGTCACCACACCCGGAAGTGAGGTCACCAAACCCGGAAGTGAGGTCACCACACCCGGAAGTGAGGTCACCAAACCCGGAAGTGACGTCACTAAACCCGGAAGTGAGGTCAGCAAACCCGGAAGTGAGGTCACCACACCCGGAAGTGAGGTCACCAAACCCGGAAGTGACGTCACTAAACCCGGAAGTGAGGTCAGCAAACCCAGAAGTGACTTCAGCAGACCCAGAAGTGACTTCAGCAAACCCGGAAGTGAGGTCAGCAAACCCGGAAGTGAGGTCAGCAAACCCGGAAGTGAGGTCACCAAACCCGGAAGTGACGTCACTAAACCCGGAAGTGATGTCAGCAAACCCGGAAGTGAGGTCAGCAAACCCGGAAGTGAGGTCACCACACCCGGAAGTGAGGTCACCACACCCGGAAGTGAGGTCACCAAACCCGGAAGTGAGGTCACCACACCCGGAAGTGAGGTCAGCAAACCCGGAAGTGAGGTCAGCAAACCCGGAAGTGAGGTCACCACACCCGGAAGTGAGGTAACCAAACCCGGAAGTGAGGTCACCACACCCGGAAGTGAGGTCACCAAACCCGGAAGTGACGTCACTAAACCCGAAAGTGATGTCAGCAAACCCGGAAGTGAGGTCAGCAAACCCGGAAGTGAGGTCACCACACCCGGAAGTGATGTCAGCAAACCCGGAAGTGAGGTCACCACACCCGGAAGTGAGGTCACCAAACCCGGAAGTGAGGTCACCACACCCGGAAGTGAGGTCACCAAACCCGGAAGTGACGTCACTAAACCCGGAAGTGAGGTCAGCAAACCCGGAAGTGAGGTCAGCAAACCCGGAAGTGAGGTCACCACACCCGGAAGTGACGTCACTAAACCCGGAAGTGAGGTCAGCATACCCGGAAGTGACGTCACCACAACCGGAAGTGAGGTCACCACACCCGGAAGTGAGGTCACCAAACCCGGAAGTGACGTCACTAAACCCGGAAGTGATGTCAGCAAACCCGGAAGTGAGGTCAGTAAACCCGGAAGTGAGGTCACCACATCCGGAAGTGAGGTCAGCAAACCCGGAAGTGAGGTCACCACACCCGGAAGTGAGGTCAGCAAACCCGGAAGTGAGGTCACCAAACCCGGAAGTGAGGTCACCAAACCCGGTAGTGAGCTAAGCAGACCAGGAAAGTGAGGTCTGCTAATTCGGAACTCAGGTCTGCAAACCCAGAAGTGACTTCAGCAGACCCAGAAGTGACTTCAGCAAACCCGGAAGTGAGGTCAGCAAACCCGGAAGTGAGGTCACCACACCCGGAAGTGAGGTCAGCAAACCCGGAAGTGAGGTCAGCAAACGCGGAAGTGAGGTCACCACACCCGGAAGTGAGGTCACCAAACCCGGAAGTGACGTCACTAAACCCGGAAGTGATGTCAGCAAACCCGGAAGTGAGGTCAGCAAACCCGGAAGTGAGGTCACCACACCCGGAAGTGATATCAGCAAACCCGGAAGTGAGGTCACCACACCCAGAAGTGAGGTCACCAAACCCGGAAGTGACGTCACTAAACCCGGAAGTGAGGTCAGCAAACCCGGAAGTGAGGTCACCAAACCCGGAAGTGACGTCACTAAACCCGGAAGTGAGGTCACCAAACCCGGAAGTGACGTCACTAAACCCGGAAGTGAGGTCAGCAAACCCGGAAGTGAGGTCACCACACCCGGAAGTGAGGTCACCAAACCCGGAAGTGAGGTCACCACACCCGGAAGTGAGGTCACCAAACCTGGAAGTGACGTCACTAAACCCGGAAGTGAGGTCAGCATACCCGGAAGTGAGGTCAGCAAACCCGGAAGTGAGGTCACCACACCCGGAAGTGAGGTCACCAAACCCGGAAGTGAGGTCACCACACCCGGAAGTGAGGTCACCAAACCCGGAAGTGACGTCACTAAACCCGGAAGTGAGGTCAGCAAACCCGGAAGTGAGGTCAGCAAACCCGGAAGTGAGGTCAGCAAACCCGTAAGTGAGGTCACCACACCCGGAAGTGAGGTCAGCAAACCCGGTAGTGAGGTCACTAAACCCGGAAGTGAGGTCACCACACCCGGAAGTGACGTCACTAAACCCGGAAGTGAGGTCAGCAAACCCGGAAGTGAGGTCACCACACCCGGAAGTGAGGTCACCAAACCCGGAAGTGAGGTCACCACACCCGGAAGTGAGGTCACCAAACTTGGAAGTGACGTCACTAAACCCGGAAGTGAGGTCAGCATACCCGGAAGTGACGTCACCACACCCGGAAGTGATGTCAGCAAACCCGGAAGTGAGATCACCAAACCCGGAAGTGACGTCACTAAACCCGGAAGTGATGTCAGCAAACCCGGAAGTGACGTCACTAAACCCGGAAGTGAGGTCAGCAAACCCGGAAGTGAGGTCAGCAAACCCGGAAGTGAGGTCACCACACCCGGAAGTGAGGTCACCAAACCCGGAAGTGAGGTCACCACACCCGGAAGTGAGGTCACCAAACCCGGAAGTGACGTCACTAAACCCGGAAGTGAGGTCAGCATACCCGGAAGTGAGGTCACTAAACCCGGAAGTGAGGTCAACACACCCGGAATTGACGTCACTAAACCCGGAAGTGAGGTCAGCATACCCGGAAGTGAGGTCAGCAAACCCGGAAGTGAGGTCACCACACCCGGAAGTGAGGTCAGCAAACCCGGAAGTGAGGTCACCACACCCGGAAGTGAGGTCACCAAACCCGGAAGTGACGTCACTAAACCCGGAAGTGAGGTCAGCAAACCCGGAAGTGAGGTCAGCAAACCCGGAAGTGAGGTCACCAAACCCGGAAGTGAGGTCACCAAACCCGGAAGTGACGTCACTAAACCCGGAAGTGAGGTCACCAAACCCAGAAGTGACTTCAGCAGACCCAGAAGTGACTTCAGCAAACCCGGAAGTGAGGTCAGCAAACCCGGAAGTGAGGTCAGCAAACCCGGAAGTGAGGTCACCAAACCCGGAAGTGACGTCACTAAACCCGGAAGTGATGTCAGCAAACCCGGAAGTGAGGTCACCACACCCGGAAGTGAGGTCACCACACCCGGAAGTGAGGTCACCACACCCGGAAGTGAGGTCACCAAACCCGGAAGTGAGGTCACCACACCCGGAAGTGAGGTCAGCAAACCCGGAAGTGAGGTCAGCAAACCCGGAAGTGAGGTCACCACACCCGGAAGTGAGGTAACCAAACCCGGAAGTGAGGTCACCACACCCGGAAGTGAGGTCACCAAACCCGGAAGTGACGTCCCTAAACCCGAAAGTGATGTCAGCAAACCCGGAAGTGAGGTCACCAAACCCGGAAGTGAGGTCACCACACCCGGAAGTGATGTCAGCAAACCCGGAAGTGAGGTCACCACACCCGGAAGTGAGGTCACCAAACCCGGAAGTGACGTCACTAAACCCGGAAGTGAGGTCAGCAAACCCGGAAGTGAGGTCAGCAAACCCGGAAGTGAGGTCACCACACCCGGAAGTGAGGTCACCAAACCCGGAAGTGACGTCACTAAACCCGGAAGTGAGGTCAGCAAACCCAGAAGTGACATCAGCAGACCCAGAAGTGACTTCAGCAAACCCGGAAGTGAGGTCAGCAAACCCGGAAGTGAGGTCAGCAAACCCGGAAGTGAGGTCACCACACCCGGAAGTGACGTCACTAAACCCGGAAGTGATGTCAGCAAACCCGGAAGTGAGGTCAGCAAACCCGGAAGTGAGGTCACCACACCCGGAAGTGAGGTCACCACACCCGAAAGTGAGGTCACCAAACCCGGAAGTGAGGTCACCACACCCGGAAGTGAGGTCACCAAACCCGGAAGTGACGTCACTAAACCCGGAATTGAGGTCAGCATACCCGGAAGTGACGTCACCACACCCGGAAGTGAGGTCACCACACCCGGAAGTGAGGTCAACAAGCAAACCCGGAAGTGAGGTCACCACACCCGGAAGTGAGGTCACCAAACCCGGAAGTGAGGTCACCACACCCGGAAGTGAGGTCACCACACCCGGAAGTGACGTCACTAAACCCGGAAGTGAGGTCAGCATACCCGGAAGTGACGTCACCACACCCGGAAGTGAGGTCACCACACCCGGAAGTGAGGTCACCAAACCCGGAAGTGACGTCACTAAACCCGGAAGTGATGTCAGCAAACCCGGAAGTGAGGTCAGTAAACCCGGAAGTGAGGTCACCACACCCGGAAGTGAGGTCACCACACCCAGAAGTGAGGTCACCACACCCGGAAGTGAGGTCAGCAAACCCGGAAGTGAGGTCACCAAACCCGGAAGTGAGGTCACCAAACCCGGTAGTGAGCTAAGCAGACCAGGAAAGTGAGGTCTGCTAATTCGGAACTCAGGTCTGCAAACCCAGAAGTGACTTCAGCAGACCCAGAAGTGACTTCAGCAAACCCGGAAGTGAGGTCAGCAAACCCGGAAGTGAGGTCACCACACCCGGAAGTGAGGTCAGCAAACCCGGAAGTGAGGTCAGCAAACCCGGAAGTGAGGTCACCACACCCGGAAGTGAGGTCACCAAACCCGGAAGTGAGGTCACCACACCCGGAAGTGAGGTCACCACACCCGGAAGTGACGTCACTAAACCCGGAAGTGAGGTCAGCATACCCGGAAGTGACGTCACCACACCCGGAAGTGAGGTCACCACACCCGGAAGTGAGGTCACCAAACCCGGAAGTGACGTCACTAAACCCGGAAGTGATGTCAGCAAACCCGGAAGTGAGGTCAGTAAACCCGGAAGTGAGGTCACCACACCCGGAAGTGAGGTCACCACACCCAGAAGTGAGGTCACCACACCCGGAAGTGAGGTCAGCAAACCCGGAAGTGAGGTCACCAAACCCGGAAGTGAGGTCACCAAACCCGGTAGTGAGCTAAGCAGACCAGGAAAGTGAGGTCTGCTAATTCGGAACTCAGGTCTGCAAACCCAGAAGTGACTTCAGCAGACCCAGAAGTGACTTCAGCAAACCCGGAAGTGAGGTCAGCAAACCCGGAAGTGAGGTCACCACACCCGGAAGTGAGGTCAGCAAACCCGGAAGTGAGGTCAGCAAACCCGGAAGTGAGGTCACCACACCCGGAAGTGAGGTCACCAAACCCGGAAGTGAGGTCACCACACCCGGAAGTGAGGTCACCACACCCGGAAGTGACGTCACTAAACCCGGAAGTGAGGTCAGCATACCCGGAAGTGACGTCACCACACCCGGAAGTGAGGTCACCAAACCCGGAAGTGACGTCACTAAACCCGGAAGTGAGGTCACCAAACCCGGAAGTGACGTCACTAAACCCGGAAGTGAGGTCACCACATTCGGAAGTGCGGTCACCAAACCCGGAAGTGACGTCACTAAACCCGGAAGTGATGTCAGCAAACCCGGAAGTGAGGTCAGCAAACCCGGAAGTGAGGTCACCACACCCGGAAGTGAGGTCACCACACCCGGAAGTGAGGTCACCAAACCCGGAAGTGACGTCACTAAACCCGGAAGTGATGTCAGCAGACCCGGAAGTGAGGTCAGCAAACCCGGAAGTGAGGTCACCACATCCGGAAGTGAGGTCAGCAAACCCGGAAGTGACGTCACTAAACCCGGAAGTGATGTCAGCAAACCCGGAAGTGAGGTCAGCAAACCCGGAAGTGAGGTCACCACACCCGGAAGTGAGGTCACCAAACCCGGAAGTGAGGTCACCACACCCGGAAGTGAGGTCACCAAACCCGGAAGTGACGTCACTAAACCCGGAAGTGAGGTCAGCATACCCGGAAGTGAGGTCACTAAACCCGGAAGTGAGGTCAACACACCCGGAATTGACGTCACTAAACCCGGAAGTGAGGTCAGCATACCCGGAAGTGAGGTCAGCAAACCCGGAAGTGAGGTCACCACACCCGGAAGTGAGGTCAGCAAACCCGGAAGTGAGGTCACCACACCCGGAAGTGAGGTCACCACACCCGGAAGTGACGTCACTAAACCCGGAAGTGAGGTCAGCAAACCCGGAAGTGAGGTCACCACACCCGGAAGTGAGGTCACCAAACCCGGAAGTGAGGTCACTAAACCCGGAAGTGAGGTCACCACACCCGGAAGTGAGGTCACCACACCCGGAAGTGACTTCAGCAAACCCGGAAGTGAGGTCAGCAAACCCGGAAGTGAGGTCAGCAAACCCGGAAGTGAGGTCAGCAAACCCGGAAGTGAGGTCAGCAAACGCGGAAGTGTAGTCACCACACCCGGAAGTGAGGTCACCAAACCCGGAAGTGACGTCACTAAACCCGGAAGTGATGTCAGCAAACCCGGAAGTGACATCACTAAACCCGAAAGTGATGTCAGCAAACCCGGAAGTGAGGTCACCAAACCCGGAAGTGAGGTCACCACACCCGGAAGTGATGTCAGCAAACCCGGAAGTGAGGTCACCACACCCGGAAGTGAGGTCACCAAACCCGGAAGTGACGTCACTAAACCCGGAAGTGAGGTCAGCAAACCCGGAAGTGAGGTCACCACACCCGGAAGTGAGGTCACCAAACCCGGAAGTGACGTCACTAAACCCGGAAGTGAGGTCAGCAAACCCAGAAGTGACTTCAGCAGACCCAGAAGTGACTTCAGCAAACCCGGAAGTGAGGTCAGCAAACCCGGAAGTGAGGTCAGCAAACCCGGAAGTGAGGTCACCACACCCGGAAGTGACGTCACTAAGACCGGAAGTGATGTCAGCAAACCCGGAAGTGAGGTCAGCAAACCCGGAAGTGAGGTCACCACACCCGGAAGTGAGGTCACCACACCCGGAAGTGAGGTCACCAAACCCGGAAGTGAGGTCACCACACCCGGAAGTGAGGTCACCAAACCCGGAAGTGAGGTCACTAAACCCGGAAGTGAGGTCAGCATACACGGAAGTGACGTCACCACACCCGGAAGTGAGGTCACCACACCCGGAAGTGAGGTCACCAAACCCGGAAGTGACGTCACTAAACCCGGAAGTGATGTCAGCAAACCCGGAAGTGAGGTCAGCAAACCCGGAAGTGAGGTCACCACACCCGGAAGTGAGGTCAGCAAACCCGGAAGTGAGGTCACCACACCCGGAAGTGAGGTCAGGAAACCCGGAAGTGAGGTCAGCAAACCCGGAAGTGAGGTCACCACACCCGGAAGTGAGGTCACCAAACCCGGAAGTGAGGTCACCACACCCGGAAGTGAGGTCACCACACCCGGAAGTGACGTCACTAAACCCGGAAGTGAGGTCAGCATACCCGGAAGTGACGTCACCACACCCGGAAGTGAGGTCACCACACCCGGAAGTGAGGTCACCAAACCCGGAAGTGACGTCACTAAACCCGGAAGTGATGTCAGCAAACCCGGAAGTGAGGTCAGTAAACCCGGAAGTGAGGTCACCACACCCGGAAGTGAGGTCACCACACCCAGAAGTGAGGTCACCACACCCGGAAGTGAGGTCAGCAAACCCGGAAGTGAGGTCACCACACCCAGAAGTGAGGTCACCAAACCCGGAAGTGAGGTCACCAAACCCGGTAGTGAGCTAAGCAGACCAGGAAAGTGAGGTCTGCTAATTCGGAACTCAGGTCTGCAAAGCCAGAAGTGACTTCAGCAGACCCAGAAGTGACTTCAGCAAACCCGGAAGTGAGGTCAGCAAACCCGGAAGTGAGGTCACCACACCCGGAAGTGAGGTCAGCAAACCCGGAAGTGAGGTCAGCAAACGCGGAAGTGAGGTCACCACACCCGGAAGTGATGTCAGCAAACCCGGAAGTGAGGTCAGCAAACCCGGAAGTGATGTCAGCAAACCCGGAAGTGAGGTCAGCAAACCCGGAAGTGAGGTCACCACACCCGGAAGTGATGTCAGCAAACCCGGAAGTGAGGTCACCACACCCGGAAGTGAGGTCACCAAACCCGGAAGTGACGTCACTAAACCCGGAAGTGAGGTCAGCAAACCCGGAAGTGAGGTCAGCAAACCCGGAAGTGAGGTCACCAAACCCGGAAGTGACGTCACTAAACCCGGAAGTGAGGTCACCACACCCGGAAGTGAGGTCACCACACCCGGAAGTGAGGTCAACACACCCGGAATTGACGTCACTAAACCCGGAAGTGAGGTCAGCATACCCGGAAGTGAGGTAAGCAGACCCGGAAGTGATGTCAGCAAACCCGGAAGTGAGGTCAGCAAACCCGGAAGTGAGGTCACCACACCCGGAAGTGAGGTCAGCAAACCCGGAAGTGAGGTCACCACACCCGGAAGTGAGGTCACCAAACCCGGAAGTGACGTCACTAAACCCGGAAGTGATGTCAGCAAACCCGGAAGTGAGGTCAGCAAACCCGGAAGTGAGGTCACCACACCCGGAAGTGAGGTCACCAAACCCGGAAGTGACGTCACTAAACCCGGAAGTGAGGTCAGCAAACCCGGAAGTGAGGTAAGCAGACCAGGAAAGTGAGGTCTGCTAATTCGGAACTCAGGTCTGCAAACCCAGAAGTGACTTCAGCAGACCCAGAAGTGACTTCAGCAAACCCGGAAGTGAGGTCAGCAAACCCGGAAGTGAGGTCACCACACCCGGAAGTGAGGTCAGCAAACCTGGAAGTGAGGTCAGCAAACCCGGAAGTGAGGTCACCACACCCGGAAGTGAGGTCACCAAACCCGGAAGTGAGGTCACCACACCCGGAAGTGAGGTCACCACACCCGGAAGTGACGTCACTAAACCCGGAAGTGAGGTCAGCATACCCGGAAGTGACGTCACCACACCCGGAAGTGAGGTCACCACACCAGGAAGTGAGGTCACCAAGCCCGGAAGTGACGTCACTAAACCCGGAAGTGATGTCAGCAAACCCGGAAGTGAGGTCAGTAAACCCGGAAGTGAGGTCACCACACCCGGAAGTGAGGTCACCACACCCGGAAGTGAGGTCAGCAAACCCGGAAGTGAGGTCACCAAACCCGGAAGTGAGGTCACCAAACCCGGTAGTGAGCTAAGCAGAGCAGGAAAGTGAGGTCTGCTAATTCGGAACTCAGGTCTGCAAACCCAGAAGTGACTTCAGCTGACCCAGAAGTGACTTCAGCAAACCCGGAAGTGAGGTCAGCAAACCCGGAAGTGAGGTCAGCAAACGCGGAAGTGTAGTCACCACACCCGGAAGTGAGGTCACCAAACCCGGAAGTGACGTCACTAAACCCGGAAGTGATGTCAGCAAACCCGGAAGTGAGGTCAGCAAACCCGGAAGTGAGGTCACCACACCCGGAAGTGATGTCAGCAAACCAGGAAGTGAGGTCACCACACCCGGAATTGAGGTCACCAAACCCGGAAGTGACGTCACTAAACCCGGAAGTGAGGTCAGCAAACCCGGAAGTGAGGTCAGCAAACCCGGAAGTGAGGTCACCAAACCCGGAAGTGACGTCACTAAACCCGGAAGTGAGGTCACCAAACCCGGAAGTGACGTCACTAAACCCGGAAGTGACGTCACCACACCCGGAAGTGAGGTCACCAAACCCGGAAGTGGCGTCACTAAACCCGGAAGTGATGTCAGCAAACCCGGAAGTGAGGTCAGCAAACCCGGAAGTGAGGTCACCACACCCGGAAGTGAGGTCAGCAAACCCGGAAGTGAGGTCACCAAACCCGGAAGTGAGGTCAACAAACCCGGAAGTGAGGTAAGCAGACCAGGAAAGTGAGGTCTGCTAATTCGGAACTCAGGTCTGCAAACCCAGAAGTGACTTCAGCAGACCCAGAAGTGACTTCAGCAAACCCGGAAGTGAGGTCAGCAAACCCGGAAGTGAGGTCACCACACCCGGAAGTGAGGTCACCACACCCGGAAGTGAGGTCACCAAACCCGGAAGTGACGTCACTAAACCCGGAAGTGATGTCAGCAAACCCGGAAGTGAGGTCAGCAAACCCGGAAGTGAGGTCAGCAAACCCGGAAGTGAGGTCACCACACGCGGAAGTGAGGTCAGCAAACCCGGAAGTGAGGTCACCACACCCGGAAGTGAGGTCACCAAACCCGGAAAGTGACGTCACTAAACCCGGAAGTGACGTCACTAAACCCGGAAGTGATGTCAGCAAACCCGGAAGTGACGTCACCACACCCGGAAGTGAGGTCACCACACCCGGAAGTGAGGTCACCAAACCCGGAAGTGACGTCACTAAACCCGGAAGTGATGTCAGCAAACCCGGAAGTGAGGTCAGCAAACCCGGAAGTGAGGTCACCACATCCGGAAGTGAGGTCAGCAAACCCGGAAGTGAGGTCACCACACCCGGAAGTGAGGTCAGCAAACCCGGAAGTGAGGTCACCACACCCGGAAGTGAGGTCAGCAAACCCGGAAGTGACGTCACTAAACCCGGAAGTGATGTCAGCAAACCCGGAAGTGAGGTCAGCAAACCCGGAAGTGAGGTCACCACACCCGGAAGTGATGTCAGCAAACCCGGAAGTGAGGTCACCACACCCGGAAGTGAGGTCACCAAACCCGGAAGTGACGTCACTAAACCCGGAAGTGATGTCAGCAAACACGGAAGTGAGGTCAGCAAACCCGGAAGTGACGTCACTAAACCCGGAAGTGATGTCAGCAAACCCGGAAGTGAGGTCAGCAAACCCGGAAGTGAGGTCACCACACCCGGAAGTGAGGTCAGCAAACCCGGAAGTGAGGTCACCAAACCCGGAAGTGAGGTCAACAAACCCGGAAGTGAGGTAAGCTGACCAGGAAAGTGAGGTCTGCTAATTCGGAACTCAGGTCTGCAAACCCAGAAGTGACTTCAGCAGACCCAGAAGTGACTTCAGCAAACCCGGAAGTGAGGTCAGCAAACCCGGAAGTGAGGTCACCACACCCGGAAGTGAGGTCACCACACCCGGAAGTGAGGTCACCAAACCCGGAAGTGACGTCACTAAACCCGGAAGTGATGTCAGCAAACCCGGAAGTGAGGTCAGCAAACCCGTAAGTGAGGTCACCACACCCGGAAGTGAGGTCAGCAAACCCGGTAGTGAGGTCACTAAACCCGGAAGTGAGGTCACCAAACCCGGAAGTGACGTCACTAAACCCGGAAGTGAGGTCAGCAAACCCGAAAGTGAGGTCACCACACCCGGAAGTGAGGTCACCAAACCCGGAAGTGAGGTCACCACACCCGGAAGTGAGGTCACCAAACCTGGAAGTGACGTCACTAAACCCGGAAGTGAGGTCAGCATACCCGGAAGTGACGTCACCACACCCGGAAGTGATGTCAGCAAACCCGGAAGTGAGGTCACCAAACCCGGAAGTGACGTCACTAAACCCGGAAGTGATGTCAGCAAACCCGGAAGTGACGTCACTAAACCCGGAAGTGAGGTCAGCAAACCCGGAAGTGAGGTCAGCAAACCCGGAAGTGAGGTCACCACACCCGGAAGTGAGGTCACCAAACCCGGAAGTGAGGTCACCACACCCGGAAGTGAGGTCACCAAACCCGGAAGTGACGTCACTAAACCCGGAAGTGAGGTCAGCATACCCGGAAGTGAGGTCACTAAACCCGGAAGTGAGGTCAACACACCCGGAATTGACGTCACTAAACCCGGAAGTGAGGTCAGCATACCCGGAAGTGAGGTCAGCAAACCCGGAAGTGAGGTCACCACACCCGGAAGTGAGGTCACCAAACCCGGAAGTGAGGTCACCACACCCGGAAGTGAGGTCACCAAACCCGGAAGTGACGTCACTAAACCCGGAAGTGAGGTCAGCAAACCCGGAAGTGAGGTCACCACACCCGGAAGTGAGGTCACCAAACCCGGAAGTGACGTCACTAAACCCGGAAGTGAGGTCAGCAAACCCAGAAGTGACTTCAGCAGACCCAGAAGTGACTTCAGCAAACCCGGAAGTGAGGTCAGCAAACCCGGAAGTGAGGTCAGCAAACCCGGAAGTGAGGTCACCAAACCCGGAAGTGACGTCACTAAACCCGGAAGTGATGTCAGCAAACCCGGAAGTGAGGTCAGAAAACCCGGAAGTGAGGTCACCACACCCGGAAGTGAGGTCACCACACCCGGAAGTGAGGTCACCAAACCCGGAAGTGAGGTCACCACACCCGGAAGTGAGGTCAGCAAACCCGGAAGTGAGGTCAGCAAACCCGGAAGTGAGGTCACCACACCCGGAAGTGAGGTAACCAAACCCGGAAGTGAGGTCACCACACCCGGAAGTGAGGTCACCAAACCCGGAAGTGACGTCACTAAACCCGAAAGTGATGTCAGCAAACCCGGAAGTGAGGTCAGCAAACCCGGAAGTGAGGTCACCACACCCGGAAGTGATGTCAGCAAACCCGGAAGTGAGGTCACCACACCGGGAAGTGAGGTAACCAAACCCGGAAGTGAGGTCACCACACCCGGAAGTGAGGTCACCAAACCCGGAAGTGACGTCACTAAACCCGGAAGTGAGGTCAGCAAACCCGGAAGTGAGGTCAGCAAACCCGGAAGTGAGGTCACCACACCCGGAAGTGAGGTCACCAAACCCGGAAGTGACGTCACTAAACCCGGAAGTGAGGTCAGCAAACCCAGAAGTGACTTCAGCAGACCCAGATGTGACTTCAGCAAACCCGGAAGTGAGGTCAGCAAACCCGGAAGTGAGGTCAGCAAACCCGTAAGTGAGGTCACCAAACCCGGAAGTGACGTCACTAAACCCGGAAGTGATGTCAGCAAACCCGGAAGTGAGGTCAGCAAACCCGGAAGTGAGGTCACCACACCCGGAAGTGAGGTCAGCAAACCCGGAAGTGAGGTCAGCAAACGCGGAAGTGAGGTCACCACACCCGGAAGTGAGGTCACCAAACCCGGAAGTGACGTCACTAAACCCGGAAGTGATGTCAGCAAACCCGGAAGTGAGGTCAGCAAAACCGGAAGTGAGGTCACCACACCCGGAAGTGATGTCAGCAAACCCGGAAGTGAGGTCACCAAACCCGGAAGTGACGTCACTAAACCCGGAAGTGATGTCAGCAAACCCGGAAGTGAGGTCAGCAAACCCGTAAGTGAGGTCACCACACCCGGAAGTGAGGTCAGCAAACCCGGTAGTGAGGTCACTAAACCCGGAAGTGAGGTCACCAAACCCGGAAGTGAGGTCACCACACCCGGAAGTGAGGTCACCACACCCGGAAGTGACGTCACTAAACCCGGAAGTGAGGTCAGCAAACCCAGAAGTGACTTCAGCAGACCCAGATGTGACTTCAGCAAACCCGGAAGTGAGGTCAGCAAACCCGGAAGTGAGGTCAGCAAACCCGTAAGTGAGGTCACCAAACCCGGAAGTGACGTCACTAAACCCGGAAGTGATGTCAGCAAACCCGGAAGTGAGGTCAGCAAACCCGGAAGTGAGGTCACCACACCCGGAAGTGAGGTCAGCAAACCCGGAAGTGAGGTCAGCAAACGCGGAAGTGAGGTCACCACACCCGGAAGTGAGGTCACCAAACCCGGAAGTGACGTCACTAAACCCGGAAGTGATGTCAGCAAACCCGGAAGTGAGGTCAGCAAAACCGGAAGTGAGGTCACCACACCCGGAAGTGATGTCAGCAAACCCGGAAGTGAGGTCACCAAACCCGGAAGTGACGTCACTAAACCCGGAAGTGATGTCAGCAAACCCGGAAGTGAGGTCAGCAAACCCGTAAGTGAGGTCACCACACCCGGAAGTGAGGTCAGCAAACCCGGTAGTGAGGTCACTAAACCCGGAAGTGAGGTCACCAAACCCGGAAGTGAGGTCACCACACCCGGAAGTGAGGTCACCACACCCGGAAGTGACGTCACTAAACCCGGAAGTGAGGTCAGCATACCCGGAAGTGAGGTCACTAAACCCGGAAGTGAGGTCAACACACCCGGAATTGACGTCACCAAACCCGGAAGTGAGGTCAGCATACCCGGAAGTGAGGTAAGCAGACCAGGAAAGTGAGGTCTGCTAATTCGGAACTCAGGTCTGCAAACCCAGAAGTGACTTCAGCAGACCCAGAAGTGACTTCAGCAAACCCGGAAGTGAGGTCACCACACCCGGAAGTGAGGTCACCAAACCCGGAAGTGACGTCACTAAACCCGGAAGTGAGGTCACCACACCCAGAAGTGAGGTCACCAAACCCGGAAGTGAGGTCACCAAACCCGGAAGTGATGTCACTAAACCCGGAAGTGAGGTCAACACACCCGGAATTGACGTCACTAAACCCGGAAGTGAGGTCAGCATACCCGGAAGTGAGGTAAGCTGACCAGGAAAGTGAGGTCTGCTAATTCGGAACTCAGGTCTGCAAACCCAGAAGTGACTTCAGCAGACCCAGAAGTGACTTCAGCAAACCCGGAAGTGAGGTCAGCAAACCCGGAAGTGAGGTCACCACACCCGGAAGTAAGGTCAGCAAACCCGGAAGTGAGGTCACCACACCCGGAAGTGAGGTCACCAAACCCGGAAGTGACGTCACTAAACCCGGAAGTGAGGTCAGCAAACCCGGAAGTGAGGTCAGCAAACCCGGAAGTGAGGTCACCACACCCGGAAGTGAGGTCACCAAACCCGGAAGTGAGGTCACCACACCCGGAAGTGAGGTCACCAAACCCGGAAGTGACGTCACTAAACCCGGAAGTGAGGTCACCAAACCCGGAAGTGACGTCACTAAACCCGGAAGTGATGTCAGCAAACCCGGAAGTGAGGTCACTAAACCCGGAAGTGAGGTCACCACACGCGGAAGTGAGGTCACCACACCCGGAAGTGAGGTCACCACACCCGGAAGTGAGGTCACCAAACCCGGAAGTGACGTCACTAAACCCGGAAGTGAGGTCACCACACCCAGAAGTGAGGTCACCAAACCCGGAAGTGAGGTCACCAAACCCGGAAGTGACGTCACTAAACCCGGAAGTGAGGTCAGCATACCCGGAAGTGACGTCACCACACCCGGAAGTGAGGTCACCACACCCGGAAGTGAGGTCACCAAACCCGGAAGTGACGTCACTAAACCCGGAAGTGATGTCAGCAAACCCGGAAGTGAGGTCAGCAAACCCGGAAGTGAGGTCACCACATCCGGAAGTGAGGTCAGCAAACCCGGGAGTGAGGTCACCACACCCGGAAGTGAGGTCAGCAAACCCGGAAGTGAGGTCACCACACCCGGAAGTGAGGTCACCAAACCCGGAAGTGACGTCACTAAACCCGGAAGTGATGTCAGCAAACCCGGAAGTGAGGTCAGCAAACCCGGAAGTGAGGTCACCACACCCGGAAGTGATGTCAGCAAACCCGGAAGTGAGGTCACCACACCCGGAAGTGAGGTCACCAAACCCGGAAGTGACGTCACTAAACCCGGAAGTGAGGTCACCACACCCGGAAGTGCGGTCACCAAACCCGGAAGTGACGTCACTAAACCCGGAAGTGATGTCAGCAAACCCGGAAGTGAGGTCAGCAAACCCGGAAGTGAGGTCACCACACCCGGAAGTGAGGTCAGCAAACCCGGAAGTGAGGTCACCAAACCCGGAAGTGAGGTCAACAAACCCGGAAGTGAGGTAAGCAGACCAGGAAAGTGAGGTCTGCTAATTCGGAACTCAGGTCTGCAAACCCAGAAGTGACTTCAGCAGACCCAGAAGTGACTTCAGCAAACCCGGAAGTGAGGTCAGCAAACCCGGAAGTGAGGTCACCACACCCGGAAGTGAGGTCACCACACCCGGAAGTGAGGTCACCAAACCCGGAAGTGACGTCACTAAACCCGGAAGTGATGTCAGCAAACCCGGAAGTGAGGTCAGCAAACCCGTAATGAGGTCACCACACCCGGAAGTGAGGTCAGCAAACCCGGTAGTGAGGTCACTAAACCCGGAAGTGAGGTCACCAAACCCGGAAGTGACGTCACTAAACCCGGAAGTGAGGTCAGCAAACCCGGAAGTGAGGTCACCACACCCGGAAGTGAGGTCACCAAACCCGGAAGTGAGGTCACCACACCCGGAAGTGAGGTCACCAAACCTGGAAGTGACGTCACTAAACCCGGAAGTGAGGTCAGCATACCCGGAAGTGACGTCACCACACCCGGAAGTGATGTCAGCAAACCCGGAAGTGAGGTCACCAAACCCGGAAGTGACGTCACTAAACCCGGAAGTGATGTCAGCAAACCCGGAAGTGACGTCACTAAACCCGGAAGTGAGGTCAGCAAACCCGGAAGTGAGGTCAGCAAACCCGGAAGTGAGGTCACCACACCCGGAAGTGAGGTCACCAAACCCGGAAGTGAGGTCACCACACCCGGAAGTGAGGTCACCAAACCCGGAAGTGACGTCACTAAACCCGGAAGTGAGGTCAGCATACCCGGAAGTGAGGTCACTAAACCCGGAAGTGAGGTCAACACACCCGGAATTGACGTCACTAAACCCGGAAGTGAGGTCAGCATACCCGGAAGTGAGGTCAGCAAACCCGGAAGTGAGGTCACCACACCCGGAAGTGAGGTCACCAAACCCGGAAGTGAGGTCACCACACCCGGAAGTGAGGTCACCAAACCCGGAAGTGACGTCACTAAACCCGGAAGTGAGGTCAGCAAACCCGGAAGTGAGGTCACCACACCCGGAAGTGAGGTCACCAAACCCGGAAGTGACGTCACTAAACCCGGAAGTGAGGTCAGCAAACCCAGAAGTGACTTCAGCAGACCCAGAAGTGACTTCAGCAAACCCGGAAGTGAGGTCAGCAAACCCGGAAGTGAGGTCAGCAAACCCGGAAGTGAGGTCACCAAACCCGGAAGTGACGTCACTAAACCCGGAAGTGATGTCAGCAAACCCGGAAGTGAGGTCAGCAAACCCGGAAGTGAGGTCACCACACCCGGAAGTGAGGTCACCACACCCGGAAGTGAGGTCACCAAACCCGGAAGTGAGGTCACCACACCCGGAAGTGAGGTCAGCAAACCCGGAAGTGAGGTCAGCAAACCCGGAAGTGAGGTCACCACACCCGGAAGTGAGGTAACCAAACCCGGAAGTGAGGTCACCACACCCGGAAGTGAGGTCACCAAACCCGGAAGTGACGTCACTAAACCCGAAAGTGATGTCAGCAAACCCGGAAGTGAGGTCAGCAAACCCGGAAGTGAGGTCACCACACCCGGAAGTGATGTCAGCAAACCCGGAAGTGAGGTCACCACACCCGGAAGTGAGGTCACCAAACCCGGAAGTGAGGTCACCACACCCGGAAGTGAGGTCACCAAACCCGGAAGTGACGTCACTAAACCCGGAAGTGAGGTCAGCAAACCCGGAAGTGAGGTCAGCAAACCCGGAAGTGAGGTCACCACACCCGGAAGTGACGTCACTAAACCCGGAAGTGAGGTCAGCATACCCGGAAGTGACGTCACCACAACCGGAAGTGAGGTCACCACACCCGGAAGTGAGGTCACCAAACCCGGAAGTGACGTCACTAAACCCGGAAGTGATGTCAGCAAACCCGGAAGTGAGGTCAGTAAACCCGGAAGTGAGGTCACCACATCCGGAAGTGAGGTCAGCAAACCCGGAAGTGAGGTCACCACACCCGGAAGTGAGGTCAGCAAACCCGGAAGTGAGGTCACCAAACCCGGAAGTGAGGTCACCAAACCCGGTAGTGAGCTAAGCAGACCAGGAAAGTGAGGTCTGCTAATTCGGAACTCAGGTCTGCAAACCCAGAAGTGACTTCAGCAGACCCAGAAGTGACTTCAGCAAACCCGGAAGTGAGGTCAGCAAACCCGGAAGTGAGGTCACCACACCCGGAAGTGAGGTCAGCAAACCCGGAAGTGAGGTCAGCAAACGCGGAAGTGAGGTCACCACACCCGGAAGTGAGGTCACCAAACCCGGAAGTGACGTCACTAAACCCGGAAGTGATGTCAGCAAACCCGGAAGTGAGGTCAGCAAACCCGGAAGTGAGGTCACCACACCCGGAAGTGATATCAGCAAACCCGGAAGTGAGGTCACCACACCCAGAAGTGAGGTCACCAAACCCGGAAGTGACGTCACTAAACCCGGAAGTGAGGTCAGCAAACCCGGAAGTGAGGTCACCAAACCCGGAAGTGACGTCACTAAACCCGGAAGTGAGGTCACCAAACCCGGAAGTGACGTCACTAAACCCGGAAGTGAGGTCAGCAAACCCGGAAGTGAGGTCACCACACCCGGAAGTGAGGTCACCAAACCCGGAAGTGAGGTCACCACACCCGGAAGTGAGGTCACCAAACCTGGAAGTGACGTCACTAAACCCGGAAGTGAGGTCAGCATACCCGGAAGTGAGGTCAGCAAACCCGGAAGTGAGGTCACCACACCCGGAAGTGAGGTCACCAAACCCGGAAGTGAGGTCACCACACCCGGAAGTGAGGTCACCAAACCCGGAAGTGACGTCACTAAACCCGGAAGTGAGGTCAGCAAACCCGGAAGTGAGGTCAGCAAACCCGGAAGTGAGGTCAGCAAACCCGTAAGTGAGGTCACCACACCCGGAAGTGAGGTCAGCAAACCCGGTAGTGAGGTCACTAAACCCGGAAGTGAGGTCACCACACCCGGAAGTGACGTCACTAAACCCGGAAGTGAGGTCAGCAAACCCGGAAGTGAGGTCACCACACCCGGAAGTGAGGTCACCAAACCCGGAAGTGAGGTCACCACACCCGGAAGTGAGGTCACCAAACTTGGAAGTGACGTCACTAAACCCGGAAGTGAGGTCAGCATACCCGGAAGTGACGTCACCACACCCGGAAGTGATGTCAGCAAACCCGGAAGTGAGATCACCAAACCCGGAAGTGACGTCACTAAACCCGGAAGTGATGTCAGCAAACCCGGAAGTGACGTCACTAAACCCGGAAGTGAGGTCAGCAAACCCGGAAGTGAGGTCAGCAAACCCGGAAGTGAGGTCACCACACCCGGAAGTGAGGTCACCAAACCCGGAAGTGAGGTCACCACACCCGGAAGTGAGGTCACCAAACCCGGAAGTGACGTCACTAAACCCGGAAGTGAGGTCAGCATACCCGGAAGTGAGGTCACTAAACCCGGAAGTGAGGTCAACACACCCGGAATTGACGTCACTAAACCCGGAAGTGAGGTCAGCATACCCGGAAGTGAGGTCAGCAAACCCGGAAGTGAGGTCACCACACCCGGAAGTGAGGTCAGCAAACCCGGAAGTGAGGTCACCACACCCGGAAGTGAGGTCACCAAACCCGGAAGTGACGTCACTAAACCCGGAAGTGAGGTCAGCAAACCCGGAAGTGAGGTCAGCAAACCCGGAAGTGAGGTCACCAAACCCGGAAGTGAGGTCACCAAACCCGGAAGTGACGTCACTAAACCCGGAAGTGAGGTCACCAAACCCAGAAGTGACTTCAGCAGACCCAGAAGTGACTTCAGCAAACCCGGAAGTGAGGTCAGCAAACCCGGAAGTGAGGTCAGCAAACCCGGAAGTGAGGTCACCAAACCCGGAAGTGACGTCACTAAACCCGGAAGTGATGTCAGCAAACCCGGAAGTGAGGTCACCACACCCGGAAGTGAGGTCACCACACCCGGAAGTGAGGTCACCACACCCGGAAGTGAGGTCACCAAACCCGGAAGTGAGGTCACCACACCCGGAAGTGAGGTCAGCAAACCCGGAAGTGAGGTCAGCAAACCCGGAAGTGAGGTCACCACACCCGGAAGTGAGGTAACCAAACCCGGAAGTGAGGTCACCACACCCGGAAGTGAGGTCACCAAACCCGGAAGTGACGTCCCTAAACCCGAAAGTGATGTCAGCAAACCCGGAAGTGAGGTCACCAAACCCGGAAGTGAGGTCACCACACCCGGAAGTGATGTCAGCAAACCCGGAAGTGAGGTCACCACACCCGGAAGTGAGGTCACCAAACCCGGAAGTGACGTCACTAAACCCGGAAGTGAGGTCAGCAAACCCGGAAGTGAGGTCAGCAAACCCGGAAGTGAGGTCACCACACCCGGAAGTGAGGTCACCAAACCCGGAAGTGACGTCACTAAACCCGGAAGTGAGGTCAGCAAACCCAGAAGTGACATCAGCAGACCCAGAAGTGACTTCAGCAAACCCGGAAGTGAGGTCAGCAAACCCGGAAGTGAGGTCAGCAAACCCGGAAGTGAGGTCACCACACCCGGAAGTGACGTCACTAAACCCGGAAGTGATGTCAGCAAACCCGGAAGTGAGGTCAGCAAACCCGGAAGTGAGGTCACCACACCCGGAAGTGAGGTCACCACACCCGAAAGTGAGGTCACCAAACCCGGAAGTGAGGTCACCACACCCGGAAGTGAGGTCACCAAACCCGGAAGTGACGTCACTAAACCCGGAATTGAGGTCAGCATACCCGGAAGTGACGTCACCACACCCGGAAGTGAGGTCACCACACCCGGAAGTGAGGTCAACAAGCAAACCCGGAAGTGAGGTCACCACACCCGGAAGTGAGGTCACCAAACCCGGAAGTGAGGTCACCACACCCGGAAGTGAGGTCACCACACCCGGAAGTGACGTCACTAAACCCGGAAGTGAGGTCAGCATACCCGGAAGTGACGTCACCACACCCGGAAGTGAGGTCACCACACCCGGAAGTGAGGTCACCAAACCCGGAAGTGACGTCACTAAACCCGGAAGTGATGTCAGCAAACCCGGAAGTGAGGTCAGTAAACCCGGAAGTGAGGTCACCACACCCGGAAGTGAGGTCACCACACCCAGAAGTGAGGTCACCACACCCGGAAGTGAGGTCAGCAAACCCGGAAGTGAGGTCACCAAACCCGGAAGTGAGGTCACCAAACCCGGTAGTGAGCTAAGCAGACCAGGAAAGTGAGGTCTGCTAATTCGGAACTCAGGTCTGCAAACCCAGAAGTGACTTCAGCAGACCCAGAAGTGACTTCAGCAAACCCGGAAGTGAGGTCAGCAAACCCGGAAGTGAGGTCACCACACCCGGAAGTGAGGTCAGCAAACCCGGAAGTGAGGTCAGCAAACCCGGAAGTGAGGTCACCACACCCGGAAGTGAGGTCACCAAACCCGGAAGTGAGGTCACCACACCCGGAAGTGAGGTCACCACACCCGGAAGTGACGTCACTAAACCCGGAAGTGAGGTCAGCATACCCGGAAGTGACGTCACCACACCCGGAAGTGAGGTCACCAAACCCGGAAGTGACGTCACTAAACCCGGAAGTGAGGTCACCAAACCCGGAAGTGACGTCACTAAACCCGGAAGTGAGGTCACCACATTCGGAAGTGCGGTCACCAAACCCGGAAGTGACGTCACTAAACCCGGAAGTGATGTCAGCAAACCCGGAAGTGAGGTCAGCAAACCCGGAAGTGAGGTCACCACACCCGGAAGTGAGGTCAGCAAACCCGGAAGTGAGGTCACCAAACCCGGAAGTGAGGTCAACAAACCCGGAAGTGAGGTAAGCAGACCAGGAAAGTGAGGTCTGCTAATTCGGAACTCAGGTCTGCAAACCCAGAAGTGACTTCAGCAGACCCAGAAGTGACTTCAGCAAACCCGGAAGTGAGGTCAGCAAACCCGGAAGTGAGGTCACCACACCCGGAAGTGAGGTCACCACACCCGGAAGTGAGGTCACCAAACCCGGAAGTGACGTCACTAAACCCGGAAGTGATGTCAGCAGACCCGGAAGTGAGGTCAGCAAACCCGGAAGTGAGGTCACCACATCCGGAAGTGAGGTCAGCAAACCCGGAAGTGACGTCACTAAACCCGGAAGTGATGTCAGCAAACCCGGAAGTGAGGTCAGCAAACCCGGAAGTGAGGTCACCACACCCGGAAGTGATGTCAGCAAACCCGGAAGTGAGGTCACCACACCCGGAAGTGAGGTCACCAAACCCGGAAGTGACGTCACTAAACCCGGAAGTGAGGTCAGCAAACCCGGAAGTGAGGTCACCACACCCGGAAGTGAGGTCACCAAACCCGGAAGTGAGGTCACCACACCCGGAAGTGAGGTCACCAAACCTGGAAGTGACGTCACTAAACCCGGAAGTGAGGTCAGCATACCCGGAAGTGACGTCACCACACCCGGAAGTGATGTAAGCAAACCCGGAAGTGAGGTCACCAAACCCGGAAGTGACGTCACTAAACCCGGAAGTGATGTCAGCAAACCCGGAAGTGACGTCACTAAACCCGGAAGTGAGGTCAGCAAACCCGGAAGTGAGGTCAGCAAACCCGGAAGTGAGGTCACCACACCCGGAAGTGAGGTCACCAAACCCGGAAGTGAGGTCACCACACCCGGAAGTGAGGTCACCAAACCCGGAAGTGACGTCACTAAACCTGGAAGTGAGGTCAGCATACCCGGAAGTGAGGTCACTAAACCCGGAAGTGAGGTCAACACACCCGGAATTGACGTCACTAAACCCGGAAGTGAGGTCAGCATACCCGGAAGTGAGGTCAGCAAACCCGGAAGTGAGGTCACCACACCCGGAAGTGAGGTCAGCAAACCCGGAAGTGAGGTCACCACACCCGGAAGTGAGGTCACCACACCCGGAAGTGACGTCACTAAACCCGGAAGTGAGGTCAGCAAACCCGGAAGTGAGGTCAGCAAACCCGGAAGTGAGGTCACCAAACCCGGAAGTGACGTCACTAAACCCGGAAGTGAGGTCACCACACCCGGAAGTGAGGTCACCACACCCGGAAGTGACTTCAGCAAACCCGGAAGTGAGGTCAGCAAACCCGGAAGTGAGGTCAGCAAACCCGGAAGTGAGGTCAGCAAACCCGGAAGTGAGGTCAGCAAACGCGGAAGTGTAGTCACCACACCCGGAAGTGAGGTCACCAAACCCGGAAGTGACGTCACTAAACCCGGAAGTGATGTCAGCAAACCCGGAAGTGACATCACTAAACCCGAAAGTGATGTCAGCAAACCCGGAAGTGAGGTCACCAAACCCGGAAGTGAGGTCACCACACCCGGAAGTGATGTCAGCAAACCCGGAAGTGAGGTCACCACACCCGGAAGTGAGGTCACCAAACCCGGAAGTGACGTCACTAAACCCGGAAGTGAGGTCAGCAAACCCGGAAGTGAGGTCACCACACCCGGAAGTGAGGTCACCAAACCCGGAAGTGACGTCACTAAACCCGGAAGTGAGGTCAGCAAACCCAGAAGTGACTTCAGCAGACCCAGAAGTGACTTCAGCAAACCCGGAAGTGAGGTCAGCAAACCCGGAAGTGAGGTCAGCAAACCCGGAAGTGAGGTCACCACACCCGGAAGTGACGTCACTAAGACCGGAAGTGATGTCAGCAAACCCGGAAGTGAGGTCAGCAAACCCGGAAGTGAGGTCACCACACCCGGAAGTGAGGTCACCACACCCGGAAGTGAGGTCACCAAACCCGGAAGTGAGGTCACCACACCCGGAAGTGAGGTCACCAAACCCGGAAGTGAGGTCACTAAACCCGGAAGTGAGGTCAGCATACACGGAAGTGACGTCACCACACCCGGAAGTGAGGTCACCACACCCGGAAGTGAGGTCACCAAACCCGGAAGTGACGTCACTAAACCCGGAAGTGATGTCAGCAAACCCGGAAGTGAGGTCAGCAAACCCGGAAGTGAGGTCACCACACCCGGAAGTGAGGTCAGCAAACCCGGAAGTGAGGTCACCACACCCGGAAGTGAGGTCAGGAAACCCGGAAGTGAGGTCAGCAAACCCGGAAGTGAGGTCACCACACCCGGAAGTGAGGTCACCAAACCCGGAAGTGAGGTCACCACACCCGGAAGTGAGGTCACCACACCCGGAAGTGACGTCACTAAACCCGGAAGTGAGGTCAGCATACCCGGAAGTGACGTCACCACACCCGGAAGTGAGGTCACCACACCCGGAAGTGAGGTCACCAAACCCGGAAGTGACGTCACTAAACCCGGAAGTGATGTCAGCAAACCCGGAAGTGAGGTCAGTAAACCCGGAAGTGAGGTCACCACACCCGGAAGTGAGGTCACCACACCCAGAAGTGAGGTCACCACACCCGGAAGTGAGGTCAGCAAACCCGGAAGTGAGGTCACCACACCCAGAAGTGAGGTCACCAAACCCGGAAGTGAGGTCACCAAACCCGGTAGTGAGCTAAGCAGACCAGGAAAGTGAGGTCTGCTAATTCGGAACTCAGGTCTGCAAAGCCAGAAGTGACTTCAGCAGACCCAGAAGTGACTTCAGCAAACCCGGAAGTGAGGTCAGCAAACCCGGAAGTGAGGTCACCACACCCGGAAGTGAGGTCAGCAAACCCGGAAGTGAGGTCAGCAAACGCGGAAGTGAGGTCACCACACCCGGAAGTGATGTCAGCAAACCCGGAAGTGAGGTCAGCAAACCCGGAAGTGATGTCAGCAAACCCGGAAGTGAGGTCAGCAAACCCGGAAGTGAGGTCACCACACCCGGAAGTGATGTCAGCAAACCCGGAAGTGAGGTCACCACACCCGGAAGTGAGGTCACCAAACCCGGAAGTGACGTCACTAAACCCGGAAGTGAGGTCAGCAAACCCGGAAGTGAGGTCAGCAAACCCGGAAGTGAGGTCACCAAACCCGGAAGTGACGTCACTAAACCCGGAAGTGAGGTCACCACACCCGGAAGTGAGGTCACCACACCCGGAAGTGAGGTCAACACACCCGGAATTGACGTCACTAAACCCGGAAGTGAGGTCAGCATACCCGGAAGTGAGGTAAGCAGACCCGGAAGTGATGTCAGCAAACCCGGAAGTGAGGTCAGCAAACCCGGAAGTGAGGTCACCACACCCGGAAGTGAGGTCAGCAAACCCGGAAGTGAGGTCACCACACCCGGAAGTGAGGTCACCAAACCCGGAAGTGACGTCACTAAACCCGGAAGTGATGTCAGCAAACCCGGAAGTGAGGTCAGCAAACCCGGAAGTGAGGTCACCACACCCGGAAGTGAGGTCACCAAACCCGGAAGTGACGTCACTAAACCCGGAAGTGAGGTCAGCAAACCCGGAAGTGAGGTAAGCAGACCAGGAAAGTGAGGTCTGCTAATTCGGAACTCAGGTCTGCAAACCCAGAAGTGACTTCAGCAGACCCAGAAGTGACTTCAGCAAACCCGGAAGTGAGGTCAGCAAACCCGGAAGTGAGGTCACCACACCCGGAAGTGAGGTCAGCAAACCTGGAAGTGAGGTCAGCAAACCCGGAAGTGAGGTCACCACACCCGGAAGTGAGGTCACCAAACCCGGAAGTGAGGTCACCACACCCGGAAGTGAGGTCACCACACCCGGAAGTGACGTCACTAAACCCGGAAGTGAGGTCAGCATACCCGGAAGTGACGTCACCACACCCGGAAGTGAGGTCACCACACCAGGAAGTGAGGTCACCAAGCCCGGAAGTGACGTCACTAAACCCGGAAGTGATGTCAGCAAACCCGGAAGTGAGGTCAGTAAACCCGGAAGTGAGGTCACCACACCCGGAAGTGAGGTCACCACACCCGGAAGTGAGGTCAGCAAACCCGGAAGTGAGGTCACCAAACCCGGAAGTGAGGTCACCAAACCCGGTAGTGAGCTAAGCAGAGCAGGAAAGTGAGGTCTGCTAATTCGGAACTCAGGTCTGCAAACCCAGAAGTGACTTCAGCTGACCCAGAAGTGACTTCAGCAAACCCGGAAGTGAGGTCAGCAAACCCGGAAGTGAGGTCAGCAAACGCGGAAGTGTAGTCACCACACCCGGAAGTGAGGTCACCAAACCCGGAAGTGACGTCACTAAACCCGGAAGTGATGTCAGCAAACCCGGAAGTGAGGTCAGCAAACCCGGAAGTGAGGTCACCACACCCGGAAGTGATGTCAGCAAACCAGGAAGTGAGGTCACCACACCCGGAATTGAGGTCACCAAACCCGGAAGTGACGTCACTAAACCCGGAAGTGAGGTCAGCAAACCCGGAAGTGAGGTCAGCAAACCCGGAAGTGAGGTCACCAAACCCGGAAGTGACGTCACTAAACCCGGAAGTGAGGTCACCAAACCCGGAAGTGACGTCACTAAACCCGGAAGTGACGTCACCACACCCGGAAGTGAGGTCACCAAACCCGGAAGTGGCGTCACTAAACCCGGAAGTGATGTCAGCAAACCCGGAAGTGAGGTCAGCAAACCCGGAAGTGAGGTCACCACACCCGGAAGTGAGGTCAGCAAACCCGGAAGTGAGGTCACCAAACCCGGAAGTGAGGTCAACAAACCCGGAAGTGAGGTAAGCAGACCAGGAAAGTGAGGTCTGCTAATTCGGAACTCAGGTCTGCAAACCCAGAAGTGACTTCAGCAGACCCAGAAGTGACTTCAGCAAACCCGGAAGTGAGGTCAGCAAACCCGGAAGTGAGGTCACCACACCCGGAAGTGAGGTCACCACACCCGGAAGTGAGGTCACCAAACCCGGAAGTGACGTCACTAAACCCGGAAGTGATGTCAGCAAACCCGGAAGTGAGGTCAGCAAACCCGTAAGTGAGGTCACCACACCCGGAAGTGAGGTCAGCAAACCCGGTAGTGAGGTCACTAAACCCGGAAGTGAGGTCACCAAACCCGGAAGTGAGGTCACCACACCCGGAAGTGAGGTCACCACACCCGGAAGTGAGGTCACCAAACCTGGAAGTGACGTCACTAAACCCGGAAGTGAGGTCAGCATACCCGGAAGTGACGTCACCACACCCGGAAGTGATGTCAGCAAACCCGGAAGTGACGTCACCACACCCGGAAGTGATGTCAGCAAACCCGGAAGTGAGGTCACCAAACCCGGAAGTGAGGTCACCACACCCGGAAGTGAGGTCACCACACCCGGAAGTGAGGTCAGCAAACCCGGAAGTGAGGTCACCACACCTGGAAGTGAGGTCACCAAACCCGGAAGTGACGTCACTAAACCCGGAAGTGAGGTCACCACACCCAGAAGTGAGGTCACCAAACCCGGAAGTGAGGTCACCAAACCCGGAAGTGATGTCACTAAACCCGGAAGTGAGGTCAACACACCCGGAATTGACGTCACTAAACCCGGAAGTGAGGTCAGCATACCCGGAAGTGAGGTCAGCAAACCCGGAAGTGAGGTCACTAAACCCGGAAGTGATGTCAGCAAACCCGGAAGTGAGGTCAGCAAACCCGGAAGTGAGGTCACCACACCCGGAAGTGAGGTCAGCAAACCCGGAAGTGAGGTCACCAAACCCGGAAGTGAGGTCAACAAACCCGGAAGTGAGGTAAGCAGACCAGGAAAGTGAGGTCTGCTAATTCGGAACTCAGGTCTGCAAACCCAGAAGTGACTTCAGCAGACCCAGAAGTGACTTCAGCAAACCCGGAAGTGAGGTCAGCAAACCCGGAAGTGAGGTCACCACACCCGGAAGTGAGGTCACCACACCCGGAAGTGAGGTCACCAAACCCGGAAGTGACGTCACTAAACCCGGAAGTGATGTCAGCAAACCCGGAAGTGAGGTCAGCAAACCCGTAAGTGAGGTCACCACACCCGGAAGTGAGGTCAGCAAACCCGGTAGTGAGGTCACTAAACCCGGAAGTGAGGTCACCAAACCCGGAAGTGAGGTCACCACACCCGGAAGTGAGGTCACCACACCCGGAAGTGAGGTCACCAAACCTGGAAGTGACGTCACTAAACCCGGAAGTGAGGTCAGCATACCCGGAAGTGACGTCACCACACCCGGAAGTGATGTCAGCAAACCCGGAAGTGACGTCACCACACCCGGAAGTGATGTCAGCAAACCCGGAAGTGAGGTCACCAAACCCGGAAGTGAGGTCACCACACCCGGAAGTGAGGTCACCACACCCGGAAGTGAGGTCAGCAAACCCGGAAGTGAGGTCACCACACCTGGAAGTGAGGTCACCAAACCCGGAAGTGACGTCACTAAACCCGGAAGTGAGGTCACCACACCCAGAAGTGAGGTCACCAAACCCGGAAGTGAGGTCACCAAACCCGGAAGTGATGTCACTAAACCCGGAAGTGAGGTCAACACACCCGGAATTGACGTCACTAAACCCGGAAGTGAGGTCAGCATACCCGGAAGTGAGGTAAGCTGACCAGGAAAGTGAGGTCTGCTAATTCGGAACTCAGGTCTGAAGTGAGGTCAGCAAACCCGGAAGTGAGGTCAGCAAACCCGGAAGTGAGGTCACCACACCCGGAAGTGAGGTCACCAAACCCGGAAGTGAGGTCACCACACCCGGAAGTGAGGTCACCAAACCCGGAAGTGACGTCACTAAACCCGGAAGTGAGGTCACCAAACCCGGAAGTTACGTCACTAAACCCGGAAGTGATGTCAGCAAACCCGGAAGTGAGGTCAGCAAACCCGGAAGTGAGGTCACCACACGCGGAAGTGAGGTCAGCAAACCCGGAAGTGAGGTCACCACACCCGGAAGTGAGGTCACCAAACCCGGAAGTGACGTCACTAAACCCGGAAGTGAGGTCACCACACCCAGAAGTGAGGTCACCAAACCCGGAAGTGAGGTCACCAAACCCGGAAGTGACGTCACTAAACCCGGAAGTGAGGTCAACACACCCGGAATTGACGTCACTAAACCCGGAAGTGATGTCAGCATACCCGGAAGTGAGGTAAGCAGACCCGGAAGTGATGTCAGCAAACCCGGAAGTGAGGTCAGCAAACCCGGAAGTGAGGTCACCACACCCGGAAGTGAGGTCAACAAACCCGGAAGTGAGGTCACCACACCCGGAAGTGAGGTCACCAAACCCGGAAGTGACGTCACTAAACCCGGAAGTGAGGTCAGCAAACCCGGAAGTGAGGTCAGCAAACCCGGAAGTGAGGTCACCACACCCGGAAGTGAGGTCACCAAACCTGGAAGTGACGTCACTAAACCCGGAAGTGAGGTCAGCATACCCGGAAGTGACGTCACCACACCCGGAAGTGATGTCAGCAAACCCGGAAGTGAGGTCACCAAACCCGGAAGTGACGTCACTAAACCCGGAAGTGATGTCAGCAAACCCGGAAGTGAGGTCAGCAAACCCGGAAGTGAGGTCACCACACCCGGAAGTGAGGTCAGCAAACCCGGAAGTGAGGTCACCACACCCGGAAGTGAGGTCTCCAAACCCGGAAGTGACGTCACTAAACCCGGAAGTGATGTCAGCAAACCCGGAAGTGAGGTCACTAAACCCGGAAGTGAGGTCACCAAACCCGGAAGTGACGTCACTAAACCCGGAAGTGACGTCACCACACCCGGAAGTGAGGTCACCAAACCCGGAAGTGACGTCACTAAACCCGGAAGTGATGTCAGCAAACCCGGAAGTGAGGTCAGCAAACCCGGAAGTGAGGTCACCACACCCGGAAGTGAGGTCAGCAAACCCGGAAGTGAGGTCACCAAACCCGGAAGTGAGGTCAACAAACCCGGAAGTGAGGTAAGCAGACCAGGAAAGTGAGGTCTGCTAATTCGGAACTCAGGTCTGCAAACCCAGAAGTGACTTCAGCAGACCCAGAAGTGACTTCAGCAAACCCGGAAGTGAGGTCAGCAAACCCGGAAGTGAGGTCACCACACCCGGAAGTGAGGTCACCACACCCGGAAGTGAGGTCACCAAACCCGGAAGTGACGTCACTAAACCCGGAAGTGATGTCAGCAAACCCGGAAGTGAGGTCAGCAAACCCGTAAGTGAGGTCACCACACCCGGAAGTGAGGTCAGCAAACCCGGTAGTGAGGTCACTAAACCCGGAAGTGAGGTCACCAAACCCGGAAGTGAGGTCACCACACCCGGAAGTGAGGTCACCACACCCGGAAGTGAGGTCACCAAACCTGGAAGTGACGTCACTAAACCCGGAAGTGAGGTCACCACACCCGGAAGTGATGTCAGCAAACCCGGAAGTGAGGTCACCAAACCCGGAAGTGACGTCACTAAACCCGGAAGTGATGTCAGCAAACCCGGAAGTGAGGTCAGCAAACCCGGAAGTGATGTCAGCAAACCCGGAAGTGAGGTCAGCAAACCCGGAAGTGAGGTCACCACACCCGGAAGTGAGGTCACCACACCCGGAAGTGAGGTCACCAAACCCGGAAGTGAGGTCACCACACCCGGAAGTGAGGTCACTAAACCCGGAAGTGAGGTCAACACACCCGGAATTGACGTCACTAAACCCGGAAGTGAGGTCAGCATACCCGGAAGTGAGGTCAGCAAACCCGGAAGTGAGGTCACCACACCCGGAAGTGAGGTCACCAAACCCGGAAGTGAGGTCACCACACCCGGAAGTGAGGTCACCAAACCCGGAAGTGACGTCACTAAACCCGTAAGTGAGGTCAGCAAACCCGGAAGTGAGGTCAGCAAACCCGGAAGTGAGGTCACCACACCCGGAAGTGCGGTCACCAAACCCGGAAGTGACGTCACTAAACCCGGAAGTGAGGTCAGCAAACCCAGAAGTGACTTCAGCAGACCCAGAAGTGACTTCAGCAAACCCGGAAGTGAGGTCAGCAAACCCGGAAGTGAGGTCAGCAAACCCGGAAGTGAGGTCACCAAACCCGGAAGTGACGTCACTAAACCCGGAAGTGATGTCAGCAAACCCGGAAGTGAGGTCAGCAAACCCGGAAGTGAGGTCACCACACCCGGAAGTGAGGTCACCACACCCGGAAGTGAGGTCACCAAACCCGGAAGTGAGGTCACCACACCCGGAAATGAGGTCAGCAAACCCGGAAGTGAGGTCAGCAAACCCGGAAGTGAGGTCACCACACCCGGAAGTGAGGTAACCAAACCCGGAAGTGAGGTCACCACACCCGGAAGTGAGGTCAGCAAACCCGGAAGTGACGTCACTAAACCCGAAAGTGATGTCAGCAAACCCGGAAGTGAGGTCAGCAAACCCGGAAGTGAGGTCACCACACCCGGAAGTGATGTCAGCAAACCCGGAAGTGAGGTCACCACACCCGGAAGTGAGGTCACCAAACCCGGAAGTGACGTCACTAAACCCGGAAGTGAGGTCAGCAAACCCAGAAGTGACTTCAGCAGACCCAGAAGTGACTTCAGCAAACCCGGAAGTGAGGTCAGCAAACCCGGAAGTGAGGTCAGCAAACCCGGAAGTGAGGTCACCACACCCGGAAGTGACGTCACTAAACCCGGAAGTGATGTCAGCAAACCCGGAAGTGAGGTCAGCAAACCCGGAAGTGAGGTCACCACACCCGGAAGTGAGGTCACCACACCCGGAAGTGAGGTCACCAAACCCGGAAGTGAGGTCACCACACCCGGAAGTGAGGTCACCAAACCCGGAAGTGACGTCACTAAACCCGGAAGTGAGGTCAGCATACCCGGAAGTGACGTCACCACACCCGGAAGTGAGGTCACCACACCCGGAAGTGAGGTCACCAAACCCGGAAGTGACGTCACTAAACCCGGAAGTGATGTCAGCAAACCCGGAAGTGAGGTCAGCAAACCCGGAAGTGAGGTCACCACACCCGGAAGTGATGTCAGCAAACCCGGAAGTGAGGTCACCAAACCCGGAAGTGACGTCACTAAACCCGGAAGTGATGTCAGCAAACCCGGAAGTGAGGTCAGCAAACCCGGAAGTGATGTCAGCAAACCCGGAAGTGAGGTCAGCAAACCCGGAAGTGAGGTCACCACACCCGGAAGTGAGGTCACCACACCCGGAAGTGAGGTCACCAAACCCGGAAGTGAGGTCACCACACCCGGAAGTGAGGTCACTAAACCCGGAAGTGAGGTCAACACACCCGGAATTGACGTCACTAAACCCGGAAGTGAGGTCAGCATACCCGGAAGTGAGGTCAGCAAACCCGGAAGTGAGGTCACCACACCCGGAAGTGAGGTCACCAAACCCGGAAGTGAGGTCACCACACCCGGAAGTGAGGTCACCAAACCCGGAAGTGACGTCACTAAACCCGTAAGTGAGGTCAGCAAACCCGGAAGTGAGGTCAGCAAACCCGGAAGTGAGGTCACCACACCCGGAAGTGCGGTCACCAAACCCGGAAGTGACGTCACTAAACCCGGAAGTGAGGTCAGCAAACCCAGAAGTGACTTCAGCAGACCCAGAAGTGACTTCAGCAAACCCGGAAGTGAGGTCAGCAAACCCGGAAGTGAGGTCAGCAAACCCGGAAGTGAGGTCACCAAACCCGGAAGTGACGTCACTAAACCCGGAAGTGATGTCAGCAAACCCGGAAGTGAGGTCAGCAAACCCGGAAGTGAGGTCACCACACCCGGAAGTGAGGTCACCACACCCGGAAGTGAGGTCACCAAACCCGGAAGTGAGGTCACCACACCCGGAAATGAGGTCAGCAAACCCGGAAGTGAGGTCAGCAAACCCGGAAGTGAGGTCACCACACCCGGAAGTGAGGTAACCAAACCCGGAAGTGAGGTCACCACACCCGGAAGTGAGGTCAGCAAACCCGGAAGTGACGTCACTAAACCCGAAAGTGATGTCAGCAAACCCGGAAGTGAGGTCAGCAAACCCGGAAGTGAGGTCACCACACCCGGAAGTGATGTCAGCAAACCCGGAAGTGAGGTCACCACACCCGGAAGTGAGGTCACCAAACCCGGAAGTGACGTCACTAAACCCGGAAGTGAGGTCAGCAAACCCAGAAGTGACTTCAGCAGACCCAGAAGTGACTTCAGCAAACCCGGAAGTGAGGTCAGCAAACCCGGAAGTGAGGTCAGCAAACCCGGAAGTGAGGTCACCACACCCGGAAGTGACGTCACTAAACCCGGAAGTGATGTCAGCAAACCCGGAAGTGAGGTCAGCAAACCCGGAAGTGAGGTCACCACACCCGGAAGTGAGGTCACCACACCCGGAAGTGAGGTCACCAAACCCGGAAGTGAGGTCACCACACCCGGAAGTGAGGTCACCAAACCCGGAAGTGACGTCACTAAACCCGGAAGTGAGGTCAGCATACCCGGAAGTGACGTCACCACACCCGGAAGTGAGGTCACCACACCCGGAAGTGAGGTCACCAAACCCGGAAGTGACGTCACTAAACCCGGAAGTGATGTCAGCAAACCCGGAAGTGAGGTCAGCAAACCCGGAAGTGAGGTCACCACACCTGGAAGTGAGGTCAGCAAACCCGGAAGTGAGGTCACCACACCCGGAAGTGAGGTCAGCAAACCCGGAAGTGAGGTCACCACACCCGGAAGTGAGGTCACCAAACCCGGAAGTGAGGTCACCACACCCGGAAGTGAGGTCACCACACCCGGAAGTGACGTCACTAAACCCGGAAGTGAGGTCAGCATACCCGGAAGTGACGTCACCACACCCGGAAGTGAGGTCACCACACCCGGAAGTGAGGTCACCAAACCCGGAAGTGACGTCACTAAACCTGGAAGTGATGTCAGCAAACCCGGAAGTGAGGTCAGTAAACCCGGAAGTGAGGTCACCACACCCGGAAGTGAGGTCACCACACCCAGAAGTGAGGTCACCACACCCGGAAGTGAGGTCAGCAAACCCGGAAGTGAGGTCACCAAACCCGGTAGTGAGCTAAGCAGACCAGGAAAGTGAGGTCTGCTAATTCGGAACTCAGGTCTGCAAACCCAGAAGTGACTTCAGCAGACCCAGAAGTGACTTCAGCAAACCCGGAAGTGAGGTCAGCAAACCCGGAAGTGAGGTCACCACACCCGGAAGTGAGGTCAGCAAACCCGGAAGTGAGGTCAGCAAACGCGGAAGTGAGGTCACCACACCCGGAAGTGAGGTCACCAAACCCGGAAGTGACGTCACTAAACCCGGAAGTGATGTCAGCAAACCCGGAAGTGAGGTCAGCAAACCCGGAAGTGACGTCACTAAACCCGGAAGTGATGTCAGCAAACCCGGAAGTGAGGTAACCACACCCGGAAGTGAGGTCACCAAACCCGGAAGTGACGTCACTAAACCCGGAAGTGAGGTCACCAAACCCGGAAGTGAGGTCACCAAACCCGGTAGTGAGCTAAGCAGACCAGGAAAGTGAGGTCTGCTAATTCGGAACTCAGGTCTGCAAACCCAGAAGTGACTTCAGCAGACCCAGAAGTGACTTCAGCAAACCCGGAAGTGAGGTCAGCAAACCCGGAAGTGAGGTCACCACACCCGGAAGTGAGGTCAGCAAACCCGGAAGTGAGGTCAGCAAACGCGGAAGTGAGGTCACCACACCCGGAAGTGAGGTCACCAAACCCGGAAGTGACGTCACTAAACCCGGAAGTGATGTCAGCAAACCCGGAAGTGAGGTCAGCAAACCCGGAAGTGACGTCACTAAACCCGGAAGTGATGTCAGCAAACCCGGAAGTGAGGTCACCACACCCGGAAGTGAGGTCACCAAACCCGTAAGTGACGTCACTAAACCCGGAAGTGAGGTCAGCAAACCCGGAAGTGAGGTCAGCAAACCCGGAAGTGAGGTCACCAAACCCGGAAGTGACGTCACTAAACCCGGAAGTGAGGTCACCAAACCCGGAAGTGACGTCACTAAACCCGGAAGTGAGGTCACCACACCCGGAAGTGAGGTCACCAAACCCGGAAGTGACGTCACTAAACCCGGAAGTGATGTCAGCAAACACGGAAGTGAGGTCAGCAAACCCGGAAGTGAGGTCACCACACCCGGAAGTGAGGTCAGCAAACCCGGAAGTGAGGTCACCAAACCCGGAAGTGAGGTCAACAAACCCGGAAGTGAGGTAAGCAGACCAGGAAAGTGAGGTCTGCTAATTCGGAACTCAGGTCTGCAAACCCAGAAGTGACTTCAGCAGACCCAGAAGTGACTTCAGCAAACCCGGAAGTGAGGTCAGCAAACCCGGAAGTGAGGTCACCACACCCGGAAGTGAGGTCACCACACCCGGAAGTGAGGTCACCAAACCCGGAAGTGACGTCACTAAACCCGGAAGTGATGTCAGCAAACCCGGAAGTGAGGTCAGCAAACCCGTAAGTGAGGTCACCACACCCGGAAGTGAGGTCAGCAAACCCGGTAGTGAGGTCACTAAACCCGGAAGTGAGGTCACCAAACCCGGAAGTGACGTCACTAAACCCGGAAGTGAGGTCAACAAACCTGGAAGTGAGGTCACCACACCCGGAAGTGAGGTCACCAAACCCGGAAGTGAGGTCACCACACCCGGAAGTGAGGTCACCAAACCTGGAAGTGACGTCACTAAACCCGGAAGTGAGGTCAGCATACCCGGAAGTGACGTCACCACACCCGGAAGTGATGTCAGCAAACCCGGAAGTGAGGTCACCAAACCCGGAAGTGACGTCACTAAACCCGGAAGTGATGTCAGCAAACCCGGAAGTGAGGTCAGCAAACCCGTAAGTGAGGTCACCACACCCGGAAGTGAGGTCAGCAAACCCGGTAGTGAGGTCACTAAACCCGGAAGTGAGGTCACCAAACCCGGAAGTGAGGTCACCACACCCGGAAGTGAGGTCACCACACCCGGAAGTGACGTCACTAAACCCGGAAGTGAGGTCACTAAACCCGGAAGTGAGGTCACTAAACCCGGAAGTGAGGTCAACACACCCGGAATTGACGTCACCAAACCCGGAAGTGAGGTCAGCATACCCGGAAGTGAGGTAAGCAGACCAGGAAAGTGAGGTCTGCTAATTCGGAACTCAGGTCTGCAAACCCAGAAGTGACTTCAGCAGACCCAGAAGTGACTTCAGCAAACCCGGAAGTGAGGTCACCACACCCGGAAGTGAGGTCACCAAACCCGGAAGTGACGTCACTAAACCCGGAAGTGAGGTCACCACACCCAGAAGTGAGGTCACCAAACCCGGAAGTGAGGTCACCAAACCCGGAAGTGATGTCACTAAACCCGGAAGTGAGGTCAACACACCCGGAATTGACGTCACTAAACCCGGAAGTGAGGTCAGCATACCCGGAAGTGAGGTAAGCTGACCAGGAAAGTGAGGTCTGCTAATTCGGAACTCAGGTCTGCAAACCCAGAAGTGACTTCAGCAGACCCAGAAGTGACTTCAGCAAACCCGGAAGTGAGGTCAGCAAACCTGGAAGTGAGGTCACCACACCCGGAAGTAAGGTCAGCAAACCCGGAAGTGAGGTCACCACACCCGGAAGTGAGGTCACCAAACCCGGAAGTGACGTCACTAAACCCGGAAGTGAGGTCAGCAAACCCGGAAGTGAGGTCAGCAAACCCGGAAGTGAGGTCACCACACCCGGAAGTGAGGTCACCAAACCCGGAAGTGAGGTCACCACACCCGGAAGTGAGGTCGCCAAACCCGGAAGAGACGTCACTAAACCCGGAAGTGAGGTCACCAAACCCGGAAGTGACGTCACTAAACCCGGAAGTGATGTCAGCAAACCCGGAAGTGAGGTCAGCAAACCCGGTAGTGAGGTCACTAAACCCGGAAGTGAGGTCACCAAACCCGGAAGTGACGTCACTAAACCCGGAAGTGAGGTCAACAAACCTGGAAGTGAGGTCACCACACCCGGAAGTGAGGTCACCAAACCCGGAAGTGAGGTCACCACACCCGGAAGTGAGGTCACCAAACCTGGAAGTGACGTCACTAAACCCGGAAGTGAGGTCAGCATACCCGGAAGTGACGTCACCACACCCGGAAGTGATGTCAGCAAACCCGGAAGTGAGGTCACCAAACCCGGAAGTGACGTCACTAAACCCGGAAGTGATGTCAGCAAACCCGGAAGTGAGGTCAGCAAACCCGTAAGTGAGGTCACCACACCCGGAAGTGAGGTCAGCAAACCCGGTAGTGAGGTCACTAAACCCGGAAGTGAGGTCACCAAACCCGGAAGTGAGGTCACCACACCCGGAAGTGAGGTCACCACACCCGGAAGTGACGTCACTAAACCCGGAAGTGAGGTCAGCATACCCGGAAGTGAGGTCACTAAACCCGGAAGTGAGGTCAACACACCCGGAATTGACGTCACCAAACCCGGAAGTGAGGTCAGCATACCCGGAAGTGAGGTAAGCAGACCAGGAAAGTGAGGTCTGCTAATTCGGAACTCAGGTCTGCAAACCCAGAAGTGACTTCAGCAGACCCAGAAGTGACTTCAGCAAACCCGGAAGTGAGGTCACCACACCCGGAAGTGAGGTCACCAAACCCGGAAGTGACGTCACTAAACCCGGAAGTGAGGTCACCACACCCAGAAGTGAGGTCACCAAACCCGGAAGTGAGGTCACCAAACCCGGAAGTGATGTCACTAAACCCGGAAGTGAGGTCAGCAAACCCGGAAGTGAGGTCAGCAAACCCAGAAGTGAGGTCACCACACCCGGAAGTGAGGTCAGCATACCCGGAAGTGACGTCACCACACCCGGAAGTGAGGTCACCACACCCGGAAGTGAGGTCACCACACCCGGAAGTGACGTCACTAAACCCAGAAGTGAGGTCAGCAAACCCGGAAGTGAGGTCAGCAAACCCGGAAGTGAGGTCACTAAACCCGGAAGTGAGGTCACCACACCCGGAAGTGACGTCACTAAACCCGGAAGTGAGGTCAGCAAACCCGGAAGTGAGGTCAGCAAACCCGGAAGTGAGGTTACCAAACCCGGAAGTGAGGTCACCACACCCGGAAGTGAGGTCACCAAACCCGGAAGTGACGTCACTAAACCCGGAAGTGAGGTCAGCAAACCCGGAAGTGAGGTCAGCAAACCCGGAAGTGAGGTCAGCAAACCCAGAAGTGAGGTCACCACACCCGGAAGTGAGGTCAGCATACCCGGAAGTGACGTCACCACACCCGGAAGTGAGGTCACCACACCCGGAAGTGACGTCACTAAACCCGGAAGTGAGGTCAGCAAACCCGGAAGTGAGGTCAGCAAACCCGGAAGTGAGGTCAGCAAACCCGGAAGTGAGGTCACCACACCCGGAAGTGAGGTCACCAAACCCGGAAGTGACGTCACTAAACCCGGAAGTGAGGTCACCACACCCGGAAGTGAGGTCAGCAAACCCGGAAGTGACGTCACTAAACCTGGAAGTGAGGTCAGCATACCCGGAAGTGAGGTAAGCAGACCAGGAAAGTGAGGTCTGCTAATTCGGAACTCAGGTCTGCAAACCCAGAAGTGATTTCAGCAGACCCAGAAGTGACTTCAGCAAACCCGGATGTGAGGTCAGAAAACCCGGAAGTGAGGTCACCACACCCGGAAGTGAGGTCACCACACCCGGAAGTGAGGTCAGCAAACCCGGAAGTGAGGTCACCACACCCGGAAGTGAGGTCACCAAACACGGAAGTGACGTCACTAAACCCGGAAGTGAGGTCACCACACCCGGAAGTGAGGTCACCACACCCGGAAGTGAGGTCACCAAACCCGGAATTGAGGTCACCACACCCGGAAGTGAGGTAACCAAACCCGGAAGTGACGTCACTAAACCCGGAAGTGAGGTCAGCAAACCCGGAAGTGAGGTCAGCAAACCCGGAAGTGAGGTCAGCAAACCCGGAAGTGAGGTCACCACACCCGGAAGTGAGGTCACCAAACCCGGAAGTGACGTCACTAAACCCGGAAGTGAGGTCACCACACCCGGAAGTGAGGTCAGCAAACCCGGAAGTGACGTCACTAAACCTGGAAGTGAGGTCAGCATACCCGGAAGTGAGGTAAGCAGACCAGGAAAGTGAGGTCTGCTAATTCGGAACTCAGGTCTGCAAACCCAGAAGTGATTTCAGCAGACCCAGAAGTGACTTCAGCAAACCCGGATGTGAGGTCAGCAAACCCGGAAGTGAGGTCACCACACCCGGAAGTGAGGTCACCACACCCGGAAGTGAGGTCAGCAAACCCGGAAGTGAGGTCACCACACCCGGAAGTGAGGTCACCAAACCCGGAAGTGACGTCACTAAACCCGGAAGTGAGGTCACCACACCCGGAAGTGAGGTCACCAAACCCGGAATTGAGGTCACCACACCCGGAAGTGAGGTAACCAAACCCGGAAGTGACGTCACTAAACCCGGAAGTGAGGTCAGCAAACCCGGAAGTGAGGTCAGCAAACCCGGAAGTGAGGTCACCACACCCGGAAGTGAGGTCACCAAACCCGGAAGTGAGGTCACCACACCCGGAAGTGAGGTCACCAAACCCGGAAGTGACGTCACTAAACCCGGAAGTGAGGTCAGCATACCCGGAAGTGAGGTCACCACACCCGGAAGTGAGGTCACCAAACCCGGAAGTGACGTCACTAAACCCGGAAGTGATGTCAGCAAACCCGGAAGTGAGGTCAGCAAACCCGGAAGTGAGGTCAGCAAACCCGGAAGTGAGGTAAGCAGACCAGGAAAGTGAGGTCTGCTAATTCGGAACTCAGGTCTGCAAACCCAGAAGTGACTTCAGCAGACCCAGAAGTGACTTCAGCAAACCCGGAAGTGAGGTCAGCAAACCCGGAAGTGAGGTCACAACACCCGGAAGTGAGGTCACCACACCCGGAAGTGAGGTCAGCAAACCCGGAAGTGAGGTCACCACACCCGGAAGTGACGTCACTAAACCCGGAAGTGATGTCAGCAAACCCGGAAGTGAGGTCAGCAAACCCGGAAGTGAGGTCACCACACCCGGAAGTGAGGTCACCAAACCCGGAAGTGAGGTCACCACACCCGGAAGTGAGGTCACCAAACCCGGAAGTGACGTCACTAAACCCGGAAGTGATGTCAGCAAACCCGGAAGTGAGGTCAGCAAACCCGGAAGTGAGGTCACCAAACCCGGAAGTGAGGTCATCAAACCCGGAAGTGAGGTAAGCAGACCAGGAAAGTGAGGTCTGCTAATTCGGAACTCAGGTCTGCAAACCCAGAAGTGACTTCAGCAGACCCAGAAGTGACTTCAGCAAACCCGGAAGTGAGGTCAGCAAACCCGGAAGTGAGGTCACCACACCCGGAAGTGAGGTCACCAAACCCGGAAGTGAGGTCACCACACCCGGAAGTGAGGTCACCAAACCCGGAAGTGACGTCACTAAACCCGGAAGTGAGGTCAGCAAACCCGGAAGTGAGGTCACCAAACCCGGAAGTGAGGTCACCAAACCCGGAAGTGAGGTCACTACACCCGGAAGTGAGGTCACCAAACCCGGAAGTGATTTCAGCAAACCCGGAAGTGAGGTCAGCAAACCTGGAAGTGAGGTCACCAAACCCGGAAGTGAGGTCAGCAAACCCAGAAGTGAGGTCAGCAAACCCAGAAGTGAGGTCACCACACCCGGAAGTGAGGTCAGCATACCCGGAAGTGATGTCACCACACCCGGAAGTGAGGTCACCACACCCGGAAGTGAGGTCACCACACCCGGAAGTGACGTCACTAAACCCGGAAGTGAGGTCAGCAAACCCGGAAGTGAGGTCACCACACCCGGAAGTGAGGTCAGCACACCCGGAAGTGAGGTCAGCAAACCCGGAAGTGAGGTCACCACACCCGGAAGTGACGTCACTAAACCCGGAAGTGATGTCAGCAAACCCGGAAGTGAGGTCAGCAAACCCGGAAGTGAGGTCACCACACCCGGAAGTGAGGTCACCAAACCCGGAAGTGAGGTCACCACACCCGGAAGTGAGGTCACCAAACCCGGAAGTGACGTCACTAAACCCGGAAGTGATGTCAGCAAACCCGGAAGTGAGGTCAGCAAACCCGGAAGTGAGGTCACCAAACCCGGAAGTGAGGTCATCAAACCCGGAAGTGAGGTAAGCAGACCAGGAAAGTGAGGTCTGCTAATTCGGAACTCAGGTCTGCAAACCCAGAAGTGACTTCAGCAGACCCAGAAGTGACTTCAGCAAACCCGGAAGTGAGGTCAGCAAACCCGGAAGTGAGGTCACCACACCCGGAAGTGAGGTCACCAAACCCGGAAGTGAGGTCACCACACCCGGAAGTGAGGTCACCAAACCCGGAAGTGACGTCACTAAACCCGGAAGTGAGGTCAGCAAACCCGGAAGTGAGGTCACCAAACCCGGAAGTGAGGTCACCAAACCCGGAAGTGAGGTCACTACACCCGGAAGTGAGGTCACCAAACCCGGAATTGATTTCAGCAAACCCGGAAGTGAGGTCAGCAAACCTGGAAGTGAGGTCACCAAACCCGGAAGTGAGGTCAGCAAACCCAGAAGTGAGGTCAGCAAACCCAGAAGTGAGGTCACCACACCCGGAAGTGAGGTCAGCATACCCGGAAGTGATGTCACCACACCCGGAAGTGAGGTCACCACACCCGGAAGTGAGGTCACCACACCCGGAAGTGACGTCACTAAACCCGGAAGTGAGGTCAGCAAACCCGGAAGTGAGGTCAGCAAACCCGGAAGTGAGGTCACCACACCCGGAAGTGAGGTCAGCAAACCCGGAAGTGAGGTCACCACACCCGGAAGTGAGGTCACCAAACCCGGAAGTGACGTCACTAAACCCGGAAGTGAGGTCAGCAAACCCAGACGTGACTTCAGCAGACCCAGAAGTGACTTCAGCAAACCCGGAAGTGAGGTCACCACACCCGGAAGTGAGGTCAGCAAACCCGGAAGTGAGGTCACCAAACCCGGAAGTGACGTCACTAAACCCGGAAGTGAGGTCACCACACCAGGAAGTGAGGTCACCAAACCCGGAAGTGAGGTCACCAAACCCGGAAGTGACGTCACTAAACCCGGAAGTGAGGTCACCACACCCGGAAGTGACGTCACTAAACCCGGAAGTGAGGTCAGCATACCCGGAAGTGAGGTAAGCAGACCAGGAAAGTGAGGTCTGCTAATTCGGAACTCAGGTCTGCAAACCCAGAAGTGATTTCAGGAGACCCAGAAGTGACTTCAGCAAACCCGGAAGTGAGGTCAGCAAACCCGGAAGTGAGGTCACCACACCCGGAAGTGAGGTCACCACACCCGGAAGTGAGGTCACCACACCCGGAAGTGACGTCACTAAACCCGGAAGTGAGGTCAGCAAACCCGGAAGTGAGGTCACCACACCCGGAAGTGAGGTCAGCAAACCCGGAAGTGAGGTCACCACACCCGGAAGTGAGGTCACCAAACCCGGAAGTGACGTCACTAAACCCGGAAGTGAGGTCAGCAAACCCAGAAGTGACTTCAGCAGACCCAGAAGTGACTTCAGCAAACCCGGAAGTGAGGTCAGCAAGCCCGGAAGTGAGGTCACCACACCCGGAAGTGAGGTCACCAAACCCGGAAGTGAGGTCACCACACCCGGAAGTGAGGTCACCAAACCCGGAAGTGACGTCACTAAACCCGGAAGTGAGGTCACCACACCCGGAAGTGAGGTCACCAAACCCGGAAGTGAGGTCACCAAACCCGGAAGTGAGGTCACAACACCCGGAAGTGAGGTCACCACACCCGGAAGTGACGTCACTAAACCCGGAAGTGAGGTCAGCATACCCGGAAGTGAGGTAAGCAGACCAGGAAAGTGAGGTCTGCTAATTCGGAACTCAGGTCTGCAAACCCAGAAGTGATTTCAGCAGACCCAGAAGTGACTTCAGCAAACCCGGAAGTGAGGTCAGCAAACCCGGAAGTGAGGTCACCACACCCGGAAGTGAGGTCACCACACCCGGAAGTGAGGTCAGCAAACCCGGAAGTGAGGTCACCACACCCGGAAGTGAGGTCACCAAACCCGGAAGTGACGTCACTAAACCCGGAAGTGAGGTCACCACACCCGGAAGTGAGGTCACCACACCCGGAAGTGAGGTCACCAAACCCGGAAGTGAGGTCACCACACCAGGAAGTGATATCAGCAAACCCAGAAGTGAGGTCAGCAAACCCGGAAGTGAGGTCACCACACCCGGAAGTGAGGTCAGCAAACCCGGAAGTGAGGTCACCAAACCCGGAAGTGAGGTCATCAAACCCGGAAGTGAGGTAAGCAGACCAGGAAAGTGAGGTCTGCTAATTCGGAACTCAGGTCTGCAAACCCAGAAGTGACTTCAGCAGACCCAGAAGTGACTTCAGCAAACCCGGAAGTGAGGTCAGCAAACCCGGAAGTGAGGTCACCACACCCGGAAGTGAGGTCACCACACCCGGAAGTGAGGTCACTAAACACGGAAGTGAGGTCAGCAAACCCAGAAGTGACTTCAGCAGACCCAGAAGTGACTTCAGCAAACCCGGAAGTGAGGTCAGCAAACCCGGAAGTGAGGTCAGCAAACCCGGAAGTGAGGTCACCACACCCGGAAGTGAGGTCACCAAACCCGGAAGTGAGGTCACCACACCCGGAAGTGAGGTCACCAAACCCGGAAGTGAGGTCACCAAACCCGGAAGTGACGTCACTAAACCCGGAAGTGAGGTCACCGAACCCGGAAGTGAGGTCACCAAACCCGGAAGTGACGTCACTAAACCTGGAAGTGAGGTCAGCATACCCGGAAGTGAGGTAAGCAGACCAGGAAAGTGAGGTCTGCTAATTCGGAACTCAGGTCTGCAAACCCAGAAGTGATTTCAGCAGACCCAGAAGTGACTTCAGCAAACCCGGATGTGAGGTCAGCAAACCCGGAAGTGAGGTCACCACACCCGGAAGTGAGGTCACCACACCCGGAAGTGAGGTCAGCAAACCCGGAAGTGAGGTCACCACACCCGGAAGTGAGGTCACCAAACCCGGAAGTGACGTCACTAAACCCGGAAGTGAGGTCACCACACCCGGAAGTGAGGTCACCACACCCGGAAGTGAGGTCACCAAACCCGGAATTGAGGTCACCACACCCGGAAGTGAGGTAACCAAACCCGGAAGTGACGTCACTAAACCCGGAAGTGAGGTCAGCAAACCCAGAAGTGAGGTCAGCAAACCCGGAAGTGAGGTCACCACACCCGGAAGTGAGGTCACCAAACCCGGAAGTGAGGTCACCACACCCGGAAGTGAGGTCACCAAACCCGGAAGTGACGTCACTAAACCCGGAAGTGAGGTCAGCATACCCGGAAGTGAGGTCACCACACCCGGAAGTGAGGTCACCAAACCCGGAAGTGACGTCACTAAACCCGGAAGTGATGTCAGCAAACCCGGAAGTGAGGTCAGCAAACCCGGAAGTGAGGTCAGCAAACCCGGAAGTGAGGTCAGCAAACCCGGAAGTGAGGTAAGCAGACCAGGAAAGTGAGGTCTGCTAATTCGGAACTCAGGTCTGCAAACCCAGAAGTGACTTCAGCAGACCCAGAAGTGACTTCAGCAAACCCGGAAGTGAGGTCAGCAAACCCGGAAGTGAGGTCACAACACCCGGAAGTGAGGTCACCACACCCGGAAGTGAGGTCAGCAAACCCGGAAGTGAGGTCATCAAACCCGGAAGTGAGGTAAGCAGACCAGGAAAGTGAGGTCTGCTAATTCGGAACTCAGGTCTGCAAACCCAGAAGTGATTTCAGCAGACCCAGAAGTGACTTCAGCAAACCCGGATGTGAGGTCAGCAAACCCGGAAGTGAGGTCACCACACCCGGAAGTGAGGTCACCACACCCGGAAGTGAGGTCAGCAAACCCGGAAGTGAGGTCACCACACCCGGAAGTGAGGTCACCAAACCCGGAAGTGACGTCACTAAACCCGGAAGTGAGGTCACCACACCCGGAAGTGAGGTCACCACACCCGGAAGTGAGGTCACCAAACCCGGAATTGAGGTCACCACACCCGGAAGTGAGGTAACCAAACCCGGAAGTGACGTCACTAAACCCGGAAGTGAGGTCAGCAAACCCGGAAGTGAGGTCAGCAAACCCGGAAGTGAGGTCACCACACCCGGAAGTGAGGTCACCAAACCCGGAAGTGAGGTCACCACACCCGGAAGTGAGGTCACCAAACCCGGAAGTGACGTCACTAAACCCGGAAGTGAGGTCAGCATACCCGGAAGTGAGGTCACCACACCCGGAAGTGAGGTCACCAAACCCGCAAGTGACGTCACTAAACCCGGAAGTGATGTCAGCAAACCCGGAAGTGAGGTCAGCAAACCCGGAAGTGAGGTCAGCAAACCCGGAAGTGAGGTCATCAAACCCGGAAGTGAGGTAAGCAGACCAGGAAAGTGAGGTCTGCTAATTCGGAACTCAGGTCTGCAAACCCAGAAGTGACTTCAGCAGACCCAGAAGTGACTTCAGCAAACCCGGAAGTGAGGTCAGCAAACCCGGAAGTGAGGTCACAACACCCGGAAGTGAGGTCACCACACCCGGAAGTGAGGTCAGCAAACCCGGAAGTGAGGTCACCACACCCGGAAGTGACGTCACTAAACCCGGAAGTGATGTCAGCAAACCCGGAAGTGAGGTCAGCAAACCCGGAAGTGAGGTCACCACACCCGGAAGTGAGGTCACCAAACCCGGAAGTGAGGTCACCACACCCGGAAGTGAGGTCACCAAACCCGGAAGTGACGTCACTAAACCCGGAAGTGATGTCAGCAAACCCGGAAGTGAGGTCAGCAAACCCGGAAGTGAGGTCACCAAACCCGGAAGTGAGGTCATCAAACCCGGAAGTGAGGTAAGCAGACCAGGAAAGTGAGGTCTGCTAATTCGGAACTCAGGTCTGCAAACCCAGAAGTGACTTCAGCAGACCCAGAAGTGACTTCAGCAAACCCGGAAGTGAGGTCAGCAAACCCGGAAGTGAGGTCACCACACCCGGAAGTGAGGTCACCAAACCCGGAAGTGAGGTCACCACACCCGGAAGTGAGGTCACCAAACCCGGAAGTGACGTCACTAAACCCGGAAGTGAGGTCAGCAAACCCGGAAGTGAGGTCACCAAACCCGGAAGTGAGGTCACCAAACCCGGAAGTGAGGTCACCACACCCGGAAGTGAGGTCACCAAACCCGGAAGTGACGTCACTAAACCCGGAAGTGAGGTCAGCAAACCCGGAAGTGAGGTCAGCAAACCCGGAAGTGAGGTCAGCAAACCCAGAAGTGAGGTCACCACACCCGGAAGTGAGGTCAGCATACCCGGAAGTAACGTCACCACACCCGGAAGTGAGGTCACCACACCCGGAAGTGAGGTCACCACACCCGGAAGTGACGTCACTAAACCCGGAAGTGAGGTCAGCAAACCCGGAAGTGAGGTCAGCAAACCCGGAAGTGAGGTCACCACACCCGGAAGTGAGGTCAGCAAACCCGGAAGTGAGGTCACCACACCCGGAAGTGAGGTCAGCAAACCCGGAAGTGACGTCACTAAACCCGGAAGTGAGGTCAGCAAACCCAGAAGTGACTTCAGCAGACCCAGAAGTGACTTCAGCAAACCCGGAAGTGAGTCAGCAAACCCGGAAGTGAGGTCAGCAAACCCGGAAGTGAGGTCACCAAACCCGGAAGTGACGTCACTAAACCCGGAAGTGAGGTCACCACACCCGGAAGTGACGTCACTAAACCCGGAAGTGAGGTCAGCAAACCCGGAAGTGAGGTCTGCAAACCCGGAAGTGAGGTCACCAAACCCGGAAGTGAGGTCACCACACCCGGAAGTGAGGTCACCAAACCCGGAAGTGACGTCACTAAACCCGGAAGTGAGGTCAGCAAACCCGGAAGTGAGGTCAGCAAACCCGGAAGTGAGGTCAGCAAACCCAGAAGTGAGGTCACCACACCCGGAAGTGAGGTCAGCATACCCGGAAGTGACGTCACCACACCCGGAAGTGAGGTCACCACACCCGGAAGTGAGGTCACCACACCCGGAAGTGACGTCACTAAACCCGGAAGTGAGGTCAGCAAACCCGGAAGTGAGGTCAGCAAACCCGGAAGTGAGGTCACTAAACCCGGAAGTGAGGTCACCACACCCGGAAGTGACGTCACTAAACCCGGAAGTGAGGTCAGCAAACCCGGAAGTGAGGTCAGCAAACCCGGAAGTGAGGTCACCAAACCCGGAAGTGAGGTCACCACACCCGGAAGTGAGGTCACCAAACCCGGAAGTGACGTCACTAAACCCGGAAGTGAGGTCAGCAAACCCGGAAGTGAGGTCAGCAAACCCGGAAGTGAGGTCAGCAAACCCAGAAGTGAGGTCACCACACCCGGAAGTGAGGTCAGCATACCCGGAAGTGACGTCACCACACCCGGAAGTGAGGTCACCACACCCGGAAGTGAGGTCACCACACCCGGAAGTGACGTCACTAAACCCGGAAGTGAGGTCAGCAAACCCGGAAGTGAGGTCAGCAAACCCGGAAGTGAGGTCAGCAAACCCGGAAGTGAGGTCACCACAACCGGAAGTGAGGTCACCAAACCCGGAAGTGACGTCACTAAACCCGGAAGTGAGGTCACCACACCCGGAAGTGAGGTCAGCAAACCCAGAAGTGAGGTCACCACACCCGGAAGTGAGGTCACCAAACCCGGAAGTGAGGTCACCACACCAGGAAGTGATATCAGCAAACCCAGAAGTGAGGTCAGCAAACCCGGAAGTGAGGTCACCACACCCGGAAGTGAGGTCACCACACCCGGAAGTGAGGTCACCACACCCGGAAGTGAGGTAACCAAACCCGGAAGTGAGGTAACCAAACCCGGAAGTGACGTCACTAAACCCGGAAGTGAGGTCAGCAAACCCGGAAGTGACGTCACTAAACCCGGAAGTGAGGTCAGCAAACCCAGAAGTGACTTCAGCAGACCCAGAAGTGACTTCAGCAAACCCGGAAGTGAGGTCAGCAAACCCGGAAGTGAGGTCAGCAAACCCGGAAGTGAGGTCACCAAACCCGGAAGTGACGGCACTAAACCCGGAAGTGAGGTCACCACACCCGGAAGTGAGGTCACCAAACCCGGAAGTGACGTCACTAAACCCGGAAGTGAGGTCAGCAAACCCGGAAGTGAGGTCAGCAAACCCGGAAGTGAGGTCACCACACCCGGAAGTGAGGTCACCAAACCCGGAAGTGATTTCAGCAAACCCGGAAGTGAGGTCAGCAAACCCGGAAGTGAGGTCACTAAACCCGGAAGTGAGGTCAGCATACCCGGAAGTGAGGTAAGCAGACCAGGAAAGTGAGGTCTGCTAATTCGGAACTCAGGTCTGCAAACCCAGAAGTGACTTCAGCAGACCCAGAAGTGACTTCAGCAAACCCGGAAGTGAGGTCAGCAAACCCGGAAGTGAGGTCACCACACCCGGAAGTGAGGTCACCACACCCGGAAGTGACGTCACTAAACCCGGAAGTGAGGTCACCACACCCGGAAGTGAGGTCACCAAACCCGGAAGTGACGTCACTAAACCCGGAAGTGAGGTCAGCAAACCCGGAAGTGAGGTCAGCAAACCCGGAAGTGAGGTCACCAAACCCGGAAGTGAGGTCACCACACCCGGAAGTGAGGTCACCAAACCCGGAAGTGACGTCACTAAACCCGGAAGTGAGGTCAGCAAACCCGGAAGTGAGGTCACCACACCCGGAAGTGAGGTCAGCAAACCCGGAAGTGAGGTCACCACACCCGGAAGTGAGGTCACCACACCCGGAAGTGACGTCACTAAACCCGGAAGTGAGGTCAGCAAACCCGGAAGTGAGGTCACCACACCCGGAAGTGAGGTCAGCAAACCCGGAAGTGAGGTCACCACACCCGGAAGTGAGGTCACCAAACCCGGAAGTGACGTCACTAAACCCGGAAGTGAGGTCAGCAAACCCAGAAGTGACTTCAGCAGACCCAGAAGTGACTTCAGCAAACCCGGAAGTGAGGTCAGCAAACCCGGAAGTGAGGTCACCACACCCGGAAGTGAGGTCACCAAACCCGGAAGTGAGGTCACCACACCCGGAAGTGAGGTCACCAAACCCGGAAGTGACGTCACTAAACCCGGAAGTGAGGTCACCACACCCGGAAGTGAGGTCACCAAACCCGGAAGTGAGGTCACCAAACCCGGAAGTGACGTCACTAAACCCGGAAGTGAGGTCACCACACCCGGAAGTGACGTCACTAAACCCGGAAGTGAGGTCAGCATACCCGGAAGTGAGGTAAGCAGACCAGGAAAGTGAGGTCTGCTAATTCGGAACTCAGGTCTGCAAACCCAGAAGTGATTTCAGCAGACCCAGAAGTGACTTCAGCAAACCCGGAAGTGAGGTCAGCAAACCCGGAAGTGAGGTCACCACACCCGGAAGTGAGGTCACCACACCCGGAAGTGAGGTCAGCAAACCCGGAAGTGAGGTCACCACACCCGGAAGTGAGGTCACCAAACCCGGAAGTGACGTCACTAAACCCGGAAGTGAGGTCACCACACCCGGAAGTGAGGTCACCACACCCGGAAGTGAGGTCAGCATACCCGGAAGTGACGTCACCACACCCGGAAGTGACGTCACTAAACCCGGAAGTGAGGTCACCACACCCGGAAGTGACGTCACCACACCCGGAAGTGAGGTCACCACACCCGGAAGTGAGGTCACCACACCCGGAAGTGACGTCACTAAACCCGGAAGTGAGGTCAGCAAACCCGGAAGTGAGGTCAGCAAACCCGGAAGTGAGGTCACCACACCCGGAAGTGATGTCACCAAACCCGGAAGTGAGGTCACCACACCCGGAAGTGAGGTCACCAAACCCAGAAGTGACGTCACTAAACCCGGAAGTGAGGTCAGCATACCCGGAAGTGAGGTCACCACACCCGGAAGTGAGGTCACCAAACCCGGAAGTGACGTCACTAAACCCGGAAGTGATGTCAGCAAACCCGGAAGTGAGGTCAGCAAACCCGGAAGTGAGGTCACCACACCCGGAAGTGAGGTCAGCAAACCCGGAAGTGAGGTCAGCAAACCCGGAAGTGAGGTCACCACACCCGGAAGTGAGGTCACCACACCCGGAAGTGAGGTCAGCAAACCCGGAAGTGAGGTCACCACACCCGGAAGTGAGGTCACCAAACCCGGAAGTGACGTCACTAAACCCGGAAGTGAGGTCACCACACCCGGAAGTGAGGTCACCACACCCGGAAGTGAGGTCACCAAACCCGGAAGTGAGGTCACCACACCAGGAAGTGATATCAGCAAACCCAGAAGTGAGGTCAGCAAACCCGGAAGTGAGGTCACCACACCCGGAAGTGAGGTCAGCAAACCCGGAAGTGAGGTCACCAAACCCGGAAGTGAGGTCATCAAACCCGGAAGTGAGGTAAGCAGACCAGGAAAGTGAGGTCTGCTAATTCGGAACTCAGGTCTGCAAACCCAGAAGTGACTTCAGCAGACCCAGAAGTGACTTCAGCAAACCCGGAAGTGAGGTCAGCAAACCCGGAAGTGAGGTCACCACACCCGGAAGTGAGGTCACCACACCCGGAAGTGACGTCACTAAACCCGGAAGTGAGGTCACCACACCCGGAAGTGAGGTCACCAAACCCGGAAGTGACGTCACTAAACCCGGAAGTGAGGTCAGCAAACCCGGAAGTGAGGTCAGCAAACCCGGAAGTGAGGTCACCAAACCCGGAAGTGAGGTCAGCAAACCCGGAAGTGAGGTCACCAAACCCGGAAGTGAGGTCACCACACCCGGAAGTGAGGTCACCAAACCCGGAAGTGACGTCACTAAACCCGGAAGTGAGGTCAGCAAACCCGGAAGTGAGGTCACCACACCCGGAAGTGAGGTCAGCAAACCCGGAAGTGAGGTCACCACACCCGGAAGTGAGGTCACCACACCCGGAAGTGACGTCACTAAACCCGGAAGTGAGGTCAGCAAACCCGGAAGTGAGGTCACCACACCCGGAAGTGAGGTCACCAAACCCGGAAGTGACGTCACTAAACCCGGAAGTGAGGTCAGCAAACCCGGAAGTGAGGTCACCACACCCGGAAGTGAGGTCAGCAAACCCGGAAGTGAGGTCACCACACCCGGAAGTGAGGTCACCACACCCGGAAGTGACGTCACTAAACCCGGAAGTGAGGTCAGCAAACCCGGAAGTGAGGTCACCACACCCGGAAGTGAGGTCAGCAAACCCGGAAGTGAGGTCACCACACCCGGAAGTGAGGTCACCAAACCCGGAAGTGACGTCACTAAACCCGGAAGTGAGGTCACCACACCCGGAAGTGACGTCACTAAACCCGGAAGTGAGGTCAGCATACCCGGAAGTGAGGTAAGCAGACCAGGAAAGTGAGGTCTGCTAATTCGGAACTCAGGTCTGCAAACCCAGAAGTGATTTCAGCAGACCCAGAAGTGACTTCAGCAAACCCGGAAGTGAGGTCAGCAAACCCGGAAGTGAGGTCACCACACCCGGAAGTGAGGTCACCACACCCGGAAGTGAGGTCAGCAAACCCGGAAGTGAGGTCACCACACCCGGAAGTGAGGTCACCAAACCCGGAAGTGACGTCACTAAACCCGGAAGTGACGTCACCACACCCGGAAGTGACGTCACCACACCCGGAAGTGAGGTCAGCATACCCGGAAGTGACGTCACCACACCCGGAAGTGACGTCACAAAACCTGGAAGTGAGGTCACCACACCCGGAAGTGACGTCACCACACCCGGAAGTGAGGTCACCACACCCGGAAGTGACGTCACTAAACCCGGAAGTGAGGTCAGCAAACCCGGAAGTGAGGTCAGCAAACCCGGAAGTGAGGTCACCACACCCGGAAGTGATGTCACCAAACCCGGAAGTGAGGTCACCACACCCGGAAGTGAGGTCACCAAACCCAGAAGTGACGTCACTAAACCCGGAAGTGATGTCAGCAAACACGGAAGTGAGGTCAGCAAACCCGGAAGTGAGGTCACCACACCCGGAAGTGAGGTCAGCAAACCCGGAAGTGAGGTCACCAAACCCGGAAGTGAGGTCAACAAACCCGGAAGTGAGGTAAGCAGACCAGGAAAGTGAGGTCTGCTAATTCGGAACTCAGGTCTGCAAACCCAGAAGTGACTTCAGCAGACCCAGAAGTGACTTCAGCAAACCCGGAAGTGAGGTCAGCAAACCCGGAAGTGAGGTCACCACACCCGGAAGTGAGGTCACCACACCCGGAAGTGAGGTCACCAAACCCGGAAGTGACGTCACTAAACCCGGAAGTGATGTCAGCAAACCCGGAAGTGAGGTCAGCAAACCCGTAAGTGAGGTCACCACACCCGGAAGTGAGGTCAGCAAACCCGGTAGTGAGGTCACTAAACCCGGAAGTGAGGTCACCAAACCCGGAAGTGACGTCACTAAACCCGGAAGTGAGGTCAACAAACCTGGAAGTGAGGTCACCACACCCGGAAGTGAGGTCACCAAACCCGGAAGTGAGGTCACCACACCCGGAAGTGAGGTCACCAAACCTGGAAGTGACGTCACTAAACCCGGAAGTGAGGTCAGCATACCCGGAAGTGACGTCACCACACCCGGAAGTGATGTCAGCAAACCCGGAAGTGAGGTCACCAAACCCGGAAGTGACGTCACTAAACCCGGAAGTGATGTCAGCAAACCCGGAAGTGAGGTCAGCAAACCCGTAAGTGAGGTCACCACACCCGGAAGTGAGGTCAGCAAACCCGGTAGTGAGGTCACTAAACCCGGAAGTGAGGTCACCAAACCCGGAAGTGAGGTCACCACACCCGGAAGTGAGGTCACCACACCCGGAAGTGACGTCACTAAACCCGGAAGTGAGGTCACTAAACCCGGAAGTGAGGTCACTAAACCCGGAAGTGAGGTCAACACACCCGGAATTGACGTCACCAAACCCGGAAGTGAGGTCAGCATACCCGGAAGTGAGGTAAGCAGACCAGGAAAGTGAGGTCTGCTAATTCGGAACTCAGGTCTGCAAACCCAGAAGTGACTTCAGCAGACCCAGAAGTGACTTCAGCAAACCCGGAAGTGAGGTCACCACACCCGGAAGTGAGGTCACCAAACCCGGAAGTGACGTCACTAAACCCGGAAGTGAGGTCACCACACCCAGAAGTGAGGTCACCAAACCCGGAAGTGAGGTCACCAAACCCGGAAGTGATGTCACTAAACCCGGAAGTGAGGTCAACACACCCGGAATTGACGTCACTAAACCCGGAAGTGAGGTCAGCATACCCGGAAGTGAGGTAAGCTGACCAGGAAAGTGAGGTCTGCTAATTCGGAACTCAGGTCTGCAAACCCAGAAGTGACTTCAGCAGACCCAGAAGTGACTTCAGCAAACCCGGAAGTGAGGTCAGCAAACCTGGAAGTGAGGTCACCACACCCGGAAGTAAGGTCAGCAAACCCGGAAGTGAGGTCACCACACCCGGAAGTGAGGTCACCAAACCCGGAAGTGACGTCACTAAACCCGGAAGTGAGGTCAGCAAACCCGGAAGTGAGGTCAGCAAACCCGGAAGTGAGGTCACCACACCCGGAAGTGAGGTCACCAAACCCGGAAGTGAGGTCACCACACCCGGAAGTGAGGTCGCCAAACCCGGAAGTGACGTCACTAAACCCGGAAGTGAGGTCACCAAACCCGGAAGTGACGTCACTAAACCCGGAAGTGATGTCAGCAAACCCGGAAGTGAGGTCAGCAAACCCGGTAGTGAGGTCACTAAACCCGGAAGTGAGGTCACCAAACCCGGAAGTGACGTCACTAAACCCGGAAGTGAGGTCAACAAACCTGGAAGTGAGGTCACCACACCCGGAAGTGAGGTCACCAAACCCGGAAGTGAGGTCACCACACCCGGAAGTGAGGTCACCAAACCTGGAAGTGACGTCACTAAACCCGGAAGTGAGGTCAGCATACCCGGAAGTGACGTCACCACACCCGGAAGTGATGTCAGCAAACCCGGAAGTGAGGTCACCAAACCCGGAAGTGACGTCACTAAACCCGGAAGTGATGTCAGCAAACCCGGAAGTGAGGTCAGCAAACCCGTAAGTGAGGTCACCACACCCGGAAGTGAGGTCAGCAAACCCGGTAGTGAGGTCACTAAACCCGGAAGTGAGGTCACCAAACCCGGAAGTGAGGTCACCACACCCGGAAGTGAGGTCACCACACCCGGAAGTGACGTCACTAAACCCGGAAGTGAGGTCAGCATACCCGGAAGTGAGGTCACTAAACCCGGAAGTGAGGTCAACACACCCGGAATTGACGTCACCAAACCCGGAAGTGAGGTCAGCATACCCGGAAGTGAGGTAAGCAGACCAGGAAAGTGAGGTCTGCTAATTCGGAACTCAGGTCTGCAAACCCAGAAGTGACTTCAGCAGACCCAGAAGTGACTTCAGCAAACCCGGAAGTGAGGTCACCACACCCGGAAGTGAGGTCACCAAACCCGGAAGTGACGTCACTAAACCCGGAAGTGAGGTCACCACACCCAGAAGTGAGGTCACCAAACCCGGAAGTGAGGTCACCAAACCCGGAAGTGATGTCACTAAACCCGGAAGTGAGGTCAGCAAACCCGGAAGTGAGGTCAGCAAACCCAGAAGTGAGGTCACCACACCCGGAAGTGAGGTCAGCATACCCGGAAGTGACGTCACCACACCCGGAAGTGAGGTCACCACACCCGGAAGTGAGGTCACCACACCCGGAAGTGACGTCACTAAACCCGGAAGTGAGGTCAGCAAACCCGGAAGTGAGGTCAGCAAACCCGGAAGTGAGGTCACTAAACCCGGAAGTGAGGTCACCACACCCGGAAGTGACGTCACTAAACCCGGAAGTGAGGTCAGCAAACCCGGAAGTGAGGTCAGCAAACCCGGAAGTGAGGTTACCAAACCCGGAAGTGAGGTCACCACACCCGGAAGTGAGGTCACCAAACCCGGAAGTGACGTCACTAAACCCGGAAGTGAGGTCAGCAAACCCGGAAGTGAGGTCAGCAAACCCGGAAGTGAGGTCAGCAAACCCAGAAGTGAGGTCACCACACCCGGAAGTGAGGTCAGCATACCCGGAAGTGACGTCACCACACCCGGAAGTGAGGTCACCACACCCGGAAGTGACGTCACTAAACCCGGAAGTGAGGTCAGCAAACCCGGAAGTGAGGTCAGCAAACCCGGAAGTGAGGTCACCAAACCCGGAAGTGAGGTCAGCAAACCCGGAAGTGAGGTCACCACACCCGGAAGTGAGGTCACCAAACCCGGAAGTGACGTCACTAAACCCGGAAGTGAGGTCACCACACCCGGAAGTGAGGTCAGCAAACCCGGAAGTGACGTCACTAAACCTGGAAGTGAGGTCAGCATACCCGGAAGTGAGGTAAGCAGACCAGGAAAGTGAGGTCTGCTAATTCGGAACTCAGGTCTGCAAACCCAGAAGTGATTTCAGCAGACCCAGAAGTGACTTCAGCAAACCCGGATGTGAGGTCAGCAAACCCGGAAGTGAGGTCACCACACCCGGAAGTGAGGTCACCACACCCGGAAGTGAGGTCAGCAAACCCGGAAGTGAGGTCACCACACCCGGAAGTGAGGTCACCAAACCCGGAAGTGACGTCACTAAACCCGGAAGTGAGGTCACCACACCCGGAAGTGAGGTCACCACACCCGGAAGTGAGGTCACCAAACCCGGAATTGAGGTCACCACACCCGGAAGTGAGGTAACCAAACCCGGAAGTGACGTCACTAAACCCGGAAGTGAGGTCAGCAAACCCGGAAGTGAGGTCAGCAAACCCGGAAGTGAGGTCAGCAAACCCGGAAGTGAGGTCACCACACCCGGAAGTGAGGTCACCAAACCCGGAAGTGACGTCACTAAACCCGGAAGTGAGGTCACCACACCCGGAAGTGAGGTCAGCAAACCCGGAAGTGACGTCACTAAACCTGGAAGTGAGGTCAGCATACCCGGAAGTGAGGTAAGCAGACCAGGAAAGTGAGGTCTGCTAATTCGGAACTCAGGTCTGCAAACCCAGAAGTGATTTCAGCAGACCCAGAAGTGACTTCAGCAAACCCGGATGTGAGGTCAGCAAACCCGGAAGTGAGGTCACCACACCCGGAAGTGAGGTCACCACACCCGGAAGTGAGGTCAGCAAACCCGGAAGTGAGGTCACCACACCCGGAAGTGAGGTCACCAAACCCGGAAGTGACGTCACTAAACCCGGAAGTGAGGTCACCACACCCGGAAGTGAGGTCACCAAACCCGGAATTGAGGTCACCACACCCGGAAGTGAGGTAACCAAACCCGGAAGTGACGTCACTAAACCCGGAAGTGAGGTCAGCAAACCCGGAAGTGAGGTCAGCAAACCCGGAAGTGAGGTCACCACACCCGGAAGTGAGGTCACCAAACCCGGAAGTGAGGTCACCACACCCGGAAGTGAGGTCACCAAACCCGGAAGTGACGTCACTAAACCCGGAAGTGAGGTCAGCATACCCGGAAGTGAGGTCACCACACCCGGAAGTGAGGTCACCAAACCCGGAAGTGACGTCACTAAACCCGGAAGTGATGTCAGCAAACCCGGAAGTGAGGTCAGCAAACCCGGAAGTGAGGTCAGCAAACCCGGAAGTGAGGTCATCAAACCCGGAAGTGAGGTAAGCAGACCAGGAAAGTGAGGTCTGCTAATTCGGAACTCAGGTCTGCAAACCCAGAAGTGACTTCAGCAGACCCAGAAGTGACTTCAGCAAACCCGGAAGTGAGGTCAGCAAACCCGGAAGTGAGGTCACAACACCCGGAAGTGAGGTCACCACACCCGGAAGTGAGGTCAGCAAACCCGGAAGTGAGGTCACCACACCCGGAAGTGACGTCACTAAACCCGGAAGTGATGTCAGCAAACCCGGAAGTGAGGTCAGCAAACCCGGAAGTGAGGTCACCACACCCGGAAGTGAGGTCACCAAACCCGGAAGTGAGGTCACCACACCCGGAAGTGAGGTCACCAAACCCGGAAGTGACGTCACTAAACCCGGAAGTGATGTCAGCAAACCCGGAAGTGAGGTCAGCAAACCCGGAAGTGAGGTCACCAAACCCGGAAGTGAGGTCATCAAACCCGGAAGTGAGGTAAGCAGACCAGGAAAGTGAGGTCTGCTAATTCGGAACTCAGGTCTGCAAACCCAGAAGTGACTTCAGCAGACCCAGAAGTGACTTCAGCAAACCCGGAAGTGAGGTCAGCAAACCCGGAAGTGAGGTCACCACACCCGGAAGTGAGGTCACCAAACCCGGAAGTGAGGTCACCACACCCGGAAGTGAGGTCACCAAACCCGGAAGTGACGTCACTAAACCCGGAAGTGAGGTCAGCAAACCCGGAAGTGAGGTCACCAAACCCGGAAGTGAGGTCACCAAACCCGGAAGTGAGGTCACTACACCCGGAAGTGAGGTCACCAAACCCGGAAGTGATTTCAGCAAACCCGGAAGTGAGGTCAGCAAACCTGGAAGTGAGGTCACCAAACCCGGAAGTGAGGTCAGCAAACCCAGAAGTGAGGTCAGCAAACCCAGAAGTGAGGTCACCACACCCGGAAGTGAGGTCAGCATACCCGGAAGTGATGTCACCACACCCGGAAGTGAGGTCACCACACCCGGAAGTGAGGTCACCACACCCGGAAGTGACGTCACTAAACCCGGAAGTGAGGTCAGCAAACCCGGAAGTGAGGTCACCACACCCGGAAGTGAGGTCAGCACACCCGGAAGTGAGGTCAGCAAACCCGGAAGTGAGGTCACCACACCCGGAAGTGACGTCACTAAACCCGGAAGTGATGTCAGCAAACCCGGAAGTGAGGTCAGCAAACCCGGAAGTGAGGTCACCACACCCGGAAGTGAGGTCACCAAACCCGGAAGTGAGGTCACCACACCCGGAAGTGAGGTCACCAAACCCGGAAGTGACGTCACTAAACCCGGAAGTGATGTCAGCAAACCCGGAAGTGAGGTCAGCAAACCCGGAAGTGAGGTCACCAAACCCGGAAGTGAGGTCATCAAACCCGGAAGTGAGGTAAGCAGACCAGGAAAGTGAGGTCTGCTAATTCGGAACTCAGGTCTGCAAACCCAGAAGTGACTTCAGCAGACCCAGAAGTGACTTCAGCAAACCCGGAAGTGAGGTCAGCAAACCCGGAAGTGAGGTCACCACACCCGGAAGTGAGGTCACCAAACCCGGAAGTGAGGTCACCACACCCGGAAGTGAGGTCACCAAACCCGGAAGTGACGTCACTAAACCCGGAAGTGAGGTCAGCAAACCCGGAAGTGAGGTCACCAAACCCGGAAGTGAGGTCACCAAACCCGGAAGTGAGGTCACTACACCCGGAAGTGAGGTCACCAAACCCGGAATTGATTTCAGCAAACCCGGAAGTGAGGTCAGCAAACCTGGAAGTGAGGTCACCAAACCCGGAAGTGAGGTCAGCAAACCCAGAAGTGAGGTCAGCAAACCCAGAAGTGAGGTCACCACACCCGGAAGTGAGGTCAGCATACCCGGAAGTGATGTCACCACACCCGGAAGTGAGGTCACCACACCCGGAAGTGAGGTCACCACACCCGGAAGTGACGTCACTAAACCCGGAAGTGAGGTCAGCAAACCCGGAAGTGAGGTCAGCAAACCCGGAAGTGAGGTCACCACACCCGGAAGTGAGGTCAGCAAACCCGGAAGTGAGGTCACCACACCCGGAAGTGAGGTCACCAAACCCGGAATTGACGTCACTAAACCCGGAAGTGAGGTCAGCAAACCCAGACGTGACTTCAGCAGACCCAGAAGTGACTTCAGCAAACCCGGAAGTGAGGTCACCACACCCGGAAGTGAGGTCAGCAAACCCGGAAGTGAGGTCACCAAACCCGGAAGTGACGTCACTAAACCCGGAAGTGAGGTCACCACACCAGGAAGTGAGGTCACCAAACCCGGAAGTGAGGTCACCAAACCCGGAAGTGACGTCACTAAACCCGGAAGTGAGGTCACCACACCCGGAAGTGACGTCACTAAACCCGGAAGTGAGGTCAGCATACCCGGAAGTGAGGTAAGCAGACCAGGAAAGTGAGGTCTGCTAATTCGGAACTCAGGTCTGCAAACCCAGAAGTGATTTCAGGAGACCCAGAAGTGACTTCAGCAAACCCGGAAGTGAGGTCAGCAAACCCGGAAGTGAGGTCACCACACCCGGAAGTGAGGTCACCACACCCGGAAGTGAGGTCACCACACCCGGAAGTGACGTCACTAAACCCGGAAGTGAGGTCAGCAAACCCGGAAGTGAGGTCACCACACCCGGAAGTGAGGTCAGCAAACCCGGAAGTGAGGTCACCACACCCGGAAGTGAGGTCACCAAACCCGGAAGTGACGTCACTAAACCCGGAAGTGAGGTCAGCAAACCCAGAAGTGACTTCAGCAGACCCAGAAGTGACTTCAGCAAACCCGGAAGTGAGGTCAGCAAACCCGGAAGTGAGGTCACCACACCCGGAAGTGAGGTCACCAAACCCGGAAGTGAGGTCACCACACCCGGAAGTGAGGTCACCAAACCCGGAAGTGACGTCACTAAACCCGGAAGTGAGGTCACCACACCCGGAAGTGAGGTCACCAAACCCGGAAGTGAGGTCACCAAACCCGGAAGTGAGGTCACAACACCCGGAAGTGAGGTCACCACACCCGGAAGTGACGTCACTAAACCCGGAAGTGAGGTCAGCATACCCGGAAGTGAGGTAAGCAGACCAGGAAAGTGAGGTCTGCTAATTCGGAACTCAGGTCTGCAAACCCAGAAGTGATTTCAGCAGACCCAGAAGTGACTTCAGCAAACCCGGAAGTGAGGTCAGCAAACCCGGAAGTGAGGTCACCACACCCGGAAGTGAGGTCACCACACCCGGAAGTGAGGTCAGCAAACCCGGAAGTGAGGTCACCACACCCGGAAGTGAGGTCACCAAACCCGGAAGTGACGTCACTAAACCCGGAAGTGAGGTCACCACACCCGGAAGTGAGGTCACCACACCCGGAAGTGAGGTCACCAAACCCGGAAGTGAGGTCACCACACCAGGAAGTGATATCAGCAAACCCAGAAGTGAGGTCAGCAAACCCGGAAGTGAGGTCACCACACCCGGAAGTGAGGTCAGCAAACCCGGAAGTGAGGTCACCAAACCCGGAAGTGAGGTCATCAAACCCGGAAGTGAGGTAAGCAGACCAGGAAAGTGAGGTCTGCTAATTCGGAACTCAGGTCTGCAAACCCAGAAGTGACTTCAGCAGACCCAGAAGTGACTTCAGCAAACCCGGAAGTGAGGTCAGCAAACCCGGAAGTGAGGTCACCACACCCGGAAGTGAGGTCACCACACCCGGAAGTGAGGTCACTAAACCCGGAAGTGAGGTCAGCAAACCCAGAAGTGACTTCAGCAGACCCAGAAGTGACTTCAGCAAACCCGGAAGTGAGGTCAGCAAACCCGGAAGTGAGGTCAGCAAACCCGGAAGTGAGGTCACCACACCCGGAAGTGAGGTCACCAAACCCGGAAGTGAGGTCACCACACCCGGAAGTGAGGTCACCAAACCCGGAAGTGAGGTCACCAAACCCGGAAGTGACGTCACTAAACCCGGAAGTGAGGTCACCGAACCCGGAAGTGAGGTCACCAAACCCGGAAGTGACGTCACTAAACCTGGAAGTGAGGTCAGCATACCCGGAAGTGAGGTAAGCAGACCAGGAAAGTGAGGTCTGCTAATTCGGAACTCAGGTCTGCAAACCCAGAAGTGATTTCAGCAGACCCAGAAGTGACTTCAGCAAACCCGGATGTGAGGTCAGCAAACCCGGAAGTGAGGTCACCACACCCGGAAGTGAGGTCACCACACCCGGAAGTGAGGTCAGCAAACCCGGAAGTGAGGTCACCACACCCGGAAGTGAGGTCACCAAACCCGGAAGTGACGTCACTAAACCCGGAAGTGAGGTCACCACACCCGGAAGTGAGGTCACCACACCCGGAAGTGAGGTCACCAAACCCGGAATTGAGGTCACCACACCCGGAAGTGAGGTAACCAAACCCGGAAGTGACGTCACTAAACCCGGAAGTGAGGTCAGCAAACCCAGAAGTGAGGTCAGCAAACCCGGAAGTGAGGTCACCACACCCGGAAGTGAGGTCACCAAACCCGGAAGTGAGGTCACCACACCCGGAAGTGAGGTCACCAAACCCGGAAGTGACGTCACTAAACCCGGAAGTGAGGTCAGCATACCCGGAAGTGAGGTCACCACACCCGGAAGTGAGGTCACCAAACCCGGAAGTGACGTCACTAAACCCGGAAGTGATGTCAGCAAACCCGGAAGTGAGGTCAGCAAACCCGGAAGTGAGGTCAGCAAACCCGGAAGTGAGGTCAGCAAACCCGGAAGTGAGGTAAGCAGACCAGGAAAGTGAGGTCTGCTAATTCGGAACTCAGGTCTGCAAACCCAGAAGTGACTTCAGCAGACCCAGAAGTGACTTCAGCAAACCCGGAAGTGAGGTCAGCAAACCCGGAAGTGAGGTCACAACACCCGGAAGTGAGGTCACCACACCCGGAAGTGAGGTCAGCAAACCCGGAAGTGAGGTCATCAAACCCGGAAGTGAGGTAAGCAGACCAGGAAAGTGAGGTCTGCTAATTCGGAACTCAGGTCTGCAAACCCAGAAGTGATTTCAGCAGACCCAGAAGTGACTTCAGCAAACCCGGATGTGAGGTCAGCAAACCCGGAAGTGAGGTCACCACACCCGGAAGTGAGGTCACCACACCCGGAAGTGAGGTCACCACACCCGGAAGTGAGGTCAGCAAACCCGGAAGTGAGGTCACCAAACCCGGAAGTGACGTCACCAAACCCGGAAGTGAGGTCACCACACCCGGAAGTGAGGTCACCACACCCGGAAGTGAGGTCACCAAACCCGGAATTGAGGTCACCACACCCGGAAGTGAGGTAACCAAACCCGGAAGTGACGTCACTAAACCCGGAAGTGAGGTCAGCAAACCCGGAAGTGAGGTCAGCAAACCCGGAAGTGAGGTCACCACACCCGGAAGTGAGGTCACCAAACCCGGAAGTGAGGTCACCACACCCGGAAGTGAGGTCACCAAACCCGGAAGTGACGTCACTAAACCCGGAAGTGAGGTCAGCATACCCGGAAGTGAGGTCACCACACCCGGAAGTGAGGTCACCAAACCCGCAAGTGACGTCACTAAACCCGGAAGTGATGTCAGCAAACCCGGAAGTGAGGTCAGCAAACCCGGAAGTGAGGTCAGCAAACCCGGAAGTGAGGTCATCAAACCCGGAAGTGAGGTAAGCAGACCAGGAAAGTGAGGTCTGCTAATTCGGAACTCAGGTCTGCAAACCCAGAAGTGACTTCAGCAGACCCAGAAGTGACTTCAGCAAACCCGGAAGTGAGGTCAGCAAACCCGGAAGTGAGGTCACAACACCCGGAAGTGAGGTCACCACACCCGGAAGTGAGGTCAGCAAACCCGGAAGTGAGGTCACCACACCCGGAAGTGACGTCACTAAACCCGGAAGTGATGTCAGCAAACCCGGAAGTGAGGTCAGCAAACCCGGAAGTGAGGTCACCACACCCGGAAGTGAGGTCACCAAACCCGGAAGTGAGGTCACCACACCCGGAAGTGAGGTCACCAAACCCGGAAGTGACGTCACTAAACCCGGAAGTGATGTCAGCAAACCCGGAAGTGAGGTCAGCAAACCCGGAAGTGAGGTCACCAAACCCGGAAGTGAGGTCATCAAACCCGGAAGTGAGGTAAGCAGACCAGGAAAGTGAGGTCTGCTAATTCGGAACTCAGGTCTGCAAACCCAGAAGTGACTTCAGCAGACCCAGAAGTGACTTCAGCAAACCCGGAAGTGAGGTCAGCAAACCCGGAAGTGAGGTCACCACACCCGGAAGTGAGGTCACCAAACCCGGAAGTGAGGTCACCACACCCGGAAGTGAGGTCACCAAACCCGGAAGTGACGTCACTAAACCCGGAAGTGAGGTCAGCAAACCCGGAAGTGAGGTCACCAAACCCGGAAGTGAGGTCACCAAACCCGGAAGTGAGGTCACCACACCCGGAAGTGAGGTCACCAAACCCGGAAGTGACGTCACTAAACCCGGAAGTGAGGTCAGCAAACCCGGAAGTGAGGTCAGCAAACCCGGAAGTGAGGTCAGCAAACCCAGAAGTGAGGTCACCACACCCGGAAGTGAGGTCAGCATACCCGGAAGTGACGTCACCACACCCGGAAGTGAGGTCACCACACCCGGAAGTGAGGTCACCACACCCGGAAGTGACGTCACTAAACCCGGAAGTGAGGTCAGCAAACCCGGAAGTGAGGTCAGCAAACCCGGAAGTGAGGTCACCACACCCGGAAGTGAGGTCAGCAAACCCGGAAGTGAGGTCACCACACCCGGAAGTGAGGTCAGCAAACCCGGAAGTGACGTCACTAAACCCGGAAGTGAGGTCAGCAAACCCAGAAGTGACTTCAGCAGACCCAGAAGTGACTTCAGCAAACCCGGAAGTGAGTCAGCAAACCCGGAAGTGAGGTCAGCAAACCCGGAAGTGAGGTCACCAAACCCGGAAGTGACGTCACTAAACCCGGAAGTGAGGTCACCACACCCGGAAGTGACGTCACTAAAACCGGAAGTGAGGTCAGCAAACCCGGAAGTGAGGTCTGCAAACCCGGAAGTGAGGTCACCAAACCCGGAAGTGAGGTCACCACACCCGGAAGTGAGGTCACCAAACCCGGAAGTGACGTCACTAAACCCGGAAGTGAGGTCAGCAAACCCGGAAGTGAGGTCAGCAAACCCGGAAGTGAGGTCAGCAAACCCAGAAGTGAGGTCACCACACCCGGAAGTGAGGTCAGCATACCCGGAAGTGACGTCACCACACCCGGAAGTGAGGTCAGCACACCCGGAAGTGAGGTCACCACACCCGGAAGTGACGTCACTAAACCCGGAAGTGAGGTCAGCAAACCCGGAAGTGAGGTCAGCAAACCCGGAAGTGAGGTCACTAAACCCGGAAGTGAGGTCACCACACCCGGAAGTGACGTCACTAAACCCGGAAGTGAGGTCAGCAAACCCGGAAGTGAGGTCAGCAAACCCGGAAGTGAGGTCACCAAACCCGGAAGTGAGGTCACCACACCCGGAAGTGAGGTCACCAAACCCGGAAGTGACGTCACTAAACCCGGAAGTGAGGTCAGCAAACCCGGAAGTGAGGTCAGCAAACCCGGAAGTGAGGTCAGCAAACCCAGAAGTGAGGTCACCACACCCGGAAGTGAGGTCAGCATACCCGGAAGTGACGTCACCACACCCGGAAGTGAGGTCACCACACCCGGAAGTGAGGTCACCACACCCGGAAGTGACGTCACTAAACCCGGAAGTGAGGTCAGCAAACCCGGAAGTGAGGTCAGCAAACCCGGAAGTGAGGTCAGCAAACCCGGAAGTGAGGTCACCACAACCGGAAGTGAGGTCACCAAACCCGGAAGTGACGTCACTAAACCCGGAAGTGAGGTCACCACACCCGGAAGTGAGGTCAGCAAACCCAGAAGTGAGGTCACCACACCCGGAAGTGAGGTCACCAAACCCGGAAGTGAGGTCACCACACCAGGAAGTGATATCAGCAAACCCAGAAGTGAGGTCAGCAAACCCGGAAGTGAGGTCACCACACCCGGAAGTGAGGTCACCACACCCGGAAGTGAGGTCACCACACCCGGAAGTGAGGTAACCAAACCCGGAAGTGAGGTAACCAAACCCGGAAGTGACGTCACTAAACCCGGAAGTGAGGTCAGCAAACCCGGAAGTGACGTCACTAAACCCGGAAGTGAGGTCAGCAAACCCAGAAGTGACTTCAGCAGACCCAGAAGTGACTTCAGCAAACCCGGAAGTGAGGTCAGCAAACCCGGAAGTGAGGTCAGCAAACCCGGAAGTGAGGTCACCAAACCCGGAAGTGACGGCACTAAACCCGGAAGTGAGGTCACCACACCCGGAAGTGAGGTCACCAAACCCGGAAGTGACGTCACTAAACCCGGAAGTGAGGTCAGCAAACCCGGAAGTGAGGTCAGCAAACCCGGAAGTGAGGTCACCACACCCGGAAGTGAGGTCACCAAACCCGGAAGTGATTTCAGCAAACCCGGAAGTGAGGTCAGCAAACCCGGAAGTGAGGTCACTAAACCCGGAAGTGAGGTCAGCATACCCGGAAGTGAGGTAAGCAGACCAGGAAAGTGAGGTCTGCTAATTCGGAACTCAGGTCTGCAAACCCAGAAGTGACTTCAGCAGACCCAGAAGTGACTTCAGCAAACCCGGAAGTGAGGTCAGCAAACCCGGAAGTGAGGTCACCACACCCGGAAGTGAGGTCACCACACCCGGAAGTGACGTCACTAAACCCGGAAGTGAGGTCACCACACCCGGAAGTGAGGTCACCAAACCCGGAAGTGACGTCACTAAACCCGGAAGTGAGGTCAGCAAACCCGGAAGTGAGGTCAGCAAACCCGGAAGTGAGGTCACCAAACCCGGAAGTGAGGTCACCACACCCGGAAGTGAGGTCACCAAACCCGGAAGTGACGTCACTAAACCCGGAAGTGAGGTCAGCAAACCCGGAAGTGAGGTCACCACACCCGGAAGTGAGGTCAGCAAACCCGGAAGTGAGGTCACCACACCCGGAAGTGAGGTCACCACACCCGGAAGTGACGTCACTAAACCCGGAAGTGAGGTCAGCAAACCCGGAAGTGAGGTCACCACACCCGGAAGTGAGGTCAGCAAACCCGGAAGTGAGGTCACCACACCCGGAAGTGAGGTCACCAAACCCGGAAGTGACGTCACTAAACCCGGAAGTGAGGTCAGCAAACCCAGAAGTGACTTCAGCAGACCCAGAAGTGACTTCAGCAAACCCGGAAGTGAGGTCAGCAAACCCGGAAGTGAGGTCACCACACCCGGAAGTGAGGTCACCAAACCCGGAAGTGAGGTCACCACACCCGGAAGTGAGGTCACCAAACCCGGAAGTGACGTCACTAAACCCGGAAGTGAGGTCACCACACCCGGAAGTGAGGTCACCAAACCCGGAAGTGAGGTCACCAAACCCGGAAGTGACGTCACTAAACCCGGAAGTGAGGTCACCACACCCGGAAGTGACGTCACTAAACCCGGAAGTGAGGTCAGCATACCCGGAAGTGAGGTAAGCAGACCAGGAAAGTGAGGTCTGCTAATTCGGAACTCAGGTCTGCAAACCCAGAAGTGATTTCAGCAGACCCAGAAGTGACTTCAGCAAACCCGGAAGTGAGGTCAGCAAACCCGGAAGTGAGGTCACCACACCCGGAAGTGAGGTCACCACACCCGGAAGTGAGGTCAGCAAACCCGGAAGTGAGGTCACCACACCCGGAAGTGAGGTCACCAAACCCGGAAGTGACGTCACTAAACCCGGAAGTGAGGTCACCACACCCGGAAGTGAGGTCACCACACCCGGAAGTGAGGTCAGCATACCCGGAAGTGACGTCACCACACCCGGAAGTGACGTCACTAAACCCGGAAGTGAGGTCACCACACCCGGAAGTGACGTCACCACACCCGGAAGTGAGGTCACCACACCCGGAAGTGAGGTCACCACACCCGGAAGTGACGTCACTAAACCCGGAAGTGAGGTCAGCAAACCCGGAAGTGAGGTCAGCAAACCCGGAAGTGAGGTCACCACACCCGGAAGTGATGTCACCAAACCCGGAAGTGAGGTCACCACACCCGGAAGTGAGGTCACCAAACCCAGAAGTGACGTCACTAAACCCGGAAGTGAGGTCAGCATACCCGGAAGTGAGGTCACCACACCCGGAAGTGAGGTCACCAAACCCGGAAGTGACGTCACTAAACCCGGAAGTGATGTCAGCAAACCCGGAAGTTAGGTCAGCAAACCCGGAAGTGAGGTCACCACACCCGGAAGTGAGGTCAGCAAACCCGGAAGTGAGGTCACCAAACCCGGAAGTGAGGTCATCAAACCCGGAAGTGAGGTAAGCAGACCAGGAAAGTGAGGTCTGCTAATTCGGAACTCAGGTCTGCAAACCCAGAAGTGACTTCAGCAGACCCAGAAGTGACTTCAGCAAACCCGGAAGTGAGGTCAGCAAACCCGGAAGTGAGGTCACCACACCCGGAAGTGAGGTCACCACACCCGGAAGTGACGTCACTAAACCCGGAAGTGAGGTCACCACACCCGGAAGTGAGGTCACCAAACCCGGAAGTGACGTCACTAAACCCGGAAGTGAGGTCAGCAAACCCGGAAGTGAGGTCAGCAAACCCGGAAGTGAGGTCACCAAACCCGGAAGTGAGGTCAGCAAACCCGGAAGTGAGGTCACCAAACCCGGAAGTGAGGTCACCACACCCGGAAGTGAGGTCACCAAACCCGGAAGTGACGTCACTAAACCCGGAAGTGAGGTCAGCAAACCCGGAAGTGAGGTCACCACACCCGGAAGTGAGGTCAGCAAACCCGGAAGTGAGGTCACCACACCCGGAAGTGAGGTCACCACACCCGGAAGTGACGTCACTAAACCCGGAAGTGAGGTCAGCAAACCCGGAAGTGAGGTCACCACACCCGGAAGTGAGGTCAGCAAACCCGGAAGTGAGGTCACCACACCCGGAAGTGAGGTCACCAAACCCGGAAGTGACGTCACTAAACCCGGAAGTGAGGTCACCACACCCGGAAGTGACGTCACTAAACCCGGAAGTGAGGTCAGCATACCCGGAAGTGAGGTAAGCAGACCAGGAAAGTGAGGTCTGCTAATTCGGAACTCAGGTCTGCAAACCCAGAAGTGATTTCAGCAGACCCAGAAGTGACTTCAGCAAACCCGGAAGTGAGGTCAGCAAACCCGGAAGTGAGGTCACCACACCCGGAAGTGAGGTCACCACACCCGGAAGTGAGGTCAGCAAACCCGGAAGTGAGGTCACCACACCCGGAAGTGAGGTCACCAAACCCGGAAGTGACGTCACTAAACCCGGAAGTGAGGTCACCACACCCGGAAGTGAGGTCACCACACCCGGAAGTGAGGTCAGCATACCCGGAAGTGACGTCACCACACCCGGAAGTGACGTCACTAAACCCGGAAGTGAGGTCACCACACCCGGAAGTGACGTCACCACACCCGGAAGTGAGGTCACCACACCCGGAAGTGACGTCACTAAACCCGGAAGTGAGGTCAGCAAACCCGGTAGTGAGGTCAGCAAACCCGGAAGTGAGGTCACCACACCCGGAAGTGATGTCACCAAACCCGGAAGTGAGGTCACCACACCCGGAAGTGAGGTCACCAAACCCAGAAGTGACGTCACTAAACCCGGAAGTGAGGTCAGCATACCCGGAAGTGAGGTCACCACACCCGGAAGTGAGGTCACCAAACCCGGAAGTGACGTCACTAAACCCGGAAGTGATGTCAGCAAACCCGGAAGTGAGGTCAGCAAACCCGGAAGTGAGGTCACCACACCCGGAAGTGAGGTCAGCAAACCCGGAAGTGAGGTCACCAAACCCGGAAGTGAGGTCATCAAACCCGGAAGTGAGGTAAGCAGACCAGGAAAGTGAGGTCTGCTAATTCGGAACTCAGGTCTGCAAACCCAGAAGTGACTTCAGCAGACCCAGAAGTGACTTCAGCAAACCCGGAAGTGAGGTCAGCAAACCCGGAAGTGAGGTCACCACACCCGGAAGTGAGGTCACCACACCCGGAAGTGACGTCACTAAACCCGGAAGTGAGGTCACCACACCCGGAAGTGAGGTCACCAAACCCGGAAGTGACGTCACTAAACCCGGAAGTGAGGTCAGCAAACCCGGAAGTGAGGTCAGCAAACCCGGAAGTGAGGTCACCAAACCCGGAAGTGAGGTCAGCAAACCCGGAAGTGAGGTCACCACACCCGGAAGTGAGGTCACCAAACCCGGAAGTGACGTCACTAAACCCGGAAGTGAGGTCACCAAACCCGGAAGTGAGGTCACCACACCAGGAAGTGATATCAGCAAACCCAGAAGTGAGGTCAGCAAACCCGGAAGTGAGGTCACCACACCCGGAAGTGAGGTCACCACACCCGGAAGTGAGGTCACCACACCCGGAAGTGAGGTCACCACACCCGGAAGTGAGGTCACCACACCCGGAAGTGAGGTAACCAAACCCGGAAGTGAGGTAACCAAACCCGGAAGTGACGTCACTAAACCCGGAAGTGAGGTCAGCAAACCCGGAAGTGACGTCACTAAACCCGGAAGTGAGGTCAGCAAACCCAGAAGTGACTTCAGCAGACCCAGAAGTGACTTCAGCAAACCCGGAAGTGAGGTCAGCAAACCCGGAAGTGAGGTCAGCAAACCCGGAAGTGAGGTCACCAAACCCGGAAGTGACGGCACTAAACCCGGAAGTGAGGTCACCACACCCGGAAGTGAGGTCACCAAACCCGGAAGTGACGTCACTAAACCCGGAAGTGAGGTCAGCAAACCCGGAAGTGAGGTCAGCAAACCCGGAAGTGAGGTCACCACACCCGGAAGTGAGGTCACCAAACCCGGAAGTGATTTCAGCAAACCCGGAAGTGAGGTCAGCAAACCCGGAAGTGAGGTCAGCAAACCCGGAAGTGAGGTCACCACACCCGGAAGTGAGGTCAGCAAACCCGGAAGTGAGGTCACCAAACCCGGAAGTGAGGTCATCAAACCCGGAAGTGAGGTAAGCAGACCAGGAAAGTGAGGTCTGCTAATTCGGAACTCAGGTCTGCAAACCCAGAAGTGACTTCAGCAGACCCAGAAGTGACTTCAGCAAACCCGGAAGTGAGGTCAGCAAACCCGGAAGTGAGGTCACCACACCCGGAAGTGAGGTCACCACACCCGGAAGTGACGTCACTAAACCCGGAAGTGAGGTCACCACACCCGGAAGTGAGGTCACCAAACCCGGAAGTGACGTCACTAAACCCGGAAGTGAGGTCAGCAAACCCGGAAGTGAGGTCAGCAAACCCGGAAGTGAGGTCACCAAACCCGGAAGTGAGGTCAGCAAACCCGGAAGTGAGGTCACCACACCCGGAAGTGAGGTCACCAAACCCGGAAGTGACGTCACTAAACCCGGAAGTGAGGTCACCAAACCCGGAAGTGAGGTCACCACACCAGGAAGTGATATCAGCAAACCCAGAAGTGAGGTCAGCAAACCCGGAAGTGAGGTCACCACACCCGGAAGTGAGGTCACCACACCCGGAAGTGAGGTCACCACACCCGGAAGTGAGGTAACCAAACCCGGAAGTGAGGTAACCAAACCCGGAAGTGACGTCACTAAACCCGGAAGTGAGGTCAGCAAACCCGGAAGTGACGTCACTAAACCCGGAAGTGAGGTCAGCAAACCCAGAAGTGACTTCAGCAGACCCAGAAGTGACTTCAGCAAACCCGGAAGTGAGGTCAGCAAACCCGGAAGTGAGGTCAGCAAACCCGGAAGTGAGGTCACCAAACCCGGAAGTGACGGCACTAAACCCGGAAGTGAGGTCACCACACCCGGAAGTGAGGTCACCAAACCCGGAAGTGACGTCACTAAACCCGGAAGTGAGGTCAGCAAACCCGGAAGTGAGGTCAGCAAACCCGGAAGTGAGGTCACCACACCCGGAAGTGAGGTCACCAAACCCGGAAGTGATTTCAGCAAACCCGGAAGTGAGGTCAGCAAACCCGGAAGTGAGGTCACTAAACCCGGAAGTGAGGTCAGCATACCCGGAAGTGAGGTAAGCAGACCAGGAAAGTGAGGTCTGCTAATTCGGAACTCAGGTCTGCAAACCCAGAAGTGACTTCAGCAGACCCAGAAGTGACTTCAGCAAACCCGGAAGTGAGGTCAGCAAACCCGGAAGTGAGGTCACCACACCCGGAAGTGAGGTCACCACACCCGGAAGTGATGTCACTAAACCCGGAAGTGAGGTCACCACACCCGGAAGTGAGGTCACCAAACCCGGAAGTGACGTCACTAAACCCGGAAGTGAGGTCAGCAAACCCGGAAGTGAGGTCAGCAAACCCGGAAGTGAGGTCACCAAACCCGGAAGTGAGGTCACCACACCCGGAAGTGAGGTCACCAAACCCGGAAGTGACGTCACTAAACCCGGAAGTGAGGTCAGCAAACCCGGAAGTGAGGTCACCACACCCGGAAGTGAGGTCAGCAAACCCGGAAGTGAGGTCACCACACCCGGAAGTGAGGTCACCACAGCCGGAAGTGACGTCACTAAACCCGGAAGTGAGGTCAGCAAACCCGGAAGTGAGGTCACCACACCCGGAAGTGAGGTCAGCAAACCCGGAAGTGAGGTCACCACACCCGGAAGTGAGGTCACCAAACCCGGAAGTGACGTCACTAAACCCGGAAGTGAGGTCAGCAAACCCAGAAGTGACTTCAGCAGACCCAGAAGTGACTTCAGCAAACCCGGAAGTGAGGTCAGCAAACCCGGAAGTGAGGTCACCACACCCGGAAGTGAGGTCACCAAACCCGGAAGTGAGGTCACCACACCCGGAAGTGAGGTCACCAAACCCGGAAGTGACGTCACTAAACCCAGAAGTGAGGTCAGCAAACCCAGAAGTGACTTCAGCAGACCCAGAAGTGACTTCAGCAAACCCGGAAGTGAGGTCAGCAAACCCGGAAGTGAGGTCACCACACCCGGAAGTGAGGTCACCAAACCCGGAAGTGAGGTCACCACACCCGGAAGTGAGGTCACCAAACCCGGAAGTGACGTCACTAAACCCAGAAGTGACTTCAGCAAACCCGGAAGTGAGGTCACCACACCCGGAAGTGAGGTCAGCAAACCCGGAAGTGAGGTCACCACACCCGGAAGTGAGGTCACCAAACCCGGAAGTGACGTCACTAAACCCGGAAGTGAGGTCAGCAAACCCAGAAGTGACTTCAGCAGACCCAGAAGTGACTTCAGCAAACCCGGAAGTGAGGTCAGCAAACCCGGAAGTGAGGTCACCACACCCGGAAGTGAGGTCACCAAACCCGGAAGTGAGGTCACCACACCCGGAAGTGAGGTCACCAAACCCGGAAGTGACGTCACTAAACCCAGAAGTGACTTCAGCAAACCCGGAAGTGAGGTCAGCAAACCCGGAAGTGAGGTCACCACACCCGGAAGTGAGGTCACCAAACCCGGAAGTGAGGTCACCACACCCGGAAGTGAGGTCACCAAACCCGGAAGTGACGTCACTAAACCCGGAAGTGAGGTCACCACACCCGGAAGTGAGGTCACCAAACCCGGAAGTGAGGTCACCAAACCCGGAAGTGACGTCACTAAACCCGGAAGTGAGGTCACCACACCCGGAAGTGACGTCACTAAACCCGGAAGTGAGGTCAGCATACCCGGAAGTGAGGTAAGCAGACCAGGAAAGTGAGGTCTGCTAATTCGGAACTCAGGTCTGCAAACCCAGAAGTGATTTCAGCAGACCCAGAAGTGACTTCAGCAAACCCGGAAGTGAGGTCAGCAAACCCGGAAGTGAGGTCACCACACCCGGAAGTGAGGTCACCACACCCGGAAGTGAGGTCAGCAAACCCGGAAGTGAGGTCACCACACCCGGAAGTGAGGTCACCAAACCCGGAAGTGACGTCACTAAACCCGGAAGTGAGGTCACCACACCCGGAAGTGAGGTCACCACACCCGGAAGTGAGGTCAGCATACCCGGAAGTGACGTCACCACACCCGGAAGTGACGTCACTAAACCCGGAAGTGAGGTCACCACACCCGGAAGTGACGTCACCACACCCGGAAGTGAGGTCACCACACCCGGAAGTGAGGTCACCACACCCGGAAGTGAGGTCACCACACCCGGAAGTGACGTCACTAAACCCGGAAGTGAGGTCAGCAAACCCGGAAGTGAGGTCAGCAAACCCGGAAGTGAGGTCACCACACCCGGAAGTGATGTCACCAAACCCGGAAGTGAGGTCACCACACCCGGAAGTGAGGTCACCAAACCCAGAAGTGACGTCACTAAACCCGGAAGTGAGGTCAGCATACCCGGAAGTGAGGTCACCACACCCGGAAGTGAGGTCACCAAACCCGGAAGTGACGTCACTAAACCCGGAAGTGATGTCAGCAAACCCGGAAGTGAGGTCAGCAAACCCGGAAGTGAGGTCACCACACCCGGAAGTGAGGTCAGCAAACCCGGAAGTGAGGTCACCAAACCCGGAAGTGAGGTCATCAAACCCGGAAGTGAGGTAAGCAGACCAGGAAAGTGAGGTCTGCTAATTCGGAACTCAGGTCTGCAAACCCAGAAGTGACTTCAGCAGACCCAGAAGTGACTTCAGCAAACCCGGAAGTGAGGTCAGCAAACCCGGAAGTGAGGTCACCACACCCGGAAGTGAGGTCACCACACCCGGAAGTGACGTCACTAAACCCGGAAGTGAGGTCACCACACCCGGAAGTGAGGTCACCAAACCCGGAAGTGACGTCACTAAACCCGGAAGTGAGGTCAGCAAACCCGGAAGTGAGGTCAGCAAACCCGGAAGTGAGGTCACCAAACCCGGAAGTGAGGTCAGCAAACCCGGAAGTGAGGTCACCACACCCGGAAGTGAGGTCACCAAACCCGGAAGTGACGTCACTAAACCCGGAAGTGAGGTCAGCAAACCCGGAAGTGAGGTCAGCAAACCCGGAAGTGAGGTCACTACACCCGGAAGTGAGGTCACCAAACCCAGAAGTGACTTCAGCAGACCCAGAAGTGACTTCAGCAAACCCGGAACTGAGGTCAGCAAACCCGGAAGTGAGGTCAGCAAACCCGGAAGTGAGGTCACCAAACCCGGAAGTGACGTCACTAAACCCGGAAGTGAGGTCACCACACCAGGAAGTGAGGTCACCAAACCCGGAAGTGAGGTCACCAAACCCGGAAGTGACGTCACTAAACCCGGAAGTGAGGTCACCACACCCGGAAGTGACGTCACTAAACCCGGAAGTGAGGTCAGCATACCCGGAAGTGAGGTAAGCAGACCAGGAAAGTGAGGTCTGCTAATTCGGAACTCAGGTCTGCAAACCCAGAAGTGATTTTAGCAGACCCAGAAGTGACTTCAGCAAACCCGGAAGTGAGGTCAGCAAACCCGGAAGTGAGGTCACCACACCCGGAAGTGAGGTCACCACACCCGGAAGTGAGGTCAGCAAACCCGGAAGTGAGGTCACCACACCCGGAAGTGAGGTCACCAAACCCGGAAGTGAGGTCACTAAACCCGGAAGTGAGGTCACCACACCCGGAAGTGAGGTCACCACACCCGGAAGTGAGGTCACCAAACCCGGAAGTGAGGTCACCACACCCGGAAGTGAGGTAACCAAACCCGGAAGTGACGTCACTAAACCCGGAAGTGAGGTCAGCAAACCCGGAAGTGACGTCACTAAACCCGGAAGTGAGGTCAGCAAACCCAGAAGTGACTTCAGCAGACCCAGAAGTGACTTCAGCAAACCCGGAAGTGAGGTCAGCAAACCCGGAAGTGAGGTCAGCAAACCCGGAAGTGAGGTCACCAAACCCGGAAGTGACGGCACTAAACCCGGAAGTGAGGTCACCACACCCGGAAGTGAGGTCACCAAACCCGGAAGTGACGTCACTAAACCCGGAAGTGAGGTCAGCAAACCCGGAAGTGAGGTCAGCAAACCCGGAAGTGAGGTCACCACACCCGGAAGTGAGGTCACCAAACCCGGAAGTGATTTCAGCAAACCCGGAAGTGAGGTCAGCAAACCCGGAAGTGAGGTCACTAAACCCGGAAGTGAGGTCAGCATACCCGGAAGTGAGGTAAGCAGACCAGGAAAGTGAGGTCTGCTAATTCGGAACTCAGGTCTGCAAACCCAGAAGTGACTTCAGCAGACCCAGAAGTGACTTCAGCAAACCCGGAAGTGAGGTCAGCAAACCCGGAAGTGAGGTCACCACACCCGGAAGTGAGGTCACCACACCCGGAAGTGACGTCACTAAACCCGGAAGTGAGGTCACCACACCCGGAAGTGAGGTCACCAAACCCGGAAGTGACGTCACTAAACCCGGAAGTGAGGTCAGCAAACCCGGAAGTGAGGTCAGCAAACCCGGAAGTGAGGTCACCAAACCCGGAAGTGAGGTCACCACACCCGGAAGTGAGGTCACCAAACCCGGAAGTGACGTCACTAAACCCGGAAGTGAGGTCAGCAAACCCGGAAGTGAGGTCACCACACCCGGAAGTGAGGTCAGCAAACCCGGAAGTGAGGTCACCACACCCGGAAGTGAGGTCACCACACCCGGAAGTGACGTCACTAAACCCGGAAGTGAGGTCAGCAAACCCGGAAGTGAGGTCACCACACCCGGAAGTGAGGTCAGCAAACCCGGAAGTGAGGTCACCACACCCGGAAGTGAGGTCACCAAACCCGGAAGTGACGTCACTAAACCCGGAAGTGAGGTCAGCAAACCCAGAAGTGACTTCAGCAGACCCAGAAGTGACTTCAGCAAACCCGGAAGTGAGGTCAGCAAACCCGGAAGTGAGGTCACCACACCCGGAAGTGAGGTCACCAAACCCGGAAGTGAGGTCACCACACCCGGAAGTGAGGTCACCAAACCCGGAAGTGACGTCACTAAACCCGGAAGTGAGGTCACCACACCCGGAAGTGAGGTCACCAAACCCGGAAGTGAGGTCACCAAACCCGGAAGTGACGTCACTAAACCCGGAAGTGAGGTCACCACACCCGGAAGTGACGTCACTAAACCCGGAAGTGAGGTCAGCATACCCGGAAGTGAGGTAAGCAGACCAGGAAAGTGAGGTCTGCTAATTCGGAACTCAGGTCTGCAAACCCAGAAGTGATTTCAGCAGACCCTGAAGTGACTTCAGCAAACCCGGAAGTGAGGTCAGCAAACCCGGAAGTGAGGTCACCACACCCGGAAGTGAGGTCACCACACCCGGAAGTGAGGTCAGCAAACCCGGAAGTGAGGTCACCACACCCGGAAGTGAGGTCACCAAACCCGGAAGTGACGTCACTAAACCCGGAAGTGAGGTCACCACACCCGGAAGTGAGGTCACCACACCCGGAAGTGAGGTCACCAAACCCGGAAGTGAGGTCACCACACCAGGAAGTGATATCAGCAAACCCAGAAGTGAGGTCAGCAAACACGGAAGTGAGGTCACCACACCCGGAAGTGAGGTCAGCAAACCCGGAAGTGAGGTCACCAAACCCGGAAGTGAGGTCATCAAACCCGGAAGTGAGGTAAGCAGACCAGGAAAGTGAGGTCTGCTAATTCGGAACTCAGGTCTGCAAACCCAGAAGTGACTTCAGCAGACCCAGAAGTGACTTCAGCAAACCCGGAAGTGAGGTCAGCAAACCCGGAAGTGAGGTCACCACACCCGGAAGTGAGGTCACCACACCCGGAAGTGAGGTCACTAAACCCGGAAGTGAGGTCAGCAAACCAAGAAGTGACTTCAGCAGACCCAGAAGTGACTTCAGCAAACCCGGAAGTGAGGTCAGCAAACCCGGAAGTGAGGTCACCAAACCCGGAAGTGACGTCACCAAACCCGGAAGTGACGTCACTAAACCCGGAAGTGAGGTCACCACACCCGGAAGTGAGGTCACCAAACCCGGAAGTGAGGTCACCAAACCCGGAAGTGACGTCACTAAACCCGGAAGTGAGGTCACCAAACCCGGAAGTGAGGTCACCAAACCCGGAAGTGACGTCACTAAACCTGGAAGTGAGGTCAGCATACCCGGAAGTGAGGTAAGCAGACCAGGAAAGTGAGGTCTGCTAATTCGGAACTCAGGTCTGCAAACCCAGAAGTGATTTCAGCAGACCCAGAAGTGACTTCAGCAAACCCGGATGTGAGGTCAGCAAACCCGGAAGTGAGGTCACCACACCCGGAAGTGAGGTCACCACACCCGGAAGTGAGGTCAGCAAACCCGGAAGTGAGGTCACCACACCCGGAAGTGAGGTCACCAAACCCATAAGTGACGTCACTAAACCCGGAAGTGAGGTCACCACACCCGGAAGTGAGGTCACCACACCCGGAAGTGAGGTCACCAAACCCGGAAGTGAGGTCACCACACCCGGAAGTGAGGTAACCAAACCCGGAAGTGACGTCACTAAACCCGGAAGTGAGGTCAGCAAACCCGGAAGTGAGGTCACCACACCCGGAAGTGAGGTCACCAAACCCGGAAGTGAGGTCACCACACCCGGAAGTGAGGTCACCAAACCCGGAAGTGACGTCACTAAACCCGGAAGTGAGGTCAGCATACCCGGAAGTGAGGTCACCACACCCGGAAGTGAGGTCACCAAACCCGGAAGTGACGTCACTAAACCCGGAAGTGATGTCAGCAAACCCGGAAGTGAGGTCAGCAAACCCGGAAGTGAGGTCAGCAAACCCGGAAGTGAGGTCATCAAACCCGGAAGTGAGGTAAGCAGACCAGGAAAGTGAGGTCTGCTAATTCGGAACTCAGGTCTGCAAACCCAGAAGTGACTTCAGCAGACCCAGAAGTGACTTCAGCAAACCCGGAAGTGAGGTCAGCAAACCCGGAAGTGAGGTCACAACACCCGGAAGTGAGGTCACCACACCCGGAAGTGAGGTCAGCAAACCCGGAAGTGAGGTCACCGCACCCGGAAGTGACGTCACTAAACCCGGAAGTGATGTCAGCAAACCTGGAAGTGAGGTCAGCAAACCCGGAAGTGAGGTCACCACACCCGGAAGTGAGGTCACCAAACCCGGAAGTGAGGTCACCACACCCGGAAGTGAGGTCACCAAACCCGGAAGTGACGTCACTAAACCCGGAAGTGATGTCAGCAAACCCGGAAGTGAGGTCAGCAAACCCGGAAGTGAGGTCACCAAACCCGGAAGTGAGGTCATCAAACCCGGAAGTGAGGTAAGCAGACCAGGAAAGTGAGGTCTGCTAATTCGGAACTCAGGTCTGCAAACCCAGAAGTGACTTCAGCAGACCCAGAAGTGACTTCAGCAAACCCGGAAGTGAGGTCAGCAAACCCGGAAGTGAGGTCACAACACCCGGAAGTGAGGTCACCACACCCGGAAGTGAGGTCAGCAAACCCGGAAGTGAGGTCACCACACCCGGAAGTGACGTCACTAAACCCGGAAGTGATGTCAGCAAACCCGGAAGTGAGGTCAGCAAACCCGGAAGTGAGGTCACCACACCCGGAAGTGAGGTCACCAAACCCGGAAGTGAGGTCACCACACCCGGAAGTGAGGTCACCAAACCCGGAAGTGACGTCACTAAACCCGGAAGTGAGGTCAGCAAACCCGGAAGTGAGGTCAGCAAACCCGGAAGTGAGGTCACCAAACCCGGAAGTGAGGTCACCACACCCGGAAGTGAGGTCACCAAACCCGGAAGTGACGTCACTAAACCCGGAAGTGAGGTCAGCAAACCCGGAAGTGAGGTCAGCAAACCCGGAAGTGAGGTCAGCAAACCCAGAAGTGAGGTCACCACACCCGGAAGTGAGGTCACTAAACCCGGAAGTGAGGTCAGCAAACCCGGAAGTGAGGTCAGCAAACACGGAAGTGAGGTCACCACACCCGGAAGTGAGGTCAGCAAACCCGGAAGTGAGGTCACCACACCCGGAAGTGAGGTCACCAAACCCGGAAGTGACGTCACTAAACCCGGAAGTGAGGTCAGCAAACCCAGAAGTGACTTCAGCAGACCCAGAAGTGACTTCAGCAAACCCGGAAGTGAGTCAGCAAACCCGGAAGTGAGGTCAGCAAACCCGGAAGTGAGGTCACCAAACCCGGAAGTGACGTCACTAAACCCGGAAGTGAGGTCACCACACCCGGAAGTGACGTCACTAAACCCGGAAGTGAGGTCAGCAAACCCGGAAGTGAGGTCAGCAAACCCGGAAGTGAGGTCACTAAACCCGGAAGTGAGGTCACCACACCCGGAAGTGAGGTCACCACACCCGGAAGTGAGGTCACCAAACCCGGAAGTGAGGTCACCACACCAGGAAGTGATATCAGCAAACCCGGAAGTGAGGTCAGCAAACCCGGAAGTGAGGTCACCACACCCGGAAGTGAGGTCAGCAAACCCGGAAGTGAGGTCACCAAACCCGGAAGTGAGGTCATCAAACCCGGAAGTGAGGTAAGCAGACCAGGAAAGTGAGGTCTGCTAATTCGGAACTCAGGTCTGCAAACCCAGAAGTGACTTCAGCAGACCCAGAAGTGACTTCAGCAAACCCGGAAGTGAGGTCAGCAAACCCGGAAGTGAGGTCACCACACCCGGAAGTGAGGTCACCACACCCGGAAGTGAGGTCACTAAACCCGGAAGTGAGGTCAGCAAACCCAGAAGTGACTTCAGCAGACCCAGAAGTGACTTCAGCAAACCCGGAAGTGAGGTCAGCAAACCCGGAAGTGAGGTCACCAAACCCGGAAGTGACGTCACTAAACCCGGAAGTGAGGTCACCACACCCGGAAGTGAGGTCACCAAACCCGGAAGTGAGGTCACCAAACCCGGAAGTGACGTCACTAAACCCGGAAGTGAGGTCACCAAACCCGGAAGTGAGGTCACCAAACCCGGAAGTGACGTCACTAAACCTGGAAGTGAGGTCAGCATACCCGGAAGTGAGGTAAGCAGACCAGGAAAGTGAGGTCTGCTAATTCGGAACTCAGGTCTGCAAACCCAGAAGTGATTTCAGCAGACCCAGAAGTGACTTCAGCAAACCCGGATGTGAGGTCAGCAAACCCGGAAGTGAGGTCACCACACCCGGAAGTGAGGTCACCACACCCGGAAGTGAGGTCAGCAAACCCGGAAGTGAGGTCACCACACCCGGAAGTGAGGTCACCAAACCCGGAAGTGACGTCACTAAACCCGGAAGTGAGGTCACCACACCCGGAAGTGAGGTCAGCAAACCCGGAAGTGAGGTCAGCAAACCCGGAAGTGAGGTCATCAAACCCGGAAGTGAGGTAAGCAGACCAGGAAAGTGAGGTCTGCTAATTCGGAACTCAGGTCTGCAAACCCAGAAGTGACTTCAGCAGACCCAGAAGTGACTTCAGCAAACCCGGAAGTGAGGTCAGCAAACCCGGAAGTGAGGTCACTAAACCCGGAAGTGAGGTCACCACACCCGGAAGTGAGGTCACCACACCCGGAAGTGAGGTCACCAAACCCGGAAGTGAGGTCACCACACCAGGAAGTGATATCAGCAAACCCAGAAGTGAGGTCAGCAAACCCGGAAGTGAGGTCACCACACCCGGAAGTGAGGTCAGCAAACCCGGAAGTGAGGTCACCAAACCCGGAAGTGAGGTCATCAAACCCGGAAGTGAGGTAAGCAGACCAGGAAAGTGAGGTCTGCTAATTCGGAACTCAGGTCTGCAAACCCAGAAGTGACTTCAGCAGACCCAGAAGTGACTTCAGCAAACCCGGAAGTGAGGTCAGCAAACCCGGAAGTGAGGTCACCACACCCGGAAGTGAGGTCACCACACCCGGAAGTGAGGTCACTAAACCCGGAAGTGAGGTCAGCAAACCCAGAAGTGACTTCAGCAGACCCAGAAGTGACTTCAGCAAACCCGGAAGTGAGGTCAGCAAACCCGGAAGTGAGGTCAGCAAAGCCGGAAGTGAGGTCACCAAACCCGGAAGTGACGTCACTAAACCCGGAAGTGAGGTCACCACACCCGGAAGTGAGGTCACCAAACCCGGAAGTGAGGTCACCAAACCCGGAAGTGACGTCACTAAACCCGGAAGTGAGGTCACCAAACCCGGAAGTGAGGTCACCAAACCCGGAAGTGACGTCACTAAACCTGGAAGTGAGGTCAGCATACCCGGAAGTGAGGTAAGCAGACCAGGAAAGTGAGGTCTGCTAATTCGGAACTCAGGTCTGCAAACCCAGAAGTGATTTCAGCAGACCCAGAAGTGACTTCAGCAAACCCGGATGTGAGGTCAGCAAACCCGGAAGTGAGGTCACCACACCCGGAAGTGAGGTCACCACACCCGGAAGTGAGGTCAGCAAACCCGGAAGTGAGGTCACCACACCCGGAAGTGAGGTCACCAAACCCGGAAGTGACGTCACTAAACCCGGAAGTGAGGTCACCACACCCGGAAGTGAGGTCACCACACCCGGAAGTGAGGTCACCAAACCCGGAAGTGAGGTCACCACACCCGGAAGTGAGGTAACCAAACCCGGAAGTGACGTCACTAAACCCGGAAGTGAGGTCAGCAAACCCGGAATTGAGGTCAGCAAACCCGGAAGTGAGGTCACCACACCCGGAAGTGAGGTCACCAAACCCGGAAGTGAGGTCACCACACCCGGAAGTGAGGTCTCCAAACCCGGAAGTGACGTCACTACACCCGGAAGTGAGGTCAGCATACCCGGAAGTGAGGTCACCACACCCGGAAGTGAGGTCACCAAACCCGGAAGTGACGTCACTAAACCCGGAAGTGATGTCAGCAAACCCGGAAGTGAGGTCAGCAAACCCGGAAGTGAGGTCAGCAAACCCGGAAGTGAGGTCATCAAACCCGGAAGTGAGGTAAGCAGACCAGGAAAGTGAGGTCTGCTAATTCGGAACTCAGGTCTGCAAACCCAGAAGTGACTTCAGCAGACCCAGAAGTGACTTCAGCAAACCCGGAAGTGAGGTCAGCAAACCCGGAAGTGAGGTCACAACACCCGGAAGTGAGGTCACCACACCCGGAAGTGAGGTCAGCATACCCGGAAGTGACGTCACCACACCCGGAAGTGAGGTCACCACACCCGGAAGTGAGGTCAGCAAACCCGGAAGTGAGGTCAGCAAACCCGGAAGTGAGGTCACTAAACCCGGAAGTGAGGTCACCACACCCGGAAGTGAGGTCACCACACCCGGAAGTGAGGTCACCAAACCCGGAAGTGAGGTCACCACACCAGGAAGTGATATCAGCAAACCCAGAAGTGAGGTCAGCAAACCCAGAAGTGAGGTCACCACACCCGGAAGTGAGGTCAGCAAACCCGGAAGTGAGGTCACCAAACCCGGAAGTGAGGTCATCAAACCCGGAAGTGAGGTAAGCAGACCAGGAAAGTGAGGTCTGCTAATTCGGAACTCAGGTCTGCAAACCCAGAAGTGACTTCAGCAGACCCAGAAGTGACTTCAGCAAACCCGGAAGTGAGGTCAGCAAACCCGGAAGTGAGGTCACCACACCCGGAAGTGAGGTCACCACACCCGGAAGTGAGGTCACTAAACCCGGAAGTGAGGTCAGCAAACCCAGAAGTGACTTCAGCAGACCCAGAAGTGACTTCAGCAAACCCGGAAGTGAGGTCAGCAAACCCGGAAGTGAGGTCAGCAAACCCGGAAGTGAGGTCACCAAACCCGGAAGTGACGTCACTAAACCCGGAAGTGAGGTCACCACACCCGGAAGTGAGGTCACCAAACCCGGAAGTGAGGTCACCAAACCCGGAAGTGACGTCACTAAACCCGGAAGTGAGGTCACCAAACCCGGAAGTGAGGTCACCAAACCCGGAAGTGACGTCACTAAACCTGGAAGTGAGGTCAGCATACCCGGAAGTGAGGTAAGCAGACCAGGAAAGTGAGGTCTGCTAATTCGGAACTCAGGTCTGCAAACCCAGAAGTGATTTCAGCAGACCCAGAAGTGACTTCAGCAAACCCGGATGTGAGGTCAGCAAACCCGGAAGTGAGGTCACCACACCCGGAAGTGAGGTCACCACACCCGGAAGTGAGGTCAGCAAACCCGGAAGTGAGGTCACCACACCCGGAAGTGAGGTCACCAAACCCGGAAGTGACGTCACTAAACCCGGAAGTGAGGTCACCACACCCGGAAGTGAGGTCACCACACCCGGAAGTGAGGTCACCAAACCCGGAAGTGAGGTCACCACACCCGGAAGTGAGGTAACCAAACCCGGAAGTGACGTCACCAAACCCGGAAGTGAGGTCAGCAAACCCGGAAGTGAGGTCAGCAAACCCGGAAGTGAGGTCACCACACCCGGAAGTGAGGTCACCAAACCCGGAAGTGAGGTCACCACACCCGGAAGTGAGGTCACCAAACCCGGAAGTGACGTCACTAAACCCGGAAGTGAGGTCAGCATACCCGGAAGTGAGGTCAGCAAACCCGGAAGTGAGGTCACCACACCCGGAAGTGAGGTCACCAAACCCGGAAGTGAGGTCACCACACCCGGAAGTGAGGTCACCAAACCCGGAAGTGACGTCACTAAACCCAGAAGTGACTTCAGCAAACCCGGAAGTGAGGTCAGCAAACCCGGAAGTGAGGTCACCACACCCGGAAGTGAGGTCACCAAACCCGGAAGTGAGGTCACCACACCCGGAAGTGAGGTCACCAAACCCGGAAGTGACGTCACTAAACCCGGAAGTGAGGTCACCACACCCGGAAGTGAGGTCACCAAACCCGGAAGTGAGGTCACCAAACCCGGAAGTGACGTCACTAAACCCGGAAGTGAGGTCACCACACCCGGAAGTGACGTCACTAAACCCGGAAGTGAGGTCAGCATACCCGGAAGTGAGGTAAGCAGACCAGGAAAGTGAGGTCTGCTAATTCGGAACTCAGGTCTGCAAACCCAGAAGTGATTTCAGCAGACCCAGAAGTGACTTCAGCAAACCCGGAAGTGAGGTCAGCAAACCCGGAAGTGAGGTCACCACACCCGGAAGTGAGGTCACCACACCCGGAAGTGAGGTCAGCAAACCCGGAAGTGAGGTCACCACACCCGGAAGTGAGGTCACCAAACCCGGAAGTGACGTCACTAAACCCGGAAGTGAGGTCACCACACCCGGAAGTGAGGTCACCACACCCGGAAGTGAGGTCAGCATACCCGGAAGTGACGTCACCACACCCGGAAGTGACGTCACTAAACCCGGAAGTGAGGTCACCACACCCGGAAGTGACGTCACCACACCCGGAAGTGAGGTCACCACACCCGGAAGTGAGGTCACCACACCCGGAAGTGAGGTCACCACACCCGGAAGTGACGTCACTAAACCCGGAAGTGAGGTCAGCAAACCCGGAAGTGAGGTCAGCAAACCCGGAAGTGAGGTCACCACACCCGGAAGTGATGTCACCAAACCCGGAAGTGAGGTCACCACACCCGGAAGTGAGGTCACCAAACCCAGAAGTGACGTCACTAAACCCGGAAGTGAGGTCAGCATACCCGGAAGTGAGGTCACCACACCCGGAAGTGAGGTCACCAAACCCGGAAGTGACGTCACTAAACCCGGAAGTGATGTCAGCAAACCCGGAAGTGAGGTCAGCAAACCCGGAAGTGAGGTCACCACACCCGGAAGTGAGGTCAGCAAACCCGGAAGTGAGGTCACCAAACCCGGAAGTGAGGTCATCAAACCCGGAAGTGAGGTAAGCAGACCAGGAAAGTGAGGTCTGCTAATTCGGAACTCAGGTCTGCAAACCCAGAAGTGACTTCAGCAGACCCAGAAGTGACTTCAGCAAACCCGGAAGTGAGGTCAGCAAACCCGGAAGTGAGGTCACCACACCCGGAAGTGAGGTCACCACACCCGGAAGTGACGTCACTAAACCCGGAAGTGAGGTCACCACACCCGGAAGTGAGGTCACCAAACCCGGAAGTGACGTCACTAAACCCGGAAGTGAGGTCAGCAAACCCGGAAGTGAGGTCAGCAAACCCGGAAGTGAGGTCACCAAACCCGGAAGTGAGGTCAGCAAACCCGGAAGTGAGGTCACCACACCCGGAAGTGAGGTCACCAAACCCGGAAGTGACGTCACTAAACCCGGAAGTGAGGTCAGCAAACCCGGAAGTGAGGTCAGCAAACCCGGAAGTGAGGTCACTACACCCGGAAGTGAGGTCACCAAACCCAGAAGTGACTTCAGCAGACCCAGAAGTGACTTCAGCAAACCCGGAACTGAGGTCAGCAAACCCGGAAGTGAGGTCAGCAAACCCGGAAGTGAGGTCACCAAACCCGGAAGTGACGTCACTAAACCCGGAAGTGAGGTCACCACACCAGGAAGTGAGGTCACCAAACCCGGAAGTGAGGTCACCAAACCCGGAAGTGACGTCACTAAACCCGGAAGTGAGGTCACCACACCCGGAAGTGACGTCACTAAACCCGGAAGTGAGGTCAGCATACCCGGAAGTGAGGTAAGCAGACCAGGAAAGTGAGGTCTGCTAATTCGGAACTCAGGTCTGCAAACCCAGAAGTGATTTTAGCAGACCCAGAAGTGACTTCAGCAAACCCGGAAGTGAGGTCAGCAAACCCGGAAGTGAGGTCACCACACCCGGAAGTGAGGTCACCACACCCGGAAGTGAGGTCAGCAAACCCGGAAGTGAGGTCACCACACCCGGAAGTGAGGTCACCAAACCCGGAAGTGAGGTCACTAAACCCGGAAGTGAGGTCACCACACCCGGAAGTGAGGTCACCACACCCGGAAGTGAGGTCACCAAACCCGGAAGTGAGGTCACCACACCCGGAAGTGAGGTAACCAAACCCGGAAGTGACGTCACTAAACCCGGAAGTGAGGTCAGCAAACCCGGAAGTGACGTCACTAAACCCGGAAGTGAGGTCAGCAAACCCAGAAGTGACTTCAGCAGACCCAGAAGTGACTTCAGCAAACCCGGAAGTGAGGTCAGCAAACCCGGAAGTGAGGTCAGCAAACCCGGAAGTGAGGTCACCAAACCCGGAAGTGACGGCACTAAACCCGGAAGTGAGGTCACCACACCCGGAAGTGAGGTCACCAAACCCGGAAGTGACGTCACTAAACCCGGAAGTGAGGTCAGCAAACCCGGAAGTGAGGTCAGCAAACCCGGAAGTGAGGTCACCACACCCGGAAGTGAGGTCACCAAACCCGGAAGTGATTTCAGCAAACCCGGAAGTGAGGTCAGCAAACCCGGAAGTGAGGTCACTAAACCCGGAAGTGAGGTCAGCATACCCGGAAGTGAGGTAAGCAGACCAGGAAAGTGAGGTCTGCTAATTCGGAACTCAGGTCTGCAAACCCAGAAGTGACTTCAGCAGACCCAGAAGTGACTTCAGCAAACCCGGAAGTGAGGTCAGCAAACCCGGAAGTGAGGTCACCACACCCGGAAGTGAGGTCACCACACCCGGAAGTGACGTCACTAAACCCGGAAGTGAGGTCACCACACCCGGAAGTGAGGTCACCAAACCCGGAAGTGACGTCACTAAACCCGGAAGTGAGGTCAGCAAACCCGGAAGTGAGGTCAGCAAACCCGGAAGTGAGGTCACCAAACCCGGAAGTGAGGTCACCACACCCGGAAGTGAGGTCACCAAACCCGGAAGTGACGTCACTAAACCCGGAAGTGAGGTCAGCAAACCCGGAAGTGAGGTCACCACACCCGGAAGTGAGGTCAGCAAACCCGGAAGTGAGGTCACCACACCCGGAAGTGAGGTCACCACACCCGGAAGTGACGTCACTAAACCCGGAAGTGAGGTCAGCAAACCCGGAAGTGAGGTCACCACACCCGGAAGTGAGGTCAGCAAACCCGGAAGTGAGGTCACCACACCCGGAAGTGAGGTCACCAAACCCGGAAGTGACGTCACTAAACCCGGAAGTGAGGTCAGCAAACCCAGAAGTGACTTCAGCAGACCCAGAAGTGACTTCAGCAAACCCGGAAGTGAGGTCAGCAAACCCGGAAGTGAGGTCACCACACCCGGAAGTGAGGTCACCAAACCCGGAAGTGAGGTCACCACACCCGGAAGTGAGGTCACCAAACCCGGAAGTGACGTCACTAAACCCGGAAGTGAGGTCACCACACCCGGAAGTGAGGTCACCAAACCCGGAAGTGAGGTCACCAAACCCGGAAGTGACGTCACTAAACCCGGAAGTGAGGTCACCACACCCGGAAGTGACGTCACTAAACCCGGAAGTGAGGTCAGCATACCCGGAAGTGAGGTAAGCAGACCAGGAAAGTGAGGTCTGCTAATTCGGAACTCAGGTCTGCAAACCCAGAAGTGATTTCAGCAGACCCTGAAGTGACTTCAGCAAACCCGGAAGTGAGGTCAGCAAACCCGGAAGTGAGGTCACCACACCCGGAAGTGAGGTCACCACACCCGGAAGTGAGGTCAGCAAACCCGGAAGTGAGGTCACCACACCCGGAAGTGAGGTCACCAAACCCGGAAGTGACGTCACTAAACCCGGAAGTGAGGTCACCACACCCGGAAGTGAGGTCACCACACCCGGAAGTGAGGTCACCAAACCCGGAAGTGAGGTCACCACACCAGGAAGTGATATCAGCAAACCCAGAAGTGAGGTCAGCAAACACGGAAGTGAGGTCACCACACCCGGAAGTGAGGTCAGCAAACCCGGAAGTGAGGTCACCAAACCCGGAAGTGAGGTCATCAAACCCGGAAGTGAGGTAAGCAGACCAGGAAAGTGAGGTCTGCTAATTCGGAACTCAGGTCTGCAAACCCAGAAGTGACTTCAGCAGACCCAGAAGTGACTTCAGCAAACCCGGAAGTGAGGTCAGCAAACCCGGAAGTGAGGTCACCACACCCGGAAGTGAGGTCACCACACCCGGAAGTGAGGTCACTAAACCCGGAAGTGAGGTCAGCAAACCCAGAAGTGACTTCAGCAGACCCAGAAGTGACTTCAGCAAACCCGGAAGTGAGGTCAGCAAACCCGGAAGTGAGGTCACCAAACCCGGAAGTGACGTCACCAAACCCGGAAGTGACGTCACTAAACCCGGAAGTGAGGTCACCACACCCGGAAGTGAGGTCACCAAACCCGGAAGTGAGGTCACCAAACCCGGAAGTGACGTCACTAAACCCGGAAGTGAGGTCACCAAACCCGGAAGTGAGGTCACCAAACCCGGAAGTGACGTCACTAAACCTGGAAGTGAGGTCAGCATACCCGGAAGTGAGGTAAGCAGACCAGGAAAGTGAGGTCTGCTAATTCGGAACTCAGGTCTGCAAACCCAGAAGTGATTTCAGCAGACCCAGAAGTGACTTCAGCAAACCCGGATGTGAGGTCAGCAAACCCGGAAGTGAGGTCACCACACCCGGAAGTGAGGTCACCACACCCGGAAGTGAGGTCAGCAAACCCGGAAGTGAGGTCACCACACCCGGAAGTGAGGTCACCAAACCCATAAGTGACGTCACTAAACCCGGAAGTGAGGTCACCACACCCGGAAGTGAGGTCACCACACCCGGAAGTGAGGTCACCAAACCCGGAAGTGAGGTCACCACACCCGGAAGTGAGGTAACCAAACCCGGAAGTGACGTCACTAAACCCGGAAGTGAGGTCAGCAAACCCGGAAGTGAGGTCACCACACCCGGAAGTGAGGTCACCAAACCCGGAAGTGAGGTCACCACACCCGGAAGTGAGGTCACCAAACCCGGAAGTGACGTCACTAAACCCGGAAGTGAGGTCAGCATACCCGGAAGTGAGGTCACCACACCCGGAAGTGAGGTCACCAAACCCGGAAGTGACGTCACTAAACCCGGAAGTGATGTCAGCAAACCCGGAAGTGAGGTCAGCAAACCCGGAAGTGAGGTCAGCAAACCCGGAAGTGAGGTCATCAAACCCGGAAGTGAGGTAAGCAGACCAGGAAAGTGAGGTCTGCTAATTCGGAACTCAGGTCTGCAAACCCAGAAGTGACTTCAGCAGACCCAGAAGTGACTTCAGCAAACCCGGAAGTGAGGTCAGCAAACCCGGAAGTGAGGTCACAACACCCGGAAGTGAGGTCACCACACCCGGAAGTGAGGTCAGCAAACCCGGAAGTGAGGTCACCGCACCCGGAAGTGACGTCACTAAACCCGGAAGTGATGTCAGCAAACCTGGAAGTGAGGTCAGCAAACCCGGAAGTGAGGTCACCACACCCGGAAGTGAGGTCACCAAACCCGGAAGTGAGGTCACCACACCCGGAAGTGAGGTCACCAAACCCGGAAGTGACGTCACTAAACCCGGAAGTGATGTCAGCAAACCCGGAAGTGAGGTCAGCAAACCCGGAAGTGAGGTCACCAAACCCGGAAGTGAGGTCATCAAACCCGGAAGTGAGGTAAGCAGACCAGGAAAGTGAGGTCTGCTAATTCGGAACTCAGGTCTGCAAACCCAGAAGTGACTTCAGCAGACCCAGAAGTGACTTCAGCAAACCCGGAAGTGAGGTCAGCAAACCCGGAAGTGAGGTCACAACACCCGGAAGTGAGGTCACCACACCCGGAAGTGAGGTCAGCAAACCCGGAAGTGAGGTCACCACACCCGGAAGTGACGTCACTAAACCCGGAAGTGATGTCAGCAAACCCGGAAGTGAGGTCAGCAAACCCGGAAGTGAGGTCACCACACCCGGAAGTGAGGTCACCAAACCCGGAAGTGAGGTCACCACACCCGGAAGTGAGGTCACCAAACCCGGAAGTGACGTCACTAAACCCGGAAGTGAGGTCAGCAAACCCGGAAGTGAGGTCAGCAAACCCGGAAGTGAGGTCACCAAACCCGGAAGTGAGGTCACCACACCCGGAAGTGAGGTCACCAAACCCGGAAGTGACGTCACTAAACCCGGAAGTGAGGTCAGCAAACCCGGAAGTGAGGTCAGCAAACCCGGAAGTGAGGTCAGCAAACCCAGAAGTGAGGTCACCACACCCGGAAGTGAGGTCACTAAACCCGGAAGTGAGGTCAGCAAACCCGGAAGTGAGGTCAGCAAACACGGAAGTGAGGTCACCACACCCGGAAGTGAGGTCAGCAAACCCGGAAGTGAGGTCACCACACCCGGAAGTGAGGTCACCAAACCCGGAAGTGACGTCACTAAACCCGGAAGTGAGGTCAGCAAACCCAGAAGTGACTTCAGCAGACCCAGAAGTGACTTCAGCAAACCCGGAAGTGAGTCAGCAAACCCGGAAGTGAGGTCAGCAAACCCGGAAGTGAGGTCACCAAACCCGGAAGTGACGTCACTAAACCCGGAAGTGAGGTCACCACACCCGGAAGTGACGTCACTAAACCCGGAAGTGAGGTCAGCAAACCCGGAAGTGAGGTCAGCAAACCCGGAAGTGAGGTCACTAAACCCGGAAGTGAGGTCACCACACCCGGAAGTGAGGTCACCACACCCGGAAGTGAGGTCACCAAACCCGGAAGTGAGGTCACCACACCAGGAAGTGATATCAGCAAACCCAGAAGTGAGGTCAGCAAACCCGGAAGTGAGGTCACCACACCCGGAAGTGAGGTCAGCAAACCCGGAAGTGAGGTCACCAAACCCGGAAGTGAGGTCATCAAACCCGGAAGTGAGGTAAGCAGACCAGGAAAGTGAGGTCTGCTAATTCGGAACTCAGGTCTGCAAACCCAGAAGTGACTTCAGCAGACCCAGAAGTGACTTCAGCAAACCCGGAAGTGAGGTCAGCAAACCCGGAAGTGAGGTCACCACACCCGGAAGTGAGGTCACCACACCCGGAAGTGAGGTCACTAAACCCGGAAGTGAGGTCAGCAAACCCAGAAGTGACTTCAGCAGACCCAGAAGTGACTTCAGCAAACCCGGAAGTGAGGTCAGCAAACCCGGAAGTGAGGTCACCAAACCCGGAAGTGACGTCACTAAACCCGGAAGTGAGGTCACCACACCCGGAAGTGAGGTCACCAAACCCGGAAGTGAGGTCACCAAACCCGGAAGTGACGTCACTAAACCCGGAAGTGAGGTCACCAAACCCGGAAGTGAGGTCACCAAACCCGGAAGTGACGTCACTAAACCTGGAAGTGAGGTCAGCATACCCGGAAGTGAGGTAAGCAGACCAGGAAAGTGAGGTCTGCTAATTCGGAACTCAGGTCTGCAAACCCAGAAGTGATTTCAGCAGACCCAGAAGTGACTTCAGCAAACCCGGATGTGAGGTCAGCAAACCCGGAAGTGAGGTCACCACACCCGGAAGTGAGGTCACCACACCCGGAAGTGAGGTCAGCAAACCCGGAAGTGAGGTCACCACACCCGGAAGTGAGGTCACCAAACCCGGAAGTGACGTCACTAAACCCGGAAGTGAGGTCACCACACCCGGAAGTGAGGTCACCACACCCGGAAGTGAGGTCACCAAACCCGGAAGTGAGGTCACCACACCCGGAAGTGAGGTAACCAAACCCGGAAGTGACGTCACTAAACCCGGAAGTGAGGTCAGCAAACCCGGAAGTGAGGTCAGCAAACCCGGAAGTGAGGTCACCACACCCGGAAGTGAGGTCACCAAACCCGGAAGTGAGGTCACCACACCCGGAAGTGAGGTCACCAAACACGGAAGTGACGTCACTAAACCCGGAAGTGAGGTCAGCATACCCGGAAGTGAGGTCACCACACCCGGAAGTGAGGTCACCAAACCCAGAAGTGACGTCACTAAACCCGGAAGTGATGTCAGCAAACCCGGAAGTGAGGTCAGCAAACCCGGAAGTGAGGTCAGCAAACCCGGAAGTGAGGTCATCAAACCCGGAAGTGAGGTAAGCAGACCAGGAAAGTGAGGTCTGCTAATTCGGAACTCAGGTCTGCAAACCCAGAAGTGACTTCAGCAGACCCAGAAGTGACTTCAGCAAACCCGGAAGTGAGGTCAGCAAACCCGGAAGTGAGGTCACTAAACCCGGAAGTGAGGTCACCACACCCGGAAGTGAGGTCACCACACCCGGAAGTGAGGTCACCAAACCCGGAAGTGAGGTCACCACACCAGGAAGTGATATCAGCAAACCCAGAAGTGAGGTCAGCAAACCCGGAAGTGAGGTCACCACACCCGGAAGTGAGGTCAGCAAACCCGGAAGTGAGGTCACCAAACCCGGAAGTGAGGTCATCAAACCCGGAAGTGAGGTAAGCAGACCAGGAAAGTGAGGTCTGCTAATTCGGAACTCAGGTCTGCAAACCCAGAAGTGACTTCAGCAGACCCAGAAGTGACTTCAGCAAACCCGGAAGTGAGGTCAGCAAACCCGGAAGTGAGGTCACCACACCCGGAAGTGAGGTCACCACACCCGGAAGTGAGGTCACTAAACCCGGAAGTGAGGTCAGCAAACCCAGAAGTGACTTCAGCAGACCCAGAAGTGACTTCAGCAAACCCGGAAGTGAGGTCAGCAAACCCGGATGTGAGGTCAGCAAAGCCGGAAGTGAGGTCACCAAACCCGGAAGTGACGTCACTAAACCCGGAAGTGAGGTCACCACACCCGGAAGTGAGGTCACCAAACCCGGAAGTGAGGTCACCAAACCCGGAAGTGACGTCACTAAACCCGGAAGTGAGGTCACCAAACCCGGAAGTGAGGTCACCAAACCCGGAAGTGACGTCACTAAACCTGGAAGTGAGGTCAGCATACCCGGAAGTGAGGTAAGCAGACCAGGAAAGTGAGGTCTGCTAATTCGGAACTCAGGTCTGCAAACCCAGAAGTGATTTCAGCAGACCCAGAAGTGACTTCAGCAAACCCGGATGTGAGGTCAGCAAACCCGGAAGTGAGGTCACCACACCCGGAAGTGAGGTCACCACACCCGGAAGTGAGGTCACCACACCCGGAAGTGAGGTCACCACACCCGGAAGTGAGGTCACTAAACCCGGAAGTGAGGTCACCACACCCGGAAGTGAGGTCACCACACCCGGAAGTGAGGTCACCAAACCCGGAAGTGAGGTCACCACACCCGGAAGTGAGGTAACCAAACCCGGAAGTGACGTCACTAAACCCGGAAGTGAGGTCAGCAAACCCGGAATTGAGGTCAGCAAACCCGGAAGTGAGGTCACCACACCCGGAAGTGAGGTCACCAAACCCGGAAGTGAGGTCACCACACCCGGAAGTGAGGTCTCCAAACCCGGAAGTGACGTCACTACACCCGGAAGTGAGGTCAGCATACCCGGAAGTGAGGTCACCACACCCGGAAGTGAGGTCACCAAACCCGGAAGTGACGTCACTAAACCCGGAAGTGATGTCAGCAAACCCGGAAGTGAGGTCAGCAAACCCGGAAGTGAGGTCAGCAAACCCGGAAGTGAGGTCATCAAACCCGGAAGTGAGGTAAGCAGACCAGGAAAGTGAGGTCTGCTAATTCGGAACTCAGGTCTGCAAACCCAGAAGTGACTTCAGCAGACCCAGAAGTGACTTCAGCAAACCCGGAAGTGAGGTCAGCAAACCCGGAAGTGAGGTCACAACACCCGGAAGTGAGGTCACCACACCCGGAAGTGAGGTCAGCATACCCGGAAGTGACGTCACCACACCCGGAAGTGAGGTCACCACACCCGGAAGTGAGGTCAGCAAACCCGGAAGTGAGGTCAGCAAACCCGGAAGTGAGGTCACTAAACCCGGAAGTGAGGTCACCACACCCGGAAGTGAGGTCACCACACCCGGAAGTGAGGTCACCAAACCCGGAAGTGAGGTCACCACACCAGGAAGTGATATCAGCAAACCCAGAAGTGAGGTCAGCAAACCCAGAAGTGAGGTCACCACACCCGGAAGTGAGGTCAGCAAACCCGGAAGTGAGGTCACCAAACCCGGAAGTGAGGTCATCAAACCCGGAAGTGAGGTAAGCAGACCAGGAAAGTGAGGTCTGCTAATTCGGAACTCAGGTCTGCAAACCCAGAAGTGACTTCAGCAGACCCAGAAGTGACTTCAGCAAACCCGGAAGTGAGGTCAGCAAACCCGGAAGTGAGGTCACCACACCCGGAAGTGAGGTCACCACACCCGGAAGTGAGGTCACTAAACCCGGAAGTGAGGTCAGCAAACCCAGAAGTGACTTCAGCAGACCCAGAAGTGACTTCAGCAAACCCGGAAGTGAGGTCAGCAAACCCGGAAGTGAGGTCAGCAAACCCGGAAGTGAGGTCACCAAACCCGGAAGTGACGTCACTAAACCCGGAAGTGAGGTCACCACACCCGGAAGTGAGGTCACCAAACCCGGAAGTGAGGTCACCAAACCCGGAAGTGACGTCACTAAACCCGGAAGTGAGGTCACCAAACCCGGAAGTGAGGTCACCAAACCCGGAAGTGACGTCACTAAACCTGGAAGTGAGGTCAGCATACCCGGAAGTGAGGTAAGCAGACCAGGAAAGTGAGGTCTGCTAATTCGGAACTCAGGTCTGCAAACCCAGAAGTGATTTCAGCAGACCCAGAAGTGACTTCAGCAAACCCGGATGTGAGGTCAGCAAACCCGGAAGTGAGGTCACCACACCCGGAAGTGAGGTCACCACACCCGGAAGTGAGGTCACCACACCCGGAAGTGAGGTCACCACACCCGGAAGTGAGGTCACTAAACCCGGAAGTGAGGTCACCACACCCGGAAGTGAGGTCACCACACCCGGAAGTGAGGTCACCAAACCCGGAAGTGAGGTCACCACACCCGGAAGTGAGGTAACCAAACCCGGAAGTGACGTCACTAAACCCGGAAGTGAGGTCAGCAAACCCGGAATTGAGGTCAGCAAACCCGGAAGTGAGGTCACCACACCCGGAAGTGAGGTCACCAAACCCGGAAGTGAGGTCACCACACCCGGAAGTGAGGTCTCCAAACCCGGAAGTGACGTCACTACACCCGGAAGTGAGGTCAGCATACCCGGAAGTGAGGTCACCACACCCGGAAGTGAGGTCACCAAACCCGGAAGTGACGTCACTAAACCCGGAAGTGATGTCAGCAAACCCGGAAGTGAGGTCAGCAAACCCGGAAGTGAGGTCAGCAAACCCGGAAGTGAGGTCATCAAACCCGGAAGTGAGGTAAGCAGACCAGGAAAGTGAGGTCTGCTAATTCGGAACTCAGGTCTGCAAACCCAGAAGTGACTTCAGCAGACCCAGAAGTGACTTCAGCAAACCCGGAAGTGAGGTCAGCAAACCCGGAAGTGAGGTCACAACACCCGGAAGTGAGGTCACCACACCCGGAAGTGAGGTCAGCATACCCGGAAGTGACGTCACCACACCCGGAAGTGAGGTCACCACACCCGGAAGTGAGGTCAGCAAACCCGGAAGTGAGGTCAGCAAACCCGGAAGTGAGGTCACTAAACCCGGAAGTGAGGTCACCACACCCGGAAGTGAGGTCACCACACCCGGAAGTGAGGTCACCAAACCCGGAAGTGAGGTCACCACACCAGGAAGTGATATCAGCAAACCCAGAAGTGAGGTCAGCAAACCCAGAAGTGAGGTCACCACACCCGGAAGTGAGGTCAGCAAACCCGGAAGTGAGGTCACCAAACCCGGAAGTGAGGTCATCAAACCCGGAAGTGAGGTAAGCAGACCAGGAAAGTGAGGTCTGCTAATTCGGAACTCAGGTCTGCAAACCCAGAAGTGACTTCAGCAGACCCAGAAGTGACTTCAGCAAACCCGGAAGTGAGGTCAGCAAACCCGGAAGTGAGGTCACCACACCCGGAAGTGAGGTCACCACACCCGGAAGTGAGGTCACTAAACCCGGAAGTGAGGTCAGCAAACCCAGAAGTGACTTCAGCAGACCCAGAAGTGACTTCAGCAAACCCGGAAGTGAGGTCAGCAAACCCGGAAGTGAGGTCAGCAAACCCGGAAGTGAGGTCACCAAACCCGGAAGTGACGTCACTAAACCCGGAAGTGAGGTCACCACACCCGGAAGTGAGGTCACCAAACCCGGAAGTGAGGTCACCAAACCCGGAAGTGACGTCACTAAACCCGGAAGTGAGGTCACCAAACCCGGAAGTGAGGTCACCAAACCCGGAAGTGACGTCACTAAACCTGGAAGTGAGGTCAGCATACCCGGAAGTGAGGTAAGCAGACCAGGAAAGTGAGGTCTGCTAATTCGGAACTCAGGTCTGCAAACCCAGAAGTGATTTCAGCAGACCCAGAAGTGACTTCAGCAAACCCGGATGTGAGGTCAGCAAACCCGGAAGTGAGGTCACCACACCCGGAAGTGAGGTCACCACACCCGGAAGTGAGGTCAGCAAACCCGGAAGTGAGGTCACCACACCCGGAAGTGAGGTCACCAAACCCGGAAGTGACGTCACTAAACCCGGAAGTGAGGTCACCACACCCGGAAGTGAGGTCACCACACCCGGAAGTGAGGTCACCAAACCCGGAAGTGAGGTCACCACACCCGGAAGTGAGGTAACCAAACCCGGAAGTGACGTCACCAAACCCGGAAGTGAGGTCAGCAAACCCGGAAGTGAGGTCAGCAAACCCGGAAGTGAGGTCACCACACCCGGAAGTGAGGTCACCAAACCCGGAAGTGAGGTCACCACACCCGGAAGTGAGGTCACCAAACCCGGAAGTGACGTCACTAAACCCGGAAGTGAGGTCAGCATACCCGGAAGTGAGGTCACCACACCCGGAAGTGAGGTCACCAAACCCGGAAGTGACGTCACTAAACCCGGAAGTGATGTCAGCAAACCCGGAAGTGAGGTCAGCAAACCCGGAAGTGAGGTCAGCAAACCCGGAAGTGAGGTCATCAAACCCGGAAGTGAGGTAAGCAGACCAGGAAAGTGAGGTCTGCTAATTCGGAACTCAGGTCTGCAAACCCAGAAGTGACTTCAGCAGACCCAGAAGTGACTTCAGCAAACCCGGAAGTGAGGTCAGCAAACCCGGAAGTGACGTCACTAAACCCGGAAGTGAGGTCACCACACCCGGAAGTGAGGTCACCAAACCCGGAAGTGAGGTCACCACACCCGGAAGTGAGGTCACCAAACCCGGAAGTGAGGTCACCACACCCGGAAGTGAGGTAACCAAACCCGGAAGTGAGGTCACCAAACCCGGAAGTGACGTCACTAAACCCGAAAGTGATGTCAGCAAACCCGGAAGTGAGGTCAGCAAACCCGGAAGTGAGGTCACCACACCCGGAAGTGAGGTCAGCAAACCCGGAAGTGAGGTCACCACACACGGAAGTGAGGTCACCAAACCCGGAAGTGACGTCACAAAACCCGGAAGTGAGGTCAGCAAACCCAGAAGTGACTTCAGCAGACCCAGAAGTGACTTCAGCAAACCCGGAAGTGAGGTCAGCAAACCCGGAAGTGAGGTCAGCAAACCCGGAAGTGAGGTCACCAAACCCGGAAGTGACGTCACAAAACCCGGAAGTGAGGTCACCACACCCGGAAGTGAGGTCACCACACCCGGAAGTGAGGTCACCACACCCGGAAGTGAGGTCAGCAAACCCGGAAGTGAGGTCACCAAACCCGGAAGTGAGGTCACCAAACCCGGAAGTGACGTCACTAAACCCGGAAGTGATGCCAGCAAACCCGGAAGTGAGGTCAGCAAACCCGGAAGTGAGGTCACCAAACCCGGAAGTGACGTCACTAAACCCGGAAGTGAGGTCAGCAAACCCGGAAGTGAGGTTACCAAACCCGGAAGTGAGGTCACCACACCCGGAAGTGAGTTAACCAAACCCGGAAGTGACGTCACTAAACCCGGAAGTGAGGTCAGCAAACCCGGAAGTGACGTCACTAAACCCGGAAGTGAGGTCAGCAAACCCGGAAGTGAGGTCAGCAAACCCGGAAGTGAGGTCACCACACCCGGAAGTGAGGTCAGCAAACCCGGAAGTGAGGTCAGCAAACCCGGAAGTGAGGTCACCAAACCCGGAAGTGACGTCACTAAACCCGGAAGTGAGGTCAGCAAACCCAGAAGTGACTTCAGCAGACCCAGAACTGACTTCAGCAAACCCGGAAGTGAGGTCAGCAAACCCGGAAGTGAGGTCAGCAAACCCGGAAGTGACGTCACTAAAACCGGAAGTGAGGTCACCACACCCGGAAGTGAGGTCACCAAACCCGGAAGTGAGGTCACCAAACCCGGAAGTGACGTCACTAAACCCGGAAGTGAGGTCACCACACCCGGAAGTGACGTCACCAAACCCGGAAGTGAGGTCACCACACCCGGAAGTGAGGTCACCAAACCCGGAAGTGACGTCACTAAACCCGGAAGTGATGCCAGCAAACCCGGAAGTGAGGTCAGCAAACCCGGAAGTGAGGTCACCAAACCCGGAAGTGATGTCACTAAACCCGGAAGTGAGGTCAGCAAACCCGGAAGGGAGGTCACCAAACCCGGAAGTGAGGTCACCACACCCGGAAGTGAGGTAATCAAACCCAGAAGTGACGTCACTAAACCCGGAAGTGAGGTCAGCAAACCCGGAAGTGAGGTCACCACACCCGGAAGTGAGGTCACCAAACCCGGAATTGACGTCACAAAACCCGGAAGTGAGGTCAGCAAACCCAGAAGTGACTTCAGCAGACCCAGAAGTGACTTCAGCAAACCCGGAAGTGAGGTCAGCAAACCCGGAAGTGAGGTCAGCAAACCCGGAAGTGAGGTAACCAAACCCGGAAGTGACGTCACCACACCCGGAAGTGAGGTCACCAAACCCGGAAGTGAGGTCACCAAACCCGGAAGTGACGTCACTAAACCCGGAAGTGAGGTCACCACAACCGGAAGTGACGTCACCAAACCCGGAAGTGAGGTCAGCATACCCGGAAGTGAGGTAAGCAGACCAGGAAAGTGAGGTCTGCTAATTCGGAACTCAGGTCTGCAAACCCAGAAGTGACTTTAGCAGACCCAGAAGTGACTTCAGCAAACCCGGAAGTGACGTCAGCAAACCCGGAAGTGAGGTCACCACACCCGGAAGTGAGGTCAGCAAACCCGGAAGTGAGGTCACCACACCCGGAAGTGAGGTCACCAAACCCGGAAGTGACGTCACTAAACCCGGAAGTGATGCCAGCAAACCCGGAAGTGAGGTCAGCAAACCCGGAAGTGAGGTCACCAAACCCGGAAGTGACGTCACTAAACCCGGAAGTGAGGTAACCAAACCCGGAAGTGACGTCACTAAACCCGGAAGTGAGGTCAGCAAACCCGGAAGTGAGGTCACCACACCCAAAAGTGAGGTCACCACACCCGGAAGTGAGGTCACCAAGCCCGGAAGTGAGGTCAGCACACCCGGAAGTGAGGTAACCAAACCCGGAAGTGACGTCACTAAACCCGGAAGTGAGGTCAGCAAACCCGGAAGTTAGGTCAGCAAACCCGGAAGTGAGGTCACCACACCCGGAAGTGAGGTCACCAAACCCGGAAGTGAGGTCACCAAACCCGGAAGTGACGTCACCACACCCGGAAGTGAGGTCACCACACCCGGAAGTGAGGTCACCAAACCCGGAAGTGACGTCACTAAACCCGGAAGTGATGTCAGCAAACCCGGAAGTGAGGGCAGCAAACCCGGAAGTGAGGTCACCACACCCGGAAGTGAGGTCAGCAAACCCGGAAGTGAGGTCACCACACCCGGAAGTAAGGTCAGCAAACCCGGAAGTGACGTCACTAAACCCGGAAGTGAGGTCACCACACCCGGAAGTGAGGTCAGCAAACCCGGAAGTGATGTCAGCAAACCCGGAAGTGAGGTCACCACACCCGGAAGTGAGGTCCTCAAACCAGGATGTGACGTCACTAAACCCGGAAGTGAGGTCAGCAAACCCGGAAGAGACGTCACCACACCCGGAAGTGAGGTCACCACACCCGGAAGTGAGGTCACCAAACCCGGAAGTGACGTCACTAAACCCGGAAGTGAGGTCAGCAAACCCAGAAGTGACTTCAGCAGACCCAGAAGTGACTTCAGCAAACCCGGAAGTGAGGTCAGCAAACCCGGAAGTGAGGTCAGCAAACCCGGAAGTGACGTCACTAAACCCGGAAGTGAGGTCACCAAACCCCGAAGTGAGGTCACCAAACCCGGAAGTGACGTCACTAAACCCGGAAGTGAGGTCACCACACCCGGAAGTGACGTCACTAAACCCGGAAGTGAGGTCAGCATACCCGGAAGTGAGGTAAGCAGACCAGGAAAGTGAGGTCTGCTAATTCGGAACTCAGGTCTGCAAACCCAGAAGTGACTTCAGCAGACCCAGAAGTGACTTCAGCAAACCCGGAAGTGAGGTCAGCAAACCCGGAAGTGAGGTCACCACACCCGGAAGTGAGGTCACCACACCCGGAAGTGAGGTCAGCAAACCCGGAAGTGAGGTCACCACACCCGGAAGTGAGGTCACCAAACCCGGAAGTGACGTCACTAAACCCGGAAGTGATGCCAGCAAACCCGGAAGTGAGGTCAGCAAACCCGGAAGTGAGGTCACCAAACCCGGAAGTGACGTCACTAAACCCGGAAGTGAGGTCAGCAAACCCGGAAGTGAGGTCACCAAACCCGGAAGTGAGGTCACCACACCCGGAAGTGAGGTAACCAAACCCGGAAGTGACGTCACTAAACCCGGAAGTGAGGTCAGCAAACCCGGAAGTGACGTCACTAAACCCGGAAGTGAGGTCAGCAAACCCGGAAGTGAGGTCAGCAAACCCGGAAGTGAGGTCACCACACCCGGAAGTGACGTCACTAAACCCGGAAGTGAGGTCAGCAAACCCAGAAGTGACTTCAGCAGACCCAGAAGTGACTTCAGCAAACCCGGAAGTGAGGTCAGCAAACCCGGAAGGGAGGTCACCAAACCCGGAAGTGAGGTCACCACACCCGGAAGTGAGGTAACCGAACCCAGAAGTGCCGTCACTAAACCCGGAAGTGAGGTCAGCAAACCCGGAAGTGACGTCACTAAACCCAGAAGTGAGGTCAGCAAACCCGGAAGTGAGGTCAGCAAACCCGGAAGTGAGGTCACCACACCCGGAAGTGAGGTCACCAAACCCGGAAGTGAGGTCACCACACCCGGAAGTGAGGTCACCACACCCGGAAGTGAGGTCACCAAACCCGGAAGTGACGTCACTAAACCCGAAAGTGATGTCAGCAAACCCGGAAGTGAGGTCAGCAAACCCGGAAGTGAGGTCACCACACCCGGAAGTGAGGTCAGCAAACCCGGAAGTGAGGTCACCACACCCGGAAGTGAGGTCACCAAACCCGGAAGTGACGTCACAAAACCCGGAAGTGAGGTCAGCAAACCCAGAAGTGACTTCAGCAGACCCCGAAGTGACTTCAGCAAACCCGGAAGTGAGGTCAGCAAACCCGGAAGTGAGGTCAGCAAACCCGGAAGTGAGGTCACCAAACCCGGAAGTGACGTCACAAAACCCGGAAGTGAGGTCACCACACCCGGAAGTGAGGTCACCAAACCCGGAAGTGAGGTCTCCAAACCCGGAAGTGATGCCAGCAAACCCGGAAGTGAGGTCAGCAAACCCGGAAGTGAGGTCACCAAACCCGGAAGTGACGTCACTAAACCCGGAAGTGAGGTCAGCAAACCCGGAAGTGAGGTCACCAAACCCGGAAGTGAGGTCACCAAACCCGGAAGTGACGTCACAAAACCCGGAAGTGAGGTCACCACACCCGGAAGTGAGGTCACCAAACCCGGAAGTGAGGTCTCCAAACCCGGAAGTGACGTCACTAAACCCGGAAGTGAGGTCACCACACCCGGAAGTGACATCACTAAACCCGGAAGTGAGGTCAGCATACCCGGAAGTGAGGTAAGCAGACCAGGAAAGTGAGGTCTGCTAATTCGGAACTCAGGTCTGCAAACCCAGAAGAGACTTCAGCAGACCCGGAAGTGAGGTCAGCAAACCCGGAAGTGAGGTCACCACACCCGGAAGTGAGGTCACCACACCCGGAAGTGAGGTCAGCAAACCCGGAAGTGAGGTCACCACACCCGGAAGTGAGGTCACCAAACCCGGAAGTGACGTCACTAAACCCGGAAGTGATGCCAGCAAACCCGGAAGTGAGGTCAGCAAACCCGGAAGTGAGGTCACCAAACCCGGAAGTGACGTCACTAAACCCGGAAGTGAGGTCAGCAAACCCGGAAGTGAGGTCACCAAACCCGGAAGTGAGGTCACCACACCCGGAAGTGAGGTCACCAAACCCGGAAGTGACGTCACTAAACCCGGAAGTGAGGTCAGCAAACCCGGAAGTGACGTCACTAAACCCGGAAGTGAGGTCAGCAAACCCGGAAGTGAGGTCAGCAAACCCGGAAGTGAGGTCACCAAACCCGGAAGTGACGTCACAAAACCCGGAAGTGAGGTCACCACACCCGGAAGTGAGGTCACCAAACCCGGAAGTGAGGTCACCAAACCCGGAAGTGAGGTAAGCAGACCAGGAAAGTGAGGTCTGCTAATTCGGAACTCAGGTCTGCAAACCCAGAAGAGACTTCAGCAGACCCAGAAGTGACTTCAGCAAACCCGGAAGTGAGGTCAGCAAACCCGGAAGTGAGGTCACCACACCCGGAAGTGAGGTCACCACACCCGGAAGTGAGGTCAGCAAACCCGGAAGTGAGGTCACCACACCCGGAAGTGAGGTCACCAAACCCGGAAGTGACGTCACTAAACCCGGAAGTGATGCCAGCAAACCCGGAAGTGAGGTCAGCAAACCCGGAAGTGAGGTCACCAAACCCGGAAGTGACGTCACTAAACCCGGAAGTGAGGTCAGCAAACCCGGAAGTGAGGTCACCAAACCCGGAAGTGAGGTCACCACACCCGGAAGTGAGGTAACCAAACCCGGAAGTGACGTCACTAAACCCGGAAGTGAGGTCAGCAAACCCGGAAGTGACGTCACTAAACCCGGAAGTGAGGTCAGCAAACCCGGAAGTGAGGTCAGCAAACCCGGAAGTGAGGTCACCACACCCGGAAGTGAGGTCACCACACCCGGAAGTGAGGTCAGCAAACCCGGAAGTGAGGTCACCACACCCGGAAGTGAGGTCACCAAACCCGGAAGTGACGTCACTAAACCCGGAAGTGATGCCAGCAAACCCGGAAGTGAGGTCAGCAAACCCGGAAGTGAGGTCACCAAACCCGGAAGTGACGTCACTAAACCCGGAAGTGAGGTCAGCAAACCCGGAAGTGAGGTCACCAAACCCGGAAGTGAGGTCACCACACCCGGAAGTGAGGTAACCAAACCCGGAAGTGACGTCACTAAACCCGGAAGTGAGGTCAGCAAACCCGGAAGTGACGTCACTAAACCCGGAAGTGAGGTCAGCAAACCCGGAAGTGAGGTCAGCAAACCCGGAAGTGAGGTCACCAAACCCGGAAGTGACGTCACAAAACCCGGAAGTGAGGTCACCACACCCGGAAGTGAGGTCACCAAACCCGGAAGTGAGGTCACCAAACCCGGAAGTGACGTCACTAAACCCGGAAGTGAGGTCACCACACCCGGAAGTGAGGTCACCAAACCCGGAAGTGAGGTCACCAAACCCGGAAGTGACGTCACTAAACCCGGAAGTGAGGTCACCACACCCGGAAGTGACGTCACTAAACCCGGAAGTGAGGTCAGCATACCCGGAAGTGAGGTAAGCAGACCAGGAAAGTGAGGTCTGCTAATTCGGAACTCAGGTCTGCAAACCCAGAAGTGACTTCAGCAGACCCAGAAGTGACTTCAGCAAACCCGGAAGTGAGGTCAGCAAACCCGGAAGTGAGGTCACCACACCCGGAAGTGAGGTCACCACACCCGGAAGTGAGGTCAGCAAACCCGGAAGTGAGGTCACCACACCCGGAAGTGAGGTCACCAAACCCGGAAGTGACGTCACTAAACCCGGAAGTGATGCCAGCAAACCCGGAAGTGAGGTCAGCAAACCCGGAAGTGAGGTCACCACACCCGGAAGTGAGGTCAGCAAACCCGGAAGTGAGGTCACCACACCCGGAAGTGAGGTCACCAAACCCGGAAGTGACGTCACAAAACCCGGAAGTGAGGTCAGCAAACCCAGAAGTGACTTCAGCAGACCCCGAAGTGACTTCAGCAAACCCGGAAGTGAGGTCAGCAAACCCGGAAGTGAGGTCAGCAAACCCGGAAGTGAGGTCACCAAACCCGGAAGTGACGTCACAAAACCCGGAAGTGAGGTCACCACACCCGGAAGTGAGGTCACCAAACCCGGAAGTGAGGTCTCCAAACCCGGAAGTGATGCCAGCAAACCCGGAAGTGAGGTCAGCAAACCCGGAAGTGAGGTCACCAAACCCGGAAGTGACGTCACTAAACCCGGAAGTGAGGTCAGCAAACCCGGAAGTGAGGTCACCAAACCCGGAAGTGAGGTCACCAAACCCGGAAGTGACGTCACAAAACCCGGAAGTGAGGTCACCACACCCGGAAGTGAGGTCACCAAACCCGGAAGTGAGGTCTCCAAACCCGGAAGTGACGTCACTAAACCCGGAAGTGAGGTCACCACACCCGGAAGTGACATCACTAAACCCGGAAGTGAGGTCAGCATACCCGGAAGTGAGGTAAGCAGACCAGGAAAGTGAGGTCTGCTAATTCGGAACTCAGGTCTGCAAACCCAGAAGAGACTTCAGCAGACCCAGAAGTGACTTCAGCAAACCCGGAAGTGAGGTCAGCAAACCCGGAAGTGAGGTCACCACACCCGGAAGTGAGGTCACCACACCCGGAAGTGAGGTCAGCAAACCCGGAAGTGAGGTCACCACACCCGGAAGTGAGGTCACCAAACCCGGAAGTGACGTCACTAAACCCGGAAGTGATGCCAGCAAACCCGGAAGTGAGGTCAGCAAACCCGGAAGTGAGGTCACCAAACCCGGAAGTGACGTCACTAAACCCGGAAGTGAGGTCAGCAAACCCGGAAGTGAGGTCACCAAACCCGGAAGTGAGGTCACCACACCCGGAAGTGAGGTCACCAAACCCGGAAGTGACGTCACTAAACCCGGAAGTGAGGTCAGCAAACCCGGAAGTGACGTCACTAAACCCGGAAGTGAGGTCAGCAAACCCGGAAGTGAGGTCAGCAAACCCGGAAGTGAGGTCACCAAACCCGGAAGTGACGTCACAAAACCCGGAAGTGAGGTCACCACACCCGGAAGTGAGGTCACCAAACCCGGAAGTGAGGTCACCAAACCCGGAAGTGAGGTAAGCAGACCAGGAAAGTGAGGTCTGCTAATTCGGAACTCAGGTCTGCAAACCCAGAAGAGACTTCAGCAGACCCAGAAGTGACTTCAGCAAACCCGGAAGTGAGGTCAGCAAACCCGGAAGTGAGGTCACCACACCCGGAAGTGAGGTCACCACACCCGGAAGTGAGGTCAGCAAACCCGGAAGTGAGGTCACCACACCCGGAAGTGAGGTCACCAAACCCGGAAGTGACGTCACTAAACCCGGAAGTGATGCCAGCAAACCCGGAAGTGAGGTCAGCAAACCCGGAAGTGAGGTCACCAAACCCGGAAGTGACGTCACTAAACCCGGAAGTGAGGTCAGCAAACCCGGAAGTGAGGTCACCAAACCCGGAAGTGAGGTCACCACACCCGGAAGTGAGGTAACCAAACCCGGAAGTGACGTCACTAAACCCGGAAGTGAGGTCAGCAAACCCGGAAGTGACGTCACTAAACCCGGAAGTGAGGTCAGCAAACCCGGAAGTGAGGTCAGCAAACCCGGAAGTGAGGTCACCACACCCGGAAGTGAGGTCACCACACCCGGAAGTGAGGTCAGCAAACCCGGAAGTGAGGTCACCACACCCGGAAGTGAGGTCACCAAACCCGGAAGTGACGTCACTAAACCCGGAAGTGATGCCAGCAAACCCGGAAGTGAGGTCAGCAAACCCGGAAGTGAGGTCACCAAACCCGGAAGTGACGTCACTAAACCCGGAAGTGAGGTCAGCAAACCCGGAAGTGAGGTCACCAAACCCGGAAGTGAGGTCACCACACCCGGAAGTGAGGTAACCAAACCCGGAAGTGACGTCACTAAACCCGGAAGTGAGGTCAGCAAACCCGGAAGTGACGTCACTAAACCCGGAAGTGAGGTCAGCAAACCCGGAAGTGAGGTCAGCAAACCCGGAAGTGAGGTCACCAAACCCGGAAGTGACGTCACAAAACCCGGAAGTGAGGTCACCACACCCGGAAGTGAGGTCACCAAACCCGGAAGTGAGGTCACCAAACCCGGAAGTGACGTCACTAAACCCGGAAGTGAGGTCACCACACCCGGAAGTGAGGTCACCAAACCCGGAAGTGAGGTCACCAAACCCGGAAGTGACGTCACTAAACCCGGAAGTGAGGTCACCACACCCGGAAGTGACGTCACTAAACCCGGAAGTGAGGTCAGCATACCCGGAAGTGAGGTAAGCAGACCAGGAAAGTGAGGTCTGCTAATTCGGAACTCAGGTCTGCAAACCCAGAAGTGACTTCAGCAGACCCAGAAGTGACTTCAGCAAACCCGGAAGTGAGGTCAGCAAACCCGGAAGTGAGGTCACCACACCCGGAAGTGAGGTCACCACACCCGGAAGTGAGGTCAGCAAACCCGGAAGTGAGGTCACCACACCCGGAAGTGAGGTCACCAAACCCGGAAGTGACGTCACTAAACCCGGAAGTGATGCCAGCAAACCCGGAAGTGAGGTCAGCAAACCCGGAAGTGAGGTCACCAAACCCGGAAGTGACGTCACTAAACCCGGAAGTGAGGTCAGCAAACCCGGAAGTGAGGTCACCAAACCCGGAAGTGAGGTCACCACACCCGGAAGTGAGGTAACCAAACCCGGAAGTGACGTCACTAAACCCGGAAGTGAGGTCAGCAAACCCGGAAGTGACGTCACTAAACCCGGAAGTGAGGTCAGAAAACCCGGAAGTGAGGTCAGCAAACCCGGAAGTGAGGTCACCACACCCGGAAGTGAGGTCAGCAAACCCGGAAGTGAGGTCAGCAAACCCGGAAGTGAGGTCACCAAACCCGGAAGTGACGTCACTAAACCCGGAAGTGAGGTCAGCAAACCCAGAAGTGACTTCAGCAGACCCAGAAGTGACTTCAGCAAACCCGGAAGTGAGGTCAGCAAACCCGGAAGTGACGTCACTAAACCCGGAAGTGAGGTCACCACACCCGGAAGTGAGGTCACCAAACCCGGAAGTGAGGTCACCACACCCGGAAGTGAGGTAACCAAACCCGGAAGTGAGGTCACCAAACCCGGAAGTGACGTCACTAAACCCGAAAGTGATGTCAGCAAACCCGGAAGTGAGGTCAGCAAACCCGGAAGTGAGGTCACCACACCCGGAAGTGAGGTCAGCAAACCCGGAAGTGAGGTCACCACACACGGAAGTGAGGTCACCAAACCCGGAAGTGACGTCACAAAACCCGGAAGTGAGGTCAGCAAACCCAGAAGTGACTTCAGCAGACCCAGAAGTGACTTCAGCAAACCCGGAAGTGAGGTCAGCAAACCCGGAAGTGAGGTCAGCAAACCCGGAAGTGAGGTCACCAAACCCGGAAGTGACGTCACAAAACCCGGAAGTGAGGTCACCACACCCGGAAGTGAGGTCACCACACCCGGAAGTGAGGTCAGCAAACCCGGAAGTGAGGTCACCAAACCCGGAAGTGAGGTCACCAAACCCGGAAGTGACGTCACTAAACCCGGAAGTGATGCCAGCAAACCCGGAAGTGAGGTCAGCAAACCCGGAAGTGAGGTCACCAAACCCGGAAGTGACGTCACTAAACCCGGAAGTGAGGTCAGCAAACCCGGAAGTGAGGTTACCAAACCCGGAAGTGAGGTCACCACACCCGGAAGTGAGTTAACCAAACCCGGAAGTGACGTCACTAAACCCGGAAGTGAGGTCAGCAAACCCGGAAGTGACGTCACTAAACCCGGAAGTGAGGTCAGCAAACCCGGAAGTGAGGTCAGCAAACCCGGAAGTGAGGTCACCACACCCGGAAGTGAGGTCAGCAAACCCGGAAGTGAGGTCAGCAAACCCGGAAGTGAGGTCACCAAACCCGGAAGTGACGTCACTAAACCCGGAAGTGAGGTCAGCAAACCCAGAAGTGACTTCAGCAGACCCAGAACTGACTTCAGCAAACCCGGAAGTGAGGTCAGCAAACCCGGAAGTGAGGTCAGCAAACCCGGAAGTGACGTCACTAAAACCGGAAGTGAGGTCACCACACCCGGAAGTGAGGTCACCAAACCCGGAAGTGAGGTCACCAAACCCGGAAGTGACGTCACTAAACCCGGAAGTGAGGTCACCACACCCGGAAGTGACGTCACCAAACCCGGAAGTGAGGTCACCACACCCGGAAGTGAGGTCACCAAACCCGGAAGTGACGTCACTAAACCCGGAAGTGATGCCAGCAAACCCGGAAGTGAGGTCAGCAAACCCGGAAGTGAGGTCACCAAACCCGGAAGTGATGTCACTAAACCCGGAAGTGAGGTCAGCAAACCCGGAAGGGAGGTCACCAAACCCGGAAGTGAGGTCACCACACCCGGAAGTGAGGTAATCAAACCCAGAAGTGACGTCACTAAACCCGGAAGTGAGGTCAGCAAACCCGGAAGTGAGGTCACCACACCCGGAAGTGAGGTCACCAAACCCGGAATTGACGTCACAAAACCCGGAAGTGAGGTCAGCAAACCCAGAAGTGACTTCAGCAGACCCAGAAGTGACTTCAGCAAACCCGGAAGTGAGGTCAGCAAACCCGGAAGTGAGGTCAGCAAACCCGGAAGTGAGGTAACCAAACCCGGAAGTGACGTCACCACACCCGGAAGTGAGGTCACCAAACCCGGAAGTGAGGTCACCAAACCCGGAAGTGACGTCACTAAACCCGGAAGTGAGGTCACCACAACCGGAAGTGACGTCACCAAACCCGGAAGTGAGGTCAGCATACCCGGAAGTGAGGTAAGCAGACCAGGAAAGTGAGGTCTGCTAATTCGGAACTCAGGTCTGCAAACCCAGAAGTGACTTTAGCAGACCCAGAAGTGACTTCAGCAAACCCGGAAGTGACGTCAGCAAACCCGGAAGTGAGGTCACCACACCCGGAAGTGAGGTCAGCAAACCCGGAAGTGAGGTCACCACACCCGGAAGTGAGGTCACCAAACCCGGAAGTGACGTCACTAAACCCGGAAGTGATGCCAGCAAACCCGGAAGTGAGGTCAGCAAACCCGGAAGTGAGGTCACCAAACCCGGAAGTGACGTCACTAAACCCGGAAGTGAGGTAACCAAACCCGGAAGTGACGTCACTAAACCCGGAAGTGAGGTCAGCAAACCCGGAAGTGAGGTCACCACACCCAAAAGTGAGGTCACCACACCCGGAAGTGAGGTCACCAAGCCCGGAAGTGAGGTCAGCACACCCGGAAGTGAGGTAACCAAACCCGGAAGTGACGTCACTAAACCCGGAAGTGAGGTCAGCAAACCCGGAAGTTAGGTCAGCAAACCCGGAAGTGAGGTCACCACACCCGGAAGTGAGGTCACCAAACCCGGAAGTGAGGTCACCAAACCCGGAAGTGAGGTCACCACACCCGGAAGTGAGGTCACCAAACCCGGAAGTGACGTCACTAAACCCGGAAGTGATGTCAGCAAACCCGGAAGTGAGGGCAGCAAACCCGGAAGTGAGGTCACCACACCCGGAAGTGAGGTCAGCAAACCCGGAAGTGAGGTCACCACACCCGGAAGTAAGGTCAGCAAACCCGGAAGTGACGTCACTAAACCCGGAAGTGAGGTCAGCAAACCCGGAAGTGAGGTCACCAAACCCGGAAGTGAGGTCACCACACCCGGAAGTGAGGTAACCAAACCCGGAAGTGACGTCACTAAACCCGGAAGTGAGGTCAGCAAACCCGGAAGTGACGTCACTAAACCCGGAAGTGAGGTCAGAAAACCCGGAAGTGAGGTCAGCAAACCCGGAAGTGAGGTCACCACACCCGGAAGTGAGGTCAGCAAACCCGGAAGTGAGGTCAGCAAACCCGGAAGTGAGGTCACCAAACCCGGAAGTGACGTCACTAAACCCGGAAGTGAGGTCAGCAAACCCAGAAGTGACTTCAGCAGACCCAGAAGTGACTTCAGCAAACCCGGAAGTGAGGTCAGCAAACCCGGAAGTGACGTCACTAAACCCGGAAGTGAGGTCACCACACCCGGAAGTGAGGTCACCAAACCCGGAAGTGAGGTCACCACACCCGGAAGTGAGGTAACCAAACCCGGAAGTGAGGTCACCAAACCCGGAAGTGACGTCACTAAACCCGAAAGTGATGTCAGCAAACCCGGAAGTGAGGTCAGCAAACCCGGAAGTGAGGTCACCACACCCGGAAGTGAGGTCAGCAAACCCGGAAGTGAGGTCACCACACACGGAAGTGAGGTCACCAAACCCGGAAGTGACGTCACAAAACCCGGAAGTGAGGTCAGCAAACCCAGAAGTGACTTCAGCAGACCCAGAAGTGACTTCAGCAAACCCGGAAGTGAGGTCAGCAAACCCGGAAGTGAGGTCAGCAAACCCGGAAGTGAGGTCACCAAACCCGGAAGTGACGTCACAAAACCCGGAAGTGAGGTCACCACACCCGGAAGTGAGGTCACCACACCCGGAAGTGAGGTCAGCAAACCCGGAAGTGAGGTCACCAAACCCGGAAGTGAGGTCACCAAACCCGGAAGTGACGTCACTAAACCCGGAAGTGATGCCAGCAAACCCGGAAGTGAGGTCAGCAAACCCGGAAGTGAGGTCACCAAACCCGGAAGTGACGTCACTAAACCCGGAAGTGAGGTCAGCAAACCCGGAAGTGAGGTTACCAAACCCGGAAGTGAGGTCACCACACCCGGAAGTGAGTTAACCAAACCCGGAAGTGACGTCACTAAACCCGGAAGTGAGGTCAGCAAACCCGGAAGTGACGTCACTAAACCCGGAAGTGAGGTCAGCAAACCCGGAAGTGAGGTCAGCAAACCCGGAAGTGAGGTCACCACACCCGGAAGTGAGGTCAGCAAACCCGGAAGTGAGGTCAGCAAACCCGGAAGTGAGGTCACCAAACCCGGAAGTGACGTCACTAAACCCGGAAGTGAGGTCAGCAAACCCAGAAGTGACTTCAGCAGACCCAGAACTGACTTCAGCAAACCCGGAAGTGAGGTCAGCAAACCCGGAAGTGAGGTCAGCAAACCCGGAAGTGACGTCACTAAAACCGGAAGTGAGGTCACCACACCCGGAAGTGAGGTCACCAAACCCGGAAGTGAGGTCACCAAACCCGGAAGTGACGTCACTAAACCCGGAAGTGAGGTCACCACACCCGGAAGTGACGTCACCAAACCCGGAAGTGAGGTCACCACACCCGGAAGTGAGGTCACCAAACCCGGAAGTGACGTCACTAAACCCGGAAGTGATGCCAGCAAACCCGGAAGTGAGGTCAGCAAACCCGGAAGTGAGGTCACCAAACCCGGAAGTGATGTCACTAAACCCGGAAGTGAGGTCAGCAAACCCGGAAGGGAGGTCACCAAACCCGGAAGTGAGGTCACCACACCCGGAAGTGAGGTAATCAAACCCAGAAGTGACGTCACTAAACCCGGAAGTGAGGTCAGCAAACCCGGAAGTGAGGTCACCACACCCGGAAGTGAGGTCACCAAACCCGGAATTTACGTCACAAAACCCGGAAGTGAGGTCAGCAAACCCAGAAGTGACTTCAGCAGACCCAGAAGTGACTTCAGCAAACCCGGAAGTGAGGTCAGCAAACCCGGAAGTGAGGTCAGCAAACCCGGAAGTGAGGTAACCAAACCCGGAAGTGACGTCACCACACCCGGAAGTGAGGTCACCAAACCCGGAAGTGAGGTCACCAAACCCGGAAGTGACGTCACTAAACCCGGAAGTGAGGTCACCACAACCGGAAGTGACGTCACCAAACCCGGAAGTGAGGTCAGCATACCCGGAAGTGAGGTAAGCAGACCAGGAAAGTGAGGTCTGCTAATTCGGAACTCAGGTCTGCAAACCCAGAAGTGACTTTAGCAGACCCAGAAGTGACTTCAGCAAACCCGGAAGTGACGTCAGCAAACCCGGAAGTGAGGTCACCACACCCGGAAGTGAGGTCAGCAAACCCGGAAGTGAGGTCACCACACCCGGAAGTGAGGTCACCAAACCCGGAAGTGACGTCACTAAACCCGGAAGTGATGCCAGCAAACCCGGAAGTGAGGTCAGCAAACCCGGAAGTGAGGTCACCAAACCCGGAAGTGACGTCACTAAACCCGGAAGTGAGGTAACCAAACCCGGAAGTGACGTCACTAAACCCGGAAGTGAGGTCAGCAAACCCGGAAGTGAGGTCACCACACCCAAAAGTGAGGTCACCACACCCGGAAGTGAGGTCACCAAGCCCAGAAGTGAGGTCAGCACACCCGGAAGTGAGGTAACCAAACCCGGAAGTGACGTCACTAAACCCGGAAGTGAGGTCAGCAAACCCGGAAGTTAGGTCAGCAAACCCGGAAGTGAGGTCACCACACCCGGAAGTGAGGTCACCAAACCCGGAAGTGAGGTCACCAAACCCGGAAGTGACGTCACCACACCCGGAAGTGAGGTCACCACACCCGGAAGTGAGGTCACCAAACCCGGAAGTGACGTCACTAAACCCGGAAGTGATGTCAGCAAACCCGGAAGTGAGGGCAGCAAACCCGGAAGTGAGGTCACCACACCCGGAAGTGAGGTCAGCAAACCCGGAAGTGAGGTCACCACACCCGGAAGTAAGGTCAGCAAACCCGGAAGTGACGTCACTAAACCCGGAAGTGAGGTCACCACACCCGGAAGTGAGGTCAGCAAACCCGGAAGTGATGTCAGCAAACCCGGAAGTGAGGTCACCACACCCGGAAGTGAGGTCCTCAAACCAGGATGTGACGTCACTAAACCCGGAAGTGAGGTCAGCAAACCCGGAAGAGACGTCACCACACCCGGAAGTGAGGTCACCACACCCGGAAGTGAGGTCACCAAACCCGGAAGTGACGTCACTAAACCCGGAAGTGAGGTCAGCAAACCCAGAAGTGACTTCAGCAGACCCAGAAGTGACTTCAGCAAACCCGGAAGTGAGGTCAGCAAACCCGGAAGTGAGGTCAGCAAACCCGGAAGTGAGGTCACCAAACCCGGAAGTGACGTCACTAAACCCGGAAGTGAGGTCACCAAACCCCGAAGTGAGGTCACCAAACCCGGAAGTGACGTCACTAAACCCGGAAGTGAGGTCACCACACCCGGAAGTGACGTCACTAAACCCGGAAGTGAGGTCAGCATACCCGGAAGTGAGGTAAGCAGACCAGGAAAGTGAGGTCTGCTAATTCGGAACTCAGGTCTGCAAACCCAGAAGTGACTTCAGCAGACCCAGAAGTGACTTCAGCAAACCCGGAAGTGAGGTCAGCAAACCCGGAAGTGAGGTCACCACACCCGGAAGTGAGGTCACCACACCCGGAAGTGAGGTCAGCAAACCCGGAAGTGAGGTCACCACACCCGGAAGTGAGGTCACCAAACCCGGAAGTGACGTCACTAAACCCGGAAGTGATGCCAGCAAACCCGGAAGTGAGGTCAGCAAACCCGGAAGTGAGGTCACCAAACCCGGAAGTGACGTCACTAAACCCGGAAGTGAGGTCAGCAAACCCGGAAGTGAGGTCACCAAACCCGGAAGTGAGGTCACCACACCCGGAAGTGAGGTAACCAAACCCGGAAGTGACGTCACTAAACCCGGAAGTGAGGTCAGCAAACCCGGAAGTGACGTCACTAAACCCGGAAGTGAGGTCAGCAAACCCGGAAGTGAGGTCAGCAAACCCGGAAGTGAGGTCACCACACCCGGAAGTGACGTCACTAAACCCGGAAGTGAGGTCAGCAAACCCAGAAGTGACTTCAGCAGACCCAGAAGTGACTTCAGCAAACCCGGAAGTGAGGTCAGCAAACCCGGAAGGGAGGTCACCAAACCCGGAAGTGAGGTCACCACACCCGGAAGTGAGGTAACCGAACCCAGAAGTGCCGTCACTAAACCCGGAAGTGAGGTCAGCAAACCCGGAAGTGACGTCACTAAACCCAGAAGTGAGGTCAGCAAACCCGGAAGTGAGGTCAGCAAACCCGGAAGTGAGGTCACCACACCCGGAAGTGAGGTCACCAAACCCGGAAGTGAGGTCACCACACCCGGAAGTGAGGTCACCACACCCGGAAGTGAGGTCACCAAACCCGGAAGTGACGTCACTAAACCCGAAAGTGATGTCAGCAAACCCGGAAGTGAGGTCAGCAAACCCGGAAGTGAGGTCACCACACCCGGAAGTGAGGTCAGCAAACCCGGAAGTGAGGTCACCACACCCGGAAGTGAGGTCACCAAACCCGGAAGTGACGTCACAAAACCCGGAAGTGAGGTCAGCAAACCCAGAAGTGACTTCAGCAGACCCCGAAGTGACTTCAGCAAACCCGGAAGTGAGGTCAGCAAACCCGGAAGTGAGGTCAGCAAACCCGGAAGTGAGGTCACCAAACCCGGAAGTGACGTCACAAAACCCGGAAGTGAGGTCACCACACCCGGAAGTGAGGTCACCAAACCCGGAAGTGAGGTCTCCAAACCCGGAAGTGATGCCAGCAAACCCGGAAGTGAGGTCAGCAAACCCGGAAGTGAGGTCACCAAACCCGGAAGTGACGTCACTAAACCCGGAAGTGAGGTCAGCAAACCCGGAAGTGAGGTCACCAAACCCGGAAGTGAGGTCACCAAACCCGGAAGTGACGTCACAAAACCCGGAAGTGAGGTCACCACACCCGGAAGTGAGGTCACCAAACCCGGAAGTGAGGTCTCCAAACCCGGAAGTGACGTCACTAAACCCGGAAGTGAGGTCACCACACCCGGAAGTGACATCACTAAACCCGGAAGTGAGGTCAGCATACCCGGAAGTGAGGTAAGCAGACCAGGAAAGTGAGGTCTGCTAATTCGGAACTCAGGTCTGCAAACCCAGAAGAGACTTCAGCAGACCCAGAAGTGACTTCAGCAAACCCGGAAGTGAGGTCAGCAAACCCGGAAGTGAGGTCACCACACCCGGAAGTGAGGTCACCACACCCGGAAGTGAGGTCAGCAAACCCGGAAGTGAGGTCACCACACCCGGAAGTGAGGTCACCAAACCCGGAAGTGACGTCACTAAACCCGGAAGTGATGCCAGCAAACCCGGAAGTGAGGTCAGCAAACCCGGAAGTGAGGTCACCAAACCCGGAAGTGACGTCACTAAACCCGGAAGTGAGGTCAGCAAACCCGGAAGTGAGGTCACCAAACCCGGAAGTGAGGTCACCACACCCGGAAGTGAGGTAACCAAACCCGGAAGTGACGTCACTAAACCCGGAAGTGAGGTCAGCAAACCCGGAAGTGACGTCACTAAACCCGGAAGTGAGGTCAGCAAACCCGGAAGTGAGGTCAGCAAACCCGGAAGTGAGGTCACCAAACCCGGAAGTGACGTCACAAAACCCGGAAGTGAGGTCACCACACCCGGAAGTGAGGTCACCAAACCCGGAAGTGAGGTCACCAAACTCGGAAGTGAGGTAAGCAGACCAGGAAAGTGAGGTCTGCTAATTCGGAACTCAGGTCTGCAAACCCAGAAGAGACTTCAGCAGACCCAGAAGTGACATCAGCAAACCCGGAAGTGAGGTCAGCAAACCCGGAAGTGAGGTCACCACACCCGGAAGTGAGGTCACCACACCCGGAAGTGAGGTCAGCAAACCCGGAAGTGAGGTCACCACACCCGGAAGTGAGGTCACCAAACCCGGAAGTGACGTCACTAAACCCGGAAGTGATGCCAGCAAACCCGGAAGTGAGGTCAGCAAACCCGGAAGTGAGGTCACCAAACCCGGAAGTGACGTCACTAAACCCGGAAGTGAGGTCAGCAAACCCGGAAGTGAGGTCACCAAACCCGGAAGTGAGGTCACCACACCCGGAAGTGAGGTAACCAAACCCGGAAGTGACGTCACTAAACCCGGAAGTGAGGTCAGCAAACCCGGAAGTGACGTCACTAAACCCGGAAGTGAGGTCAGCAAACCCGGAAGTGAGGTCAGCAAACCCGGAAGTGAGGTCACCAAACCCGGAAGTGACGTCACAAAACCCGGAAGTGAGGTCACCACACCCGGAAGTGAGGTCACCAAACCCGGAAGTGAGGTCACCAAACCCGGAAGTGACGTCACTAAACCCGGAAGTGAGGTCACCACACCCGGAAGTGAGGTCACCAAACCCGGAAGTGAGGTCACCAAACCCGGAAGTGACGTCACTAAACCCGGAAGTGAGGTCACCACACCCGGAAGTGACGTCACTAAACCCGGAAGTGAGGTCAGCATACCCGGAAGTGAGGTAAGCAGACCAGGAAAGTGAGGTCTGCTAATTCGGAACTCAGGTCTGCAAACCCAGAAGTGACTTCAGCAGACCCAGAAGTGACTTCAGCAAACCCGGAAGTGAGGTCAGCAAACCCGGAAGTGAGGTCACCACACCCGGAAGTGAGGTCACCACACCCGGAAGTGAGGTCAGCAAACCCGGAAGTGAGGTCACCACACCCGGAAGTGAGGTCACCAAACCCGGAAGTGACGTCACTAAACCCGGAAGTGATGCCAGCAAACCCGGAAGTGAGGTCAGCAAACCCGGAAGTGAGGTCACCAAACCCGGAAGTGACGTCACTAAACCCGGAAGTGAGGTCAGCAAACCCGGAAGTGAGGTCACCAAACCCGGAAGTGAGGTCACCACACCCGGAAGTGAGGTAACCAAACCCGGAAGTGACGTCACTAAACCCGGAAGTGAGGTCAGCAAACCCGGAAGTGACGTCACTAAACCCGGAAGTGAGGTCAGCAAACCCGGAAGTGAGGTCAGCAAACCCGGAAGTGAGGTCACCACACCCGGAAGTGAGGTCAGCAAACCCGGAAGTGAGGTCAGCAAACCCGGAAGTGAGGTCACCAAACCCGGAAGTGACGTCACTAAACCCGGAAGTGAGGTCAGCAAACCCAGAAGTGACTTCAGCAGACCCAGAAGTGACTTCAGCAAACCCGGAAGTGAGGTCAGCAAACCCGGAAGTGACGTCACTAAACCCGGAAGTGAGGTCACCAAACCCGGAAGTGAGGTCACCAAACCCGGAAGTGAGGTCACCAAACCCGGAAGTGACGTCACTAAACCCGGAAGTGAGGTCACCAAACCCGGAAGTGACGTCACTAAACCCGGAAGTGAGGTCAGCAAACCCGGAAGGGAGGTCACCAAACCCGGAAGTGAGGTCACCACACCCGGAAGTGAGGTAACCAAACCCAGAAGTGACGTCACTAAACCCGGAAGTGAGGTCAGCAAACCCGGAAGTGACGTCACTAAACCCGGAAGTGAGGTCAGCAAACCCGGAAGTGAGGTCAGCAAACCCGGAAGTGAGGTCACCACACCCGGAAGTGAGGTCACCAAACCCGGAAGTGAGGTCACCACACCCGGAAGTGAGGTCACCACACCCGGAAGTGAGGTCACCAAACCCGGAAGTGACGTCACTAAACCTGAAAGTGATGTCAGCAAACCCGGAAGTGAGGTCAGCAAACCCGGAAGTGAGGTCACCACACCCGGAAGTGAGGTCAGCAAACCCGGAAGTGAGGTCACCACACACGGAAGTGAGGTCACCAAACCCGGAAGTGACGTCACAAAACCCGGAAGTGAGGTCAGCAAACCCAGAAGTGACTTCAGCAGACCCAGAAGTGACTTCAGCAAACCCGGAAGTGAGGTCAGCAAACCCGGAAGTGAGGTCAGCAAACCCGGAAGTGAGGTCACCAAACCCGGAAGTGACGTCACAAAACCCGGAAGTGAGGTCACCACACCCGGAAGTGAGGTCACCACACCCGGAAGTGAGGTCACCACACCCGGAAGTGAGGTCAGCAAACCCGGAAGTGAGGTCACCACACCCGGAAGTGAGGTCACCAAACCCGGAAGTGACGTCACTAAACCCGGAAGTGATGCCAGCAAACCCGGAAGTGAGGTCAGCAAACCCGGAAGTGAGGTCACCAAACCCGGAAGTGACGTCACTAAACCCGGAAGTGAGGTCAGCAAACCCGGAAGTGAGGTTACCAAACCCGGAAGTGAGGTCACCACACCCGGAAGTGAGGTAACCAAACCCGGAAGTGACGTCACTAAACCCGGAAGTGAGGTCAGCAAACCCGGAAGTGACTTCAGCAGACCCCGAAGTGACTTCAGCAAACCCGGAAGTGAGGTCAGCAAACCCGGAAGTGAGGTCAGCAAACCCGGAAGTGAGGTCACCAAACCCGGAAGTGACGTCACAAAACCCGGAAGTGAGGTCACCACACCCGGAAGTGAGGTCACCAAACCCGGAAGTGAGGTCTCCAAACCCGGAAGTGAGGTCAGCAAACCCGGAAGTGAGGTCACCAAACCCGGAAGTGAGGTCACCACACCCGGAAGTGAGGTAACCAAACCCGGAAGTGACGTCACTAAACCCGGAAGTGAGGTCAGCAAACCCGGAAGTGACGTCACTAAACCCGGAAGTGAGGTCAGCAAACCCGGAAGTGAGGTCAGCAAACCCGGAAGTGAGGTCACCAAACCCGGAAGTGACGTCACAAAACCCGGAAGTGAGGTCACCACACCCGGAAGTGAGGTCACCAAACCCGGAAGTGAGGTCACCAAACCCGGAAGTGACGTCACTAAACCCGGAAGTGAGGTCACCACACCCGGAAGTGAGGTCACCAAACCCGGAAGTGAGGTCACCAAACCCGGAAGTGACGTCACTAAACCCGGAAGTGAGGTCACCACACCCGGAAGTGACGTCACTAAACCCGGAAGTGAGGTCAGCATACCCGGAAGTGAGGTAAGCAGACCAGGAAAGTGAGGTCTGCTAATTCGGAACTCAGGTCTGCAAACCCAGAAGTGACTTCAGCAGACCCAGAAGTGACTTCAGCAAACCCGGAAGTGAGGTCAGCAAACCCGGAAGTGAGGTCACCACACCCGGAAGTGAGGTCACCACACCCGGAAGTGAGGTCACCACACCCGGAAGTGAGGTCACCAAACCCGGAAGTGACGTCACTAAACCCGGAAGTGATGCCAGCAAACCCGGAAGTGAGGTCAGCAAACCCGGAAGTGAGGTCACCAAACCCGGAAGTGACGTCACTAAACCCGGAAGTGAGGTCAGCAAACCCGGAAGTGAGGTCACCAAACCCGGAAGTGAGGTCACCACACCCGGAAGTGAGGTAACCAAACCCGGAAGTGACGTCACTAAACCCGGAAGTGAGGTCAGCAAACCCGGAAGTGACGTCACTAAACCCGGAAGTGAGGTCAGAAAACCCGGAAGTGAGGTCAGCAAACCCGGAAGTGAGGTCACCACACCCGGAAGTGAGGTCAGCAAACCCGGAAGTGAGGTCAGCAAACCCGGAAGTGAGGTCACCAAACCCGGAAGTGACGTCACTAAACCCGGAAGTGAGGTCAGCAAACCCAGAAGTGACTTCAGCAGACCCAGAAGTGACTTCAGCAAACCCGGAAGTGAGGTCAGCAAACCCGGAAGTGACGTCACTAAACCCGGAAGTGAGGTCACCACACCCGGAAGTGAGGTCACCAAACCCGGAAGTGAGGTCACCACACCCGGAAGTGAGGTAACCAAACCCGGAAGTGAGGTCACCAAACCCGGAAGTGACGTCACTAAACCCGAAAGTGAGGTCAGCAAACCCGGAAGTGAGGTCAGCAAACCCGGAAGTGAGGTCACCACACCCGGAAGTGAGGTCAGCAAACCCGGAAGTGAGGTCACCACACACGGAAGTGAGGTCACCAAACCCGGAAGTGACGTCACAAAACCCGGAAGTGAGGTCAGCAAACCCAGAAGTGACTTCAGCAGACCCAGAAGTGACTTCAGCAAACCCGGAAGTGAGGTCAGCAAACCCGGAAGTGAGGTCAGCAAACCCGGAAGTGAGGTCACCAAACCCGGAAGTGACGTCACAAAACCCGGAAGTGAGGTCACCACACCCGGAAGTGAGGTCACCACACCCGGAAGTGAGGTCAGCAAACCCGGAAGTGAGGTCACCAAACCCGGAAGTGAGGTCACCAAACCCGGAAGTGACGTCACTAAACCCGGAAGTGATGCCAGCAAACCCGGAAGTGAGGTCAGCAAACCCGGAAGTGAGGTCACCAAACCCGGAAGTGACGTCACTAAACCCGGAAGTGAGGTCAGCAAACCCGGAAGTGAGGTTACCAAACCCGGAAGTGAGGTCACCACACCCGGAAGTGAGTTAACCAAACCCGGAAGTGACGTCACTAAACCCGGAAGTGAGGTCAGCAAACCCGGAAGTGACGTCACTAAACCCGGAAGTGAGGTCAGCAAACCCGGAAGTGAGGTCAGCAAACCCGGAAGTGAGGTCACCACACCCGGAAGTGAGGTCAGCAAACCCGGAAGTGAGGTCAGCAAACCCGGAAGTGAGGTCACCAAACCCGGAAGTGACGTCACTAAACCCGGAAGTGAGGTCAGCAAACCCAGAAGTGACTTCAGCAGACCCAGAACTGACTTCAGCAAACCCGGAAGTGAGGTCAGCAAACCCGGAAGTGAGGTCAGCAAACCCGGAAGTGACGTCACTAAAACCGGAAGTGAGGTCACCACACCCGGAAGTGAGGTCACCAAACCCGGAAGTGAGGTCACCAAACCCGGAAGTGACGTCACTAAACCCGGAAGTGAGGTCACCACACCCGGAAGTGACGTCACCAAACCCGGAAGTGAGGTCACCACACCCGGAAGTGAGGTCACCAAACCCGGAAGTGACGTCACTAAACCCGGAAGTGATGCCAGCAAACCCGGAAGTGAGGTCAGCAAACCCGGAAGTGAGGTCACCAAACCCGGAAGTGATGTCACTAAACCCGGAAGTGAGGTCAGCAAACCCGGAAGGGAGGTCACCAAACCCGGAAGTGAGGTCACCACACCCGGAAGTGAGGTAATCAAACCCAGAAGTGACGTCACTAAACCCGGAAGTGAGGTCAGCAAACCCGGAAGTGAGGTCACCACACCCGGAAGTGAGGTCACCAAACCCGGAATTGACGTCACAAAACCCGGAAGTGAGGTCAGCAAACCCAGAAGTGACTTCAGCAGACCCAGAAGTGACTTCAGCAAACCCGGAAGTGAGGTCAGCAAACCCGGAAGTGAGGTCAGCAAACCCGGAAGTGAGGTAACCAAACCCGGAAGTGACGTCACCACACCCGGAAGTGAGGTCACCAAACCCGGAAGTGAGGTCACCAAACCCGGAAGTGACGTCACTAAACCCGGAAGTGAGGTCACCACAAC